>NC_136522.1:32995625-33608125 GCF_053919585.1 Euprymna scolopes
AGTATGTGCATGCATGTATGTATATATAACTATGTGCATGTATGTATATATATAAGTATGTGCATGCATGTATATATATATAAGTATGTGCATGCATGTATATATATATAAGTATGTGCATGCATGTATATATATATAAGTATGTGCATGCATGTATATATATATAAGTATGTGCATGCATGTATGTATATATATGTATGTGCATGCATTTATGTATATATAAGTATGTGCATGCATGTATATATATAAGTATGTGCATGCATGTATATATATAAGTATGTGCATGCATGTATATATATATAAGTATGTGCATGCATGTATGTATATATAAGTATGTGCATGCATGTATGTATATATAAGTATGTGCATGCATGTATGTATATATAAGTATGTGCATGCATGTATGTATATATAAGTATGTGCATGCATGTATGTATATATAAGTATGTGCATGCATGTATGTATATATAAGTATGTGCATGCATGTATGTATATATAAGTATGTGCATGCATGTATGTATATATATGTATGTGCATGCATGTATGTATATATAAGTATGTGCATGCATGTATGTATATATAAGTATGTGCATGCATGTATGTATATATAAGTATGTGCATGCATGTATGTATATATAAGTATGTGCATGCATGTATGTATATATAAGTATGTGCATGCATGTATGTATATATAAGTATGTGCATGCATGTACGTATATATAAGTATGTGCATGCATGTACGTATATATAAGTATGTGCATGCATGTACGTATATATAAGTATGTGCATGCATGTACGTATATATAACTATGTGCATGTACGTATATATAACTATGTGCATGTACGTATATATAACTATGTGCATGTATGTATATATAACTATGTGCATGTATGTATATATAACTATGTGCATGTATGTATATATAACTATGTGCATGTATGTATATATAACTATGTGCATGTATGTATATATAACTATGTGCATGTATGTATATATAACTATGTGCATGTATGTATATATAACTATGTGCATGTATGTATATATAACTATGTGCATGTATGTATATATAACTATGTGCATGTATGTATATATAACTATGTGCATGTATGTATATATAACTATGTGCATGTATGTATATATAACTATGTGCATGTATGTATATATAACTATGTGCATGTATGTATATATAACTATGTGCATGTATGTATATATAACTATGTGCATGTATGTATATATAACTATGTGCATGTATGTATATATAACTATGTGCATGTATGTATATATAACTATGTGCATGTATGTATATATAACTATGTGCATGTATGTATATATAACTATGTGCATGTATGTATATATAACTATGTGTATGTATGTATATATATTTAAGTATGTGTATGTATATATAAGTGTATGTATGTATGCATGTATGTATGTATATCTAAGTATGTGCACGTATGTATGTATATCTAAGTATGTGCACGTATGTATGTATATCTAAGTATGTGCACGTATGTATGTATATCTAAGTATGTGCACGTATGTATGTATATCTAAGTATGTGCACGTATGTATGTATATCTAAGTATGTGCACGTATGTATGTATATCTAAGTATGTGCACGTATGTATGTATATCTAAGTATGTGCACGTATGTATGTATATCTAAGTATGTGCACGTATGTATGTATATCTAAGTATGTGCACGTATGTATGTATGTATATCTAAGTATGTGCACGTATGTATGTATGTATATCTAAGTATGTGCACGTATGTATGTATGTATATCTAAGTATGTGCACGTATGTATGTATGTATATCTAAGTATGTGCACGTATGTATGTATGTATATCTAAGTATGTGCACGTATGTATGTATGTATATCTAAGTATGTGCACGTATGTATGTATGTATATCTAAGTATGTGCACGTATGTATGTATGTATATCTAAGTATGTGCACGTATGTATGTATGTATATCTAAGTATGTGCACGTATGTATGTATATCTAAGTACGTGCACGTATGTATGTATATCTAAGTACGTGCACGTATGTATGTATATCTAAGTACGTGCACGTATGTATGTATATCTAAGTACGTGCACGTATGTATGTATATCTAAGTACGTGCACGTATGTATGTATATCTAAGTACGTGCACGTATGTATGTATATCTAAGTACGTGCACGTATGTATGTATATCTAACTACGTGCACGTATGTATGTATATCTAACTACGTGCACGTATGTATGTATATCTAACTACGTGCACATACGCATGTATATCTAACTACGTGCACGTACGCATGTATATCTAACTACGTGCACGTACGCATGTATATCTAACTACGTGCACGTACGCATGTATATCTAACTACGTGCACGTACGCATGTATATCTAACTACGTGCACGTACGCATGTATATCTAACTACGTGCACGTACGCATGTATATCTAACTACGTGCACGTACGCATGTATATCTAACTACGTGCACGTACGCATGTATATCTAACTACGTGCACGTACGCATGTATATCTAACTACGTGCACGTACGCATGTATATCTAACTACGTGCACGTACGCATGTATATCTAACTACGTGCACGTACGCATGTATATCTAACTACGTGCACGTACGCATGTATATCTAACTACGTGCACGTACGCATGTATATCTAACTACGTGCACGTACGCATGTATATCTAACTACGTGCACGTACGCATGTATATCTAACTACGTGCACGTACGCATGTATATCTAACTACGTGCACGTACGCATGTATATCTAACTACGTGCACGTACGCATGTATATCTAACTACGTGCACGTACGCATGTATATCTAACTACGTGCACGTACGCATGTATATCTAACTACGTGCACGTACGCATGTATATCTAACTACGTGCACGTACGCATGTATATCTAACTACGTGCACGTACGCATGTATATCTAACTACGTGCACGTACGCATGTATATCTAACTACGTGCACGTACGCATGTATATCTAACTACGTGCACGTACGCATGTATATCTAACTACGTGCACGTACGCATGTATATCTAAGTACGTGCACGTACGCATGTATATCTAAGTACGTGCACGTATGCATGTATATCTAAGTACGTGCACGTATGCATGTATATCTAAGTACGTGCACGTATGCATGTATATCTAAGTACGTGTACGTATGCATGTATATATAAGTACGTGTACGTATGCATGTATATATAAGTACGTGTACGTATGCATGTATATATAAGTACGTGTACGTATGCATGTATATATAAGTACGTGTACGTATGTATGCATGTATATATAAGTACGTGTTCGTTTGTATGCATGTATATATAAGTACGTGTACGTATGTATGCATGTATATATAAGTATGTGTACGTATGTATGTATATAAGTATGTGTACGTATGTATGTATATATACAATGTGTGTACGTACGTACAATGTGTGTACGTACGTACAATGTGTGTACGTACGTACAATGTGTGTACGTACGTACAATGTGTGTACGTACGTACAATGTGTGTACGTACGTACAATGTGTGTACGTACGTACAATGTGTGTACGTACGTACAATGTGTGTACGCACGTACAATGTGTGTACGCACGTACAATGTGTGTACGTACGTACAATGTGTGTACGTACGTACAATGTGTGTATGTATGTACAATGTGTGTATGTATGTACAATGTGTATATGTATGTACAATGTGTATATGTATGTACAATGTGTATATGTATGTACAATATGTATATGTATGTACAATATGTATATGTATGTACAATATGTATATGTATGTACAATATGTATATGTATGTACAATATGTATATGTATGTACAATATGTATATGTATGTACAATATGTATATGTATGTACAATATGTATATGTATATATATATGTGTGTGTGTATAAGGTATTTCAATAATAAGCAATCCATGCTACTATAGCCCTTTATGGCTTTTTCCTGTTTTACTAATGATGTTAATTCTATAAAGGCAATATTTATCTGTTAAAATATTATTCTCGGTATAATGGCTTTATCCCCTTCGTCTGATGAGAAGTGTTTGGCTTCGAAATGCCATGGCCTAAAGAGGTTTCCCTATCCCTAAATATTGTATTCTATTTTGAACTGATAGCATAATAAAATTTAATTGTAAACTTTTTATCCCTTTGTTATCTAAACTTATTCTATAACGCTGGTTGAGTTTATGCGAGTATATTTATCGTACAAGTGAATGTGAAATGTCGAAAATGATATACATGAACAGTAATTATAAAATGCATGCTGAATGGATGTGGGAGGCTGGTATATGGATCTGCAAAATAGATTTTCACATGGAGTCGGAGTCGAAGATATTAAAGTAATTCTAGGAGTCTGAGTCAGACTTTTACCATCCGACTCCGCAACCCTGCTTTTAGGAAAGCAATATTTTCTCAGTTTGTTCAATTACATTTAAACACTTCAAGATGACCAACGTGAAGTAATGTTGAGCCTGAGCATCACTTCAATGGGTGACAGCTTAGAATATCAAGTTGTTTTTAAAAAATAAAATAAATGGTCCTTTGCTTACCAAACTACAAATACAAGTCCTGTGATCTGCAACAATCAAATTTAATTTTTATTGTGCTTATATTCAATAAACCAGTGCTTCTCAAATCCAGGGTTGTAACCAAGATTAGAGTTGTCAGGATATAATATTACAAAAAATATCTTTATTCACAGCTCATCACAATTATTGAGTACTGTACCGAATAAGGTGAACATTCTACTGGACATAAAGTAACAAAAGAGGCGGGGTCATGAAACATAATTTTGGCTGACTATAGTATTAGTTTTCATATACAATGTCCTAGTAAATATAAACTGAAATATAATAAAAGCCAAACATTTTATCCGGTTAACTAACATGAAATAATTAGATTTATTACAATTAGGGTCACAACTAAAAAAGTACACCCACATTATAACAGTTAGAATCATCTTATAAAAATAAGCAATGGAAATACATTTGTGTGGGTACTATGTAAAGAGATACAAGTATTTGAAGTCAGTAACAATCAAATTCTAAAATCAATTAGTCAAATACTATTTAGAAATGCCAAGCCATAGAAAACTGGCTAAATACCAATTTCTTTTTGCTCTTCTAGAGACGAATCAATAAACAGCAGAAACACAAATGAAAAGGTTGGACTAAAAACGGAGCTAGCATAAACAGCCATTGATGCAAGAGCCAAAATAAATGAAACAGGTCGTTTTGATTATGCAAAACAGATAGGGTTATTATTGTAGCTTAAATTTAAATTATTTTCTTACTAAGGAATAATTTCTTAAAAATAATGGGAATATTTTAAAATATTTAACAGAATGTTTATCTATAATGTAATAAGCAAAGAAACTAAAAAGAACTAGAAAAACAATATAACCAAACTTTTTTTTTATTATAAAAAAAGCGAAAAAAAAAAAAAGAAAAACATCACAAAAAATTGGAAATGTGATCTGGAGTTTTGACCAGCCAGAATTTGATTTCTTTATGGAAAAGAAAGTATCTCTTTAAACAGGTTTATGCGGAGGAATGAAGCCCTTAAAAAAGTTTTTCAGATACGATTAATGGATATATATATATATATATATATATATATATATATATATATATATATATATATATAACCTAGATAGTATTTAATTTTTTTCGTTAATATTCATAGATAAAGTTGGCCATTATTAAGCATTTTTTTATGTGAAACCAGTGGTCACACACACACACACACACACACACACACACACACACACACACACACACACACACACACACACACGGGCAATTAATTGGTTTCTGAGTGTCTCAGTCAGTTAAAATTTGTGCCTCTCAAAGAATGGCCCTGGATTAAGCTAATGGATTGTGTTTTAGTTGGGCTAAGAATTCTCATTATTGTATAACTATTATATATTATGTATAAGTGTTCAAAAAAAAAATGAGCATAACTGCAAAAAAAAAAAAAAAATTTTTTTCAAATTGTCTTATGTTGGAGTTTAAATTATATTTATGTGAGAATCTTTCTGTTACAGCAGCGAGATTACACAATCAACACTGCAACAAATGCTGGAATCGATCTATGACTTTTGACCAGGACAATGAATGAATGCACAAGGACATGTTCACAAGTGAACAGTCAGATCTAATATACAAAATAGTTGGAAGTGGCGATGGGAGAGGGTTCATGATGTAGGCGGATAAAGTGTAAGGGTGGAATGGAAATGCAAGAACATTGAAAAGGTGAAAGATGATTGTCAGATTAAGTTGTAATTAATAGAAAATAGATTTCTCAATTGTTTATGACCTTACTCGGATTGTTCACAAACCCATCCATGTGCCCAACACTGACAATCAGTATGCAAGTATTGTAGACCTTTTTCTCACAACTTGCCCTGAGCTATATTCATCTGTCTACACTAGGATCTTCCGACCACTCAGTTTTCAGTTAATATAAAAACAAAATGTAATAAGTTCTCAAACATATCTCTCCATCGTACAGTATAAAAATACTCTATGGCTGAATCTGTACATTTATATTAGATCTACCCCGGCGTTTAAAAAGAACATGTCTTCTAGAGTATCAGATCTGACAAAATGGTTAATTGTAGGTATAGATTGCTTCATACTCTCAAAAACAATTCCAGCAAAAACCTAACCATGGTTCTCTCCAGAATGTGCTGCTGCCACTGTGCACAGAAATCACTTTTTCCATTGCTTCCAACATAATAGATGTAATGAGACTAAAGCCATTTTCAGAACTGCTAGCAACCACTTACAATGGTTGCTAACAGTTCTAGAGTGATAAAGAATACGAGAGTTGTATGCTCAGTTCGTCAAGTCTAAAAAGTAGCTGAGCAGCGGCTTGGTTCCCACCAGTTTTGACAAATAAACATGTTCCTGAACCGAAGCACGTACCCAACCATCAATAGAACTGAGGTAATCTCATCAGCATCAGATAAATCCAAGCTCTTTGCAACTAATTCTACCCTATGCGATCAAGGCCATCAATCTCCTGTATTTCCTCCTGTATCTGAAAATATGTTAGGCGACATACAAATATCTGTGTGTGATGTTGCCAAGCTAATCAAAAACCTTGATTCCAGTAAAGCAACCGGCCATGACAGCATTCTAATTATAGTACTGAAAAAGTTTCAACCAGAACTAGCTCGCATACTTACAAAGCTGTTTAAGTGTTGTCTTAATGAGAATTGCTTTTAACAACCTTAAAAACCTCATCAGTATATCCCCATATTTAAAAATTCAGGTGATTGGTCATCTCCCTCTCAATAAGTTTCCTGTGCATCATGAGTAAATTGACAGAATCTGTTAAATAGGGAAGTAATCAACCACCTCAACAAAAATAACCTCACTGACATGCAATATGGTTTCCGTTCTGCTAAATCTACAGCAGATTTGCTAACAGTTATATCCTCATAGGATTAGTGAATCTCTTAACGAAGGCTTCCTTTCTAAGGCAATTGCTCAACATATAAAAGGCCTTTGACAGAGTGTGGGCATAAAGGTCTACTCCATAAGATCTCCAGCTATGATATAGCTGGAAATCTCTTTATTAAATCATTTGATAGGTTCATAATAGTGATTAATGGGCAGAAATCAGGAACTCTCGGTATTAATGCTGGAGTCTCTTAGGGGTTCATCCTCTTCTTGATCTACAATGATTTTCCAAATCACATCGTAGACATTTATGCTGACGATTACCATCTATGGCAACAATTCTCCTCTGATCTTGAGCACATGGTGCAATGGGGAAAGAGGTGGCTGGTTAATTTTAATGCATCTAAAACGAAGCTTCTATCTTTCCATCATCAATGCTCTGATCCCCATCTGACATCAATTGAAATAAATGGCTCTCATCTTGAAGAGGCTCCATGTTTTAACAAGCTCCTGGGTCTGACCTTTACTCCTGATCTGAAATGGAACACTTACATTAAATCTGTTGCCAAGGTCACAGGAAAAATAGAGAGATCATTCTACTGCTCCAGTAAATATCTCACTGTTGACAATTCTTAATCTCTATAAGAGTCAAGGATAAAGTACTGTTGCCACATTTGGGCAGGAGCTACTATTAATAGAAGCAAATTATCTTGCCTTGACAGAGTTCAAAATAGACTTTGTAACTTAGTGGGGGAAGGCTCTTTTCTTCCCTGAAACGTCTTTCCCACAGAGACATTGCAAGCATATCTCTACTTTACTGTTATATTCATGGGAAGTGTTCATCTGAGCTCCAATTTAGCCCCCCTCACCCCGCCCAACTTTCACAAAAAAACACTCGTCTAGCTAAAGCCTTTATCAATAATTTCCTCCATTCTTTATACATCTAAATCTAGATTCCATGAACAAAGCTTTCTTAAAACTGCACACTTGTAGAACTCGTTTGTTTGCTTTCCAGCTTATTACAATATGATCATCTTCAAGGCTTATGTAAATAACTTCTTGATGAATCATACCCAGAAGTAATCCAAGTTACCAAATTTCCACTAACGATTACTATATTGTCGCAGTAACTACTGTACACTCATTAACCTTTATCCTCAAGTTGTCTCCAGGCCTTCATAAGTGGAGACTCCTTTGTAAAGAAAAAGGAAAAAAAAAAAAAAGAACATGGGTCATGTGTAGTGTAACTATCACATACAAAAAATAATAAGATTAAGCTCCCCAAATTATTACTAGTTTATCCATATTGATCCATGGTGTAATAGTAAAATGCATTTGGTAACAATCAGTAGCAAGTGACAATCTTCTGAAGGTTCAACACAATTCACTGAAGGCGATAGCTAAAACTAACATATAAATTAACACTTCTAACAGTCTTGCTTGACAGAATGAAAACTAAATGGTTCAGTTCAAAATTCTGTATTGGTTCCAAGGTTGTAATCTGAATAATCCAAATAATTTTCATTTTTTACGATTCTGAAACTTTTCTAAAAAACAAATCTGTAAGATTCTGTTATAATTTAATTTTCATGTTTTATAAATTTTCATCTCTACGGAAAAGGTTTTAAATACTTTTTAATTTGACTTTATTTTAAGGGTTTTAAGATAAAAGAAAAATGTCCACCATAGCTAATTGATATAGATTTATCCATATCACAAGTGTCATGCCCCAACAAAGGCAGAGTCAGACACAAAGTATTTCTTTTAATGTGGAGAAAATCTAGCTTCCAAAATAGGGCACAAAGGGACAAAGTAAAAATTGCCTCAATCTAAAAGGATTTCTCACTGACCAAGGATAAAAATGATGAAGTGTAATTTTAAAAGAGATACTACACTTTGTTCATACTTTAGAAAGATTCTATGGATAAGTTATCTCCCTTGAATCATTTTGGGGTGTTTCACTTTCAAGATAAAAGTTGTGTTTATAGGATGGAGACAACGAACGTAAAGCGTGAAGTGAAGGAAAAACAAATATGGCTAAAAATAAGTTTATTCTAAGCTTTTCACAATAAATAAAACTTGAATGTCATAAGTTATGGAAAATACATTACATCTGTCGCTGTGAAATTCTTTTTCACGAGTCCAGTTGCTTCTAAATTTTCTGGAATAATGGAGATCTTCCCAAGATTCCAGTTTTTCATATTGTACTTAATTCTTTTCAATCTACAAACAGCAAGTAGTTGCTGGGAGGCCTGACCTGAAAAAATGCAATTCATTTTCACCATAGACTTGTGACAGTGTAGCATCATGGTGAAAGTACTTTCATTTCTGAATAAATTTGGGCTTCATCCTTAGTATGCTAGTTTTTGTTGTTTTTTAGCAATTTTGTAATTTCATACCAAAATGATAGTGTACTAATTAAATTTAACTTTCAAAATTATTTAAAAACAAAATCTCTTGAAAAATTAAAGCGTATAAAGAAAAGTTTGCGGCCAATGCAGGCAGTTACAACTAGTAATATGGAAAGATTCAATTATATTTGTACACAATATTTTTTTGTCAATCATCCAAAAATTTAGTTGCTGACAACTAAATAGCATTCTATTCAATAAATTTTATACATTGTTTAAAAATAGAATTATCAAAGAAACACCTGAAGATGTATTTATATCTTACTTGTGATACATGAAATTAATATATATTGTGTAAAATAGATTTTGTAAATATTTTAGAAAAAAAACACTCAAGAGAACAGGCGATCTTGGGTAGGTATAGTTAGTAATTAAATTTGAAATGTTTTTTTCTTACTGATAATACTTGATAAATGAAAATAAAAATATACTTAGGTAAAATAGAATAAGCAGAAAATCATCTTTTTACACTCAAAATAGAATACTTTCTAATTATAACAGCTAAAGTAACATGAGCCAAAAAAGTTCATGTTGCAGTATAAATGTATACAAATAGAGTTCAAATCTAAAATTACATCTAAACTGGATTATTTCCACTTCTTAGATCAAAGATTCGAGCACTTTACAAAAATTAAGGACATTCAAAAACTAAAATTATTCTTTACATCAAATCTAAATATTTCATGTTTGTGCAGTGGATTTGAATGATAATGGCAAACTTAATATAAAAAAAAATTTACAAAAGGTGTATAAAATTTCCAAGTTTTAAAGATTTCTGAATAAATATTGAAAATGTTTTAAAAATCAGAATTCCTTGATTTTTCAGTGAGTGGGTGGGGTTCATTTAAAACTGAAAAAAAAAAAAAAAAAAACCCTGTAATAAAATCAAATAAGGTTTTAATTGCTAGATATTGACATTTTGAATCAAAACTTGTGCCTAGTTACACAATTGTCGAAAACCATTTGGTATATATATATATATATTAAAGTAGAAAAATGCGAGCATGAAAAGTAATATGGTTAAGCTTAAACATGGAAAAGTAAAGGACTAGTTAAAACTGGAAAAGAAAAGGACAGGATATTCTAGTAAAAATATAAATTCATAACTTAAAATATTGCAGCATTAAGAATTAATTATATGTTATAAATTGAATTTAAAAAATTCTTAATGCTGAAATATTTTAAGTCATGTTTAAGCTTAACCATATTACTTTTCATGTTAACATTTTTCTACTGTAATCCATGATTTTTCCAGGCTTCCAATAAATTCACTTGCTCTTTGTTTAAATTCAGTCTTATAAAATCCCCCAATTATCTCCCTTTCATTTTGTTTGACGTGTTACTTCTCTTTTCGAATTAGTAGCAACAGTAGTCGCTGAAGTGATGTGGTTGCTATGGAAACCAGTCAAAAAAAAAAAAAAAAAAGCGTCGCTCACCTCATTTTTACGATTTTGAACGCCAGAAAATTCATAATTTTACTGAATGTAACTCAAAAATTTTTTTCACAATATAGCTGAGAAGGTGATCTATGAACTGTAATAATTATTTGACATTTGATCGAAAAATGATTGAGAGGTGAAGCTTTAAAGCAGTTCTAAATGACTAAAACTGCCACTTAACCATATATTCAAACACTACCATGTTTGACCGATATATATAGATATATATATATTATATATATATACATATATATATGCTTAAAACCCAACCGCATTGCAGATACCCTATAACTAAATAGATTTATTTAAATTCTATTTGTCAACCCATAAGAGTTTTGTTAGAAACATATTGCATCTTGTTTTACGGAAATTACTTTTTACTTTTTTATGAAAGTTGCTCAGGACAAGGCATAAAGCTACTTAATGTAAGGAGCTTAAAAAACAATGTTAAAGATAGATTCTCCCCTCATTAGAAATATCACTTATGAAATGTAATGTCTAAAGGACAAAATAAAGGAAGCGAGAATTACAAAGCTGCTGAAAGAAAACCCCAAGGTCCACTTTCTATTCTGCTCAAATTCATTAAGATTTTTATGTTTTGGTGTCAGAGTCGATGGGGTGTTCTGGTATGCATTTATGAATAGTAGGTTCACTGAATCCATTGAAATTTAATCAATGGTTTAAGATCAATTAATACAGTTAAATAATAGTATGTTGTGTAAAAGAAAAAAAATTGTCTAATTTACTGATGAAGACTTTGGTCGAAAATTTTAATAGAAACTTCTGTATTTAAGCAAAGAGTGGAAATTACACACAGAAAAAAGTGAGGAAACTAAAATTTCTGTTCCCATATAAATAGTGAAAATGTTTTATGGGATTTAAATTTTTAGCGCATAAAATTTTTCTTTCCATCATAAATTTGGATATAACTTGGTATTTGAGTTCTCAATTAACGTGGATATTCTTATACCTAACCACTAATGAATTGTAGACAGCGAAACAGCTGTCTGGATATATAGCATATGAAGTCTTGTTGGATTTTGAAAGTTACACCTATATAGCAATCTGACGTTTTCATACTTCAGTCTAGCATATTTTAAATTCTGCAAATGTATTTTAATTTTTGGAAAATACTCAGAAAATTGTAGAGACATTTTACTCATCAAAACGGATTAAAAAGTTATCTGCAATTTTACCAAATTCTTTCTCTTGAATTCTGTTGCGCAGAATATATATTCCATAATGTGCTTAATAGTATACCAATCGCATGCATATTAACAAACACCAATCCTTTTAAAAAATGTATTACTTAATACAACTTAAAGTTTATGGAGAGAAATTTGTCTATATTAAATTTTGCATATAATTAATTTGAAGGTTTTTGAGACGAGGTGCAAGTTCAAGTAAGTGCACTCCTAAATGGTCAAGTTCAAAAATAAAATTATGTGTCTGGGTTGGTGAGAATATATATTCCAAAATTCATAAATCGTTTGTTAGATTAGTCCAGTAAATGAATAAATACAAAAGTTTCTTTTTCATCTATCCTAACTTAATTATTAAAATAGACTATGCTTATTTAAAACTGTTCTATAATAGAATTAGTGTTTATAATTTGCAAACACCCATACACTGCTTTAGATATATTTTTTTAAACAGTTTCTAATAAAATAGTTTTTTCCGTAACATGCATTTTTGTTTGCACATTTTCTTACATTATATATATATATATAATCTTCATAGTAAAACGCGATATAGCTGGAATATGGAGAACACATACTACACTTTGATCATAGCCAAAAACTTATTTAAAACAAAATTTTTTAGATCACATTTTCTTAAAATGCCCTATTTGTTTTTGAGTAGACCAGGACATTTCACTGGCTTTTTATTCTACTAGCTAGGAATCTTTAAAAAAAATTTTAAGGTATGGATTCCTTACACCCAGTACTGCATGTGCCATGGTTAGGCAGGGAAGACTGCTTTACTTTATGCGATGCATAAACTCGTTACTTTACACCACTTTTTCTCAAACACTACTGGGCCGATTTCACTGAATTTTTTATAAGGTGCAGTGAACTAAGTATTATGGTATCTGATGCACAGTTAAAGATTAATAGTGATTATATGCAAAAATATACCCAAATTTAAGCATATTCAACCATAAATTTGGCATAATGTACTGGGGTTATAATTTTTGCCCATTTTTTAATGGTCTAGTGTGCATTATATACATTATATATAAAAAAAAGAAATACATTTTTATAAATAATAGAAGGGTTGGAGAATATATTTTGGTTAACAATGTGTGTGGCTTGTGATTGTCCGCAGGTTTTGTCATGTGTGGATACATACACTACAACATTACTGTATTCATCCGATCAAAATAATAGATAGCATATTACATCTGCTATCACACCAGAAACCTATATTCAAAATTTATGACAATTCATTGTAACTTCTGATAATCTTTTTAAGAAGTCATAAAAATTTAAAATATTCTTGAGGCGTCTCATCTTATTCCCTATTAGGTCAGTGAATAATCCTACGACTACCATCATCATCTCTTCAAATGTATTTATACATGTTTTATTCTTCAAATTTCACTCAACACTTCTAACGGATATACACAAAAATAACCACCCAGATTTTCAAAATGCGTGACCACGCGTCACCTATCCGGCTTCATAAAAACCCCGCAGTTAACAACATCATGTGGACTCTTCATCGAACTATCTCCCACTACATCATGTCGTGGAAGAAAAGAAAAAAAATGATTGATAAAGGAGTCTTACTCCGAAATATATTTCTTTAAAAATAAACATCTGTTTATAAAATAAAAAAAAAAAAAAATTTGTGTTGCAGTTTTGGCTTCAAATGTATTTATACATGTTTTATTCTTCATATATATATATATATATATATATATATATATATATATAAAAAGGCAAATGCGGCGCGGACATTTTTGTAGGTCTCGAAAAGGCTTTTTTCGCCGACGGTCCCGGGGAAAGCCGGGGGGGGGGGGTTTACTATCGCTTCGAAGTGTTTATATAGCCCCTAGATCATAATATGTATGATTTGCAAATGCGCGTTGTGCCTAGATTTATTTACGTCGATTTTTACAAAATTATTGCTATTTCAGCCCGTCTCGTGTTCATTCAGCTTTTTTGTATAAAACCGAAACTAATTCAAAGCTAAGAATTGTTCCCGGGGAATGTCCAGAAGCAATCAGCTTTGATCAATATGGGGCCAAACTCCTTAAATCAGACAATTGCTATTCAATCTGGACAATGGGGAGCTGGTCCCCCCCCCCCACAAACATCTTGGGGAAACAACGAGCCAAAGTTGGATAAACAAACCCAAAAGCTGCCCTGCAGCAAAAGTTAAGTCCGCTACTTCTATTTGACCTCATTAATGAGGTCAAATAGAAGTAGCAGAGTTAACTTTTATTGCAGGCACGTGTCAATTCTGTTTTTAATATTTAAATAAATTCAAACTTGTTTCAGTTGCTCTTTGTTGGCCGAGCAAGTAACGTGTCAGGTTTTTTGCACCTCTTTTTTTTGCACTTTCTTTTCCACCTTCGCCTCAAGGCTTCGGGTTCGATCCTAACTACTTACCAAAACTGTTTCTTTAAGCCCCCCACACACACACACACACACACCCCCGGGTAATGACTTTTTAAAAAAGTTTTAACATTTTTTTTTTTTTAATATTTAAACAGGGTTCTTACTTTGCTTATTCTTTTGTTTGTCTAATAGGGGACTATGGAGAGTTGAGCAGCAAGATGTCTGTTCACAATACATTTAAACTTGTGCAGGCAAGTAAAACTAGGAAAGGAAAAAGTCTAGCAGTATCAAGAGAAAAAAACAAGACTTTACAGCATCTAAGGATTTGCTGCTTGTTGGGTTAGGAGTATATGTTATGGGGACACAAGTGCTAGGAGTTCAAAATATATTTCATTAAAGTACTTGTAAAAGAGGCACAAGCAATATTGGGATGATGTAACAGAAGTTGATAGTGCAGGACGCATTAGATTCGACTTTTTTTGGACCCTGTCAGAGAGAGAGAGAGAGAGACTAGTAGTAGATGCACCAGCCAGAAATGGCAACAATACTCCATGAATGGGCGAATTGTGGACTTGCAAAAATATAGAATACTCCTCTGGTGTGAGTAATTTTCTAACATGGTGAAGAGAGAGACCATCTTTGCAACAGCAGACTTGGCAATGTCCTAGATGTATTTGTTCCAATTCATGTTGCTTGTGATTTTTAAGCCGCGAAGTTTGAGGAAAAAGCTGTCAGGTAGGGTGTTATTAGTTATGGTAATCATTGATTAGAAGGATTTTTGCAGTTAAAAGGAAAGAAACTTAGTATTTTATAGTACCATCCATTTACAGTCCATTCCACTACAGATTGAAAGTAATTTTCTAGTTTCTACAATTGCCTTAGATATGTGTACACTTGTTTTTTGCCAGATGTCTATTATAACATGGTGTCATCAGCAAATACACCTATCTGCCAATTTTATCAGAGAGATCGATTATGAATATCAAGAAAAATAAATATTGGGGAGGGGGGAACACTAGAGATGTGTTCACATATTTGAGAGGATCGATCCATCATGTTACAGTTCAAAATAGCATTTTCATCATTAAACACAAGGATTCAGTAGATATATTTTAATATAAGTTATTGTAGAGAGAAAAATTTCCTGCACTCGGTTCAACTTGGTCAAAGAGAAATCTCGGTTAAAGTAATGAATGTAGTCATTTCTTAGCATAATCGTTGGCGGAGATACAACATGTGAGAAAGGAAGATCGAGAGAAGAAACAAAGTCTGGCAATCACTCCTACATTCACAGCCGAGATAAATCAGAAATTAAATGATTGTTAATTAGCCTCTTAACAAGAGCCGTCAGACAAGCAATAAAGCTAACCGCATTTGTTTGAGAAGTTTAAAAAGAAGCGAACAAGGTTAGACTCAAGTTTAAACAATGTCATATGAAAAAAAAAAGACTTTATGAATGGAGAAAGTAAAATTTTTCAATTTCTGGCTAGATAGGAAAATTTAAACAGGGTCATTAAGTAAAAACTTGAATCTTTTGTCTTGAAGCACAAAAAACATTTTACCATTTGTAAACGATTTTATTTACTCTTATGCAACCATCTTTTTTATTCAAGTACAGGTTGTCTATTATTGGTGAAAACAAAAAGAAAATTTGACAAATTATTGCCCAGTGTTGGAAGGAGAAGTTAACTTTTACAAGACAATAATTGTATCTATATATAATAAAAATATAAAATAGAAACAATTTATCTATTCCGACACTATAGGAAAACAATGCAATTCCTATCCAAATCTTTCACTCACCATTTGCAGTGTGTTTTGATGCAAGAAAATATACATTTCATCACTTGATATTATAATGTATCCACTTTGACTTGCTCTCATATACATAATCTAGCATAAGTATTTCCCTCTTCAAATTTAATTCTACCATAGACCCAAAAATCACCAGGTTTTTTCCATAAGGCATACATAACCACATGCCACCAATGAGTTATTTGCCTTCATAAATGAAGTTGTTTTGTACGTTTCAGTAAAAACTTTAAACTTTCATTCTTAGTTTTACAGAATGACAGAAGAGCTGACAATCAGTTACCAACACACATAACTAAAAGTCTCTTTAGATTTAGAGATCATATTTTTGAACATGGAAAGAAACATTCACATGTTTAACAAACAAAAAAAATCTCTTTACAAGATACATCACTTTTTTCAAACTAATTTACAGAAATCATTTTGCTTACTAACCGAAAATGCAGATGGCCACATTTTCTCTGTATGCTTTCCAACATTCATAGTTTGGGAGACCCATCACAACAGAAACCTACCGTTTTCCTCTTTAAATAAGCATTGTTATACCCAGCGTTGAAACCGGATTCTGTATCATTTCTTAGCATTCATACATAAACAGATCATACACCAATTACTAGTAAGTTACTTGGTAATCTTAAAGCTTAATTCATTAAAAGTTCCAACTCACTTCATTTCAGTATTGATTTTAAATATTTACATTTATTTACTTATATATTACAAATAAGTATAAATTTAAAAAATATGAATATAATCCAAAGTGTTGAAATAGACATATTTTTAATGTTTATTTTGAAAAAAATCTGAATAACTAGCAGGACCCGTTAACCAGCATTGCATGGTGGAAGCATATAGGGCTCAAGGTAGGGTAATTTTTATTTTTTTTTGTGTGTGTGGGGGGGGGGGTGAACTGATTGGGGCTATTAAAAAAAAAAAAAAACACTGAAAACATTTCAAAATGTAATGGCCTGCAATAAAGCACAGTAGAAGGAAAACATCGCCGCTTGGAAAGCGTAAAAGGTAAACACACAAAGAAGCAGCGTAAGTTAAATAAGCAAGTATATAGCATACATGCAGAAAATATAGGGTTCAGGGTATGGTAATTTTTTGTGTGTGTGTGTGGGGGGGGGTTCTTCTAGGATGAAATGTAAAAAGGATTTTATAATGAATAAATGTGTCTGAAACGATGTTCTGAAATTACATAAAATGGTGGATAATAGTTTAGATATAATAAATTTGTATGTGGCATCTGCTATTGCAAACCTATGGTAATTTAGTCCAGAGGGAAATTTCTGCAATCATTTTATTATATAGTAGATTAAAATATATTTTAAAAAGTATACAAAAATATTGGGGGGGGGGGAGATAAAAACAATTATCTATTTTATTTATTTGCAATATACAAGCAAATAAATGTAAATATTATACTTAAAATCAATGCTAAAACAAAATAAGTCAGAACTGTTACTAGCAACGATCAGATCAAAGATTGTTAGACTTTTAGAACTTCATAACCGAAGAGTACAAGGAGTTAAGCTTCAACCTTACCAGTTACTTTCAATTATTAATTTTCATAAGAAAATAACAATCACTGAATTTATTCTGGTTTGAGCCCCCACCCCCACAATTTTTCATATGAATTTTTTCTTTTACATAAACACTGAAATAAACTTGGAAATCAGATTTATACATACATACATACATACATACATACTAAAATTACATTAAAAAGTAATTTTGCAGAATATGAACCGGATTTTGTTTTTGTTAGTGGGAGAGGTGATGGTTATTATTGTTACAGACAGGGCTTTCATACTTTCACCTAACACTATCTTTTTAGTAATCAAAAAAACATTTAATGACATTAAGATACTTCTGCAGAATACTGTATTTTAAAAAAAAATTTTTATTATGGTGGTAGTTGGTGATTTTAGTTTGTTATTGCTACAGACAGAGCTTCAGATTAATATTCTGCACTTTCATCTTAAAATAAGATATTGCAGAATGTTCTAGGTTTGTTTTTATTTATACTTGAAAAAATAGTTAAATTTATTTTAAAAGGTATTTTGAAATAATTTTTAAAATATTTTCCTTTCAAGTTTCAAACAAAGTCATTGATTTTTGTACTATTAACAGAAACTGAAAACAAAAGACAAAGACATGGATTACAAAAGATTTCATTTTGTGATTATCTTTTAATTTACTACTTTCTAATATTATAAATGGAAAAGATAACCATGTTCTTTCTTAGAACAAACACTTAGATAAATTGATTTTATTTGCTTTAAAACTACAGTACATCTTTTTTTTTGGGGGGGGGGCACACAACTATTTAAAATTATATTCATGCAAGAATGGTTCTAAAATCTTATTTCAATCCATATTTATTCCATAATTGCACAATTTTCATACCCTGCCAAAATTGCCCTTTTTTTTCACCCCAATTATAACAAAACCCCAAATATTCCTGATGAATATCATAATTTTGTTGCAGTACAATTACCACATTTTAAAAGGATTTATTCACAGAAACAACATGGAACACTAACAACCAATGGTTTCAACATTGTCCAAGACAGCTTTTTTTTCTTCATTTTTTATAGCCTTTGTGCAAGAGTGTGTGTGTGTGTGTGTGTGTATGTGTGTATGTTTCAGGGGGGGGGGTCATGATTTATATTTTTCTTCTAAGTTTTAGCATTATATATGCTGAAGTTACATTATGTTTACAAGGATTCGTATATAAAAATGTAAATAAATTCAATATGTTTTGACACAAATTCTCAATGTATACTATGATCTGTTGAATTGCAAAAAAAAAAAAAAACATTCTAGAAAATAAATTTTTTAAACATTGAAATGATTTAAATTCTATTCTTTTGAAGTTTTAACTAGGGAATTTTAATTAAGCATTCCCTATTTTTTCTAATTATTATAAGTTACTTCCATTATTTATATTTTACACTTTTGATCTATCCATAAACAATGCTTATAAACAGTTTCGTAAAGTACACACAAAATTATTACATCAATTCTATAGCGAGCAATGAACGTCCCTACATACAACTTCATATAAATGAATATATTAAAAAACTTTTTAGCTAGCACAAAAGTGGTCTGGCTAGTTAGCTTATATTGTGTAAGTTAATGACATTTGTTATCCATTTTGTGTATGTAAAATTGTTTGTTACATAATGTAACGCCATCGCGTCAACACTGCTACATAATCTAACGCCATCGCGTCAACACTGCTACATAATCTAACGCCATCGCGTCAACACTGCTACATAATCTAACGCCATCGCGTCAACACTGCTACATAATCTAACGCCATCGCGTCAACACTGCTACATAATCTAACGCCATCGCGTCAACACTGCTACATAATCTAACGCCATCGCGTCAACACTGCTACATAATCTAACGCCATCGCGTCAACACTGCTACATAATCTAACGCCATCGCGTCAACACTGCTACATAATCTAACGCCATCGCGTCAACACTGCTACATAATCTAACGCCATCGCGTCAACACTGCTACATAATCTAACGCCATCGCGTCAACACTGCTACATAATCTAACGCCATCGCGTCAACACTGCTACATAATCTAACGCCATCGCGTCAACACTGCTACATAATCTAACGCCATCGCGTCAACACTGCTACATAATCTAACGCCATCGCGTCAACACTGCTACATAATCTAACGCCATCGCGTCAACACTGCTACATAATCTAACGCCATCGCGTCAACACTGCTACATAATCTAACGCCATCGCGTCAACACTGCTACATAATCTAACGCCATCGCGTCAACACTGCTACATAATCTAACGCCATCGCGTCAACACTGCTACATAATCTAACGCCATCGCGTCAACACTGCTACATAATCTAACGCCATCGCGTCAACACTGCTACATAATCTAACGCCATCGCGTCAACACTGCTACATAATCTAACGCCATCGCGTCAACACTGCTACATAATCTAACGCCATCGCGTCAACACTGCTACATAATCTAACGCCATCGCGTCAACACTGCTACATAATCTAACGCCATCGCGTCAACACTGCTACATAATCTAACGCCATCGCGTCAACACTGCTACATAATCTAACGCCATCGCGTCAACACTGCTACATAATCTAACGCCATCGCGTCAACACTGCTACATAATCTAACGCCATCGCGTCAACACTGCTACATAATCTAACGCCATCGCGTCAACACTGCTACATAATCTAACGCCATCGCGTCAACACTGCTACATAATCTAACGCCATCGCGTCAACACTGCTACATAATCTAACGCCATCGCGTCAACACTGCTACATAATCTAACGCCATCGCGTCAACACTGCTACATAATCTAACGCCATCGCGTCAACACTGCTACATAATGTAACGCCATCGCGTCAACACTGCTACATAATGTAACGCCATCGCGTCAACACTGCTACATAATGTAACGCCATCGCGTCAACACTGCTACATAATGTAACGCCATCGCGTCAACACTGCTACATAATGTAACGCCATCGCGTCAACACTGCTACATAATGTAACGCCATCGCGTCAACACTGCTACATAATGTAACGCCATCGCGTCAACACTGCTACATAATGTAACGCCATCGCGTTAACACTGTTACCGCTTTCCCATTACACCTAATCAATGCAAAAGTGGGATACACAAACTGTTTACAATCAAAAGGAGTATTATTTAAACTATATCCTCCTTATGATACAGAGTACCCAAGAATTTTAAAATATGAATGGTACATTCTGGTATTAGGATACATTGTATGGTTGTCAAGAAAAAAAAAAAAAGTATGCCGATTTAGCATTTAACGGTGAAATAATTGATGAACTACTTGTTTTAGACTATTCTTGTTAACATTCACTTTCAGACCTTTACTGGCTAAAGAATTCTTCAAAGTAATGAATAATGATTGTAGTGTTGGAAAGTCCTCAAAGAGGAAAGTTCTACTCATTTTGTGGAAAGGGAGTCAATTGTAATTCAATTTTTTCTACCTGTAAGCATTGTGTATACAAGTGCAATGAAACTACTGATCAGTTGAGAAAGTATAATCATCTGCGTTAAAGTGTAACGAAGATGGAGAAAAAAAAATATAAGGAGGTTGTCAAAGAGTTTTGTTATCTTTATAATAGCATTGGCGCACAAAGTGGAGTAAGTGCTAGTGTATTTGCCAGAATTAGGAATACATGGAGTAAGTTCTACCATTACTAACAAGCACATTATCAGTGTCGACTAAGTAAAGAATCCATAAGGCATGTATACAGTGTGATGACGTATGGACAGTGAGGATTGAGGACATGCCTTGTATGGAGAAAAGTGATAGGCTACGATGTAGGTGTAATAAGAGTCAAAGACAAACTTAGATCTGATGACCTCAGAGGAAGACAAAATTTGCACAGTATAGCATGTCCAGAAGTATAGACTTCAATTGTATCATCATGTTGAAAGAATGGAAAGTTTTTAAGTTAATAGAGGTAGAACAACTGAGGTGGGGGAGGGGGGGGCAGTAAATAAAAGTAGGCCAAGAAGTAAAAGTGGTAAATGCACTTAAAAGAGGGATAATTCCTAGCTAGAGAGATTAGTTTGAAAGTCAATTTCTAAAAGCTGTTCAACCTATGCCAGGATGTACAGATGTTTAACCAAATATAACTACCTGTATAAAAAATATTGCTACCATATTTTTTTTGTTATATCTATATTATACTCCCTAAAAGCCATTCAAAATATTCAAGCTAAAATTTGGGGAATATGTATTAATTGATGTCTAATTAATATTAAGTTTGAATATAATATCTGAATTCAGAAAGAATTTTCACCTTTTTGCCCCCCTTTACATAAAAAAAAAAGTCCACATTACTCATCTTTACACCTAACAACTGTGTTCCAAAATTGGTTAATTAGTTTAGGAATTAATCATGTACATACAAATATACCTAACTTTTGAAATAAAGTAGATCAATATAAAGTGTAAATTCATCTGCCGCTGAAGAATATAATGAAACGAATGCCAACGATTCCATATATTGTTTGTGGTCAAATAAATGAAAGCTAAATACAAAGCATCATTAATATTTTAAAATTTGTATGGTTGATGGTGGATTATTTTGGATATTTTTTTTGTCATAAAACCGTAACCTTCCAAAAACGTGCAGATAGAAGAAAAGTTACGTACAATCATCACCAACTGGTCCGGCTGAACACTGCGCTGGAGGATCCCTACCCAAATCTTGAAGCTCCTGTAAAAAAGATGAAAATTAAGGCATGAGAGTTATATTCAAATTATATCAACAGATTTTATTTGAAATTGTCAAGCTTTATTACAAGGATTCATTTAATATTAAAAAAAATTATAAAGGAAAAAATTTTTTTAAGAATTTCAATCAATTGCAAGCCATAACTTTTTTTTGTTTAGAAAAACAAAAATATTCAACATTTTATTTTTCATCAAAGTTCAGAAATGAGAAAAAAGTTGTCTTGGAGATTGGAATCAGCAATTGTTATATGACTAGGAGTTTGTTTTTTTTTAAAGATTTTATAAAAATTCAAATTGTAAAACCAACTACTTGTAATCAAAAGTCTTCTGAAGATCACTAAAAAGGTTAGAAGCATTTTGGTGTTCTATCATTTCTTGTCAAAGCATATTTTTATTTTAATATGGTGAGCATAAACAATAATAAGGAGAGAGAGCAAACAGTCTCAGATAAAAATATGGTCAACGGAACCTCACCAATGGAAATGGGAGAGAGAGAGAGGGGTTTAAAAAGTTGAATTATTTTAAACTCAGTGGGTTAGAGCATTTGTAAAATACAATGGTTTTTGTGGTATTCTTTCAATAAATGATAAAATTGGTAAGCAAATAATTCTGAAGTCGGTTAATTTAAATCAGAATGATTGCATTAAAATTGGAAATAAAAGAACATGACACATGGGCAACATAAGCTTGATAACATATCAAACAAGAAATTAGTTGTATTAAACGCTAAAAGCTATTTGTTAACAAACATAACTTTCATGCGTTATTTTCACTGTATTTTTGGGAAGAACATCAAGAGGAACTACTTTTCAACAAACAAATAAGTCAGAATTACTCGTTTTAATGGATAATTTTTTCATAAATGACCTTCGATATCTTCCAATTTTAGAGGATGACACCACACTGTGCACGGAGACAAAGATACAAAAAGAGAAAGGAGGGGCTCGCTTTGCTATTTATTATACTTTCATTCTAAAAAGGTACCAACTTTATAAGTTGGTTTAAATCTATAATTGATATCCCTCCCTCCCCCTGAAATATTCATTTCAGTGTTGGAATACCATTTCAGTGTTGGGAAAGAAAAGTTCATTTTTTAAATTTTTAGTTTTACACTCCATCGATAATTGATGTCTTAATTCATAAATATTTTTATGCTAGATCAAAGAAAGCTTCAACTTTTATAATTGAAAGAAAAAATTTTCCAGTTAATGTGCAGAAAGATTCTACTCAGCATAGATTTCATATGGTACTAATTTACCTGTATTAATAACATCCTAAGTGTTTCTTGCATTTAATTCATTGAAATCAAATCACAAAATGCAATATAGTACTCAGACTTACAAAAAAAAAAAAGTTGACAATTTGATGTTTGGAATTTGGTAGAAAGCATTTAAGCTATCAAAGTCATTTCTAGCATTAAAATTCTTATCAAATCCTTATTTATAAAAAACAAAAGTTTTGAAAGCTATTTATAGCCAATAATTTTATAAATAGAAATCAAAGCCTTAATTTCATCACAATTTTATTTTATTAGTAATTACAACTAAATAAAATTTAAGAATTTTATATAAAATAATTAGCAAAAAACAATGTCAGTTAAGTACAGTCAGTGTTTGCATAAGATATCAAAATGGGTTGATATCACTCAAATCAAGAGCTGCTTTTTAAAAACACAAATTCTAACCTCTGACAAATAAAATAACCAACTGATACTGTAAATATTTAAGATACTATAAAAAAAAAAAAAAAAAAAAAAAAAAAGACTAGGAAGGGGGTGTCACAAGCGAAAGTAAAGGCATTAACTAATATACACAGACACACAAAAAGGAACTGGTTTGTCAACTGGTGTTTTGAGTGACATCAACAAGAAATATTTAACTTTATCAGTGCTGCCAATTCAATGGACAAGCAATCAATACAGCCAGCAGTCGATTGCAGCCAATGCATTACACACAAATGCACCAACAATCTTTATAACTGCTACAAAAAAACTCAGAAGGGCAAATGCACGCAGATTTATTGTACATTAGTACACTATGATATAATAGTGCGTACACACCGATTCTTGTTACAAAAGACCAGCCATGTAGAGCCTGGCCAGTAGCAGATGGGTGACCATTTGTGAATTCTAGGAACTGTATGTCATCTTTCCATAAGATAGATAGATATATATATCAGTTGGGGACTGCTTATGAATTTGATATTCCCTTGCAAACTTTCTTTGGAGGAAGTCGGTATAACCCGATTACAACTAATATCACACCAGGTATTACTGGTTCATTTCTTTATGTACTGGCAGGGCTACCCAGCATGACCTGGGGTTCTCATTTCCATAAATGAGGTCGAGTACAGAAAAAGATAAAAGTCAAACTAAACTGCTTGATATACGAAAAGCTCATTTTGGGATAAAATTAAGGTAAAAATAATTATGTCCGAGGTGAGGTTCGAACTCACAAGTGCATGCTAACCTATCGAACCAATGTGGCTATATGTAGTTTTACTATATACTAGCAGAGATTAGCCAACATGGCTAGAGTAGAGCGTCAAATCTAATGGTTAACTATATAGCACTTGCGAGCAGTGCCATTGATTTCATAATATGCAGTGCGTAATATATATATATATATAGCTGACATAATTAGGTTTATAGTGTAATACTTGATACAAGAGTAGAGAAAATTTTTCATAAAACTGATCTTGTCAATCCCACTTATAATTCAAAGTGGTGTGTGTGTGTGTGTATGCACGCCCATCATAGCAGCAGCTGAATAGCGTAACATTCAGAAGCGCCGACTGTCATCTAGGCGGTAGAGTTTGAAGTAGTTGCTTGTCTAGCCGCACTCATGAGCTGTGATACTGCGAAACAGTCTGTATGTGGATGACATATATATATACATATATATATATATATATATATTACACACATCATAGCATTTTAAACATTATTTGGAAAAAAATATTTAAAACAAAGCTGAGAATTGAAAGGTGATCATTAGATTTCATTGCAAAAATTTTAACTACCACTTCTGCTCTAACTTTTCCCCTCCCCATTCACACCTTCAGAGTTATCTTTGGAAAAGGTGATGAGTTTTGATTATGAATGCAATAAATTATTTTGTCCTTTAAATGAAAGTGGGAGTAAATTTAAATGACCTAGAAGATTTGTTTATTAATACTGAAAAAAAAAAAAAAAAAGCAATTTTGTTTTTTAGGTATTCATTTCATTTTGTTTAATAAAAATATGTTTTCACTGCTCATCTCATATCTTAATTTGTCTTGCATATCTAAAAATGGATAATATACAAGTAGAATCCCATTATGCTTATGGTGTGGAGAAACACTATGTAAATTAGTGGAAGAGTAAATATTTGCTAGTGTTGTGCCGATGAATCGGAATCGGAATCGGGAATCGGTTAAATCGGTAATTTTCGGGGAATCGGAATCGGCATCGGAAAAATTTGTGTATAATTTCCGATTCCAAAATCGATTCTTTGAATATTTTTCAAAAGTTAATTTTCAATTGCTTGTACCGATTATAAATATTTATTTCTTTTAAACTATTAGTAAAACTAAACTCTATAGATCTACGTACTCGTTATAGAATGAAGTTCTCATAACAAAATCACGTAATTTCATTAGTTTTTGTTTTACGCTCCCTCGACTAATTATCGCAGTTTTTTTAGGAAGATTCCGAATTTCCCAAATCGTTTTTACGGCATAAAATAAAAACTATTTGATGAAATTACGTGATTTTTTACGAGAACTCATTCCATAACGAGTACGTAGAATATATATATATATATATATATATATTTTTTTCGTTTTTTAACATAGTGTAAACTGCACAAGCACCCTTTTTTAATACGTGAAGACAGTTTAGAGCTTCATCCTAGATCTAAAAATAATTTGGTTTTTAGTGGGTTTACAAATATCGTCCAAAAGTAGAATTTCAATGAGGGGGGACTTTTAAATGTAAATATAATTTCTTTTTCAATCTGAAAAATTTCTAAATGTTTTCTCTTTATCTATTTTATCCAGACTTTGATAAATTCATTGTGAGATATTCATGTATATTTTTAACTTTTCCGAAACCGAGAAAAATGCGACGGTGTCAGACAATGTGGCTCCAGGAAAATAAAATAAAACTATTCGTTTGAAATCTTTTCATATTAAACTCCTTGAGAAATTTGGCAAGTGGGTGTGAAAAAGTATTGTTGTTGAAACCAACGCATCGAAGGTGTTAATTACCCCATAATACTTTCAACTCAACTTTTGAGTGAGATTGGCGAGTGAGGGAGCAGCAAACATACCGAAAAAACCCAACACTTTTATATTCTACTTTTCATTTAATTAGCAATAATGTTTGATATTATTTTTCTGGGCAAAATATTTCTTTAATTTTAGACAATTCTTTCGCTACTTTGAAAATAAACTGCATTCTTCTAAAGGTTACCTAGCGAATTTTCGCAAAGTTTCAATTTTTGTTTTGTTTATTTTACGCATATAAAATAAGTTTAGATCTTCTTTAGTTTTACTAATAGTTTAAAAGAAAGAAATATTTATAATCGGTACAAACAATTGAAAATGAACTTTTTAAAAATATTAAAAGAATCGATTTGGGAATCGGAAATTAGGCACAAATTTTTCCGATTCCAATACCGATTCCGATACCCCCAAAATTACCGATTTATCCGATTCCCGATTCCGATTAATCGACACAACACTAAAATAAATGAAAGATAAACAAATACCACGTTATATTCTACTTTGTATTTAATTAGTAATAATGCTTGATATTATTTTTCTTGATAAAATATTTCTTTAATTTAAAACAATTTTTTCGATACTTTGAAAATAAATTGCAAATTTACTTCTAGAATATTCTCGAAATTTCATTAGGGACCTCCATCTTTCACCACAGATTTATCATTCGACTTAAAAAAAAAAAAACAGTTTTCTTTGATGTGCAATAAAAAAACATAGGAGTCGGAGTACACGAGGGAAGTCGTATTACGTACTATCACTTAGGAAGAAAGTGTAGTATCTGTGCTGATACTACAGTTCATCTATTTTCTCCCTGTTCAATGAAGGAGAAATCCTACTAAACTCAGGCAATTGTAATTTTTTGTTCTTATCAAAAGTGCCCCTTTTGGGGGAGCTGGATATTCTCCAGATTAAAAAAAACGACCTTCCTAAATTTCTAAATTTAATATAAAATGATCCCCCGTTTCCCAGCCATTCGAATCGTTTTAAAGCAGTTAACTAATTTTTTTACCATTGACTCACAACCCAATCGGCAAAATCATAAAAGCACAAATAATCGCTTTTTTTTGTATTATCACGGACTGAAGGTTAGTAGTAGGAAGGGTCCGTGTCTTTTATAAAATGGAGAATCGAACTTTCTTTTCGCAACAAAAAGTTATAATTGCGATGGGCGAAAAATGAAAACGGAATAAAAACACTGATAATTTCACGAGAATACATTATTTACATCTACGTTCCGTTTTACACGTAACTATTTAAAAATGAAATAAAAAGATTGCCTATAAACACTCATGATTATAAAAAATATATATATATATAAAACGATTAGGAATTTAAAATAGACGGTCAGTTTCACAAATAAATATAACGTAACATGAGCTGTAGTGTGTTACCAATTTTAAATTATGTGCGCTTATTGGGGATAGGGTGTCTACTTTTTAAGCGATTACACATGGTTTTACAACGTTGCAAACCGAACTTAATTTAGTGGGAAACACTTTAGTTAATATCCATAAAGAATTAGGATGGCCAGAAATGATGATCATTTTACATTAAATTTATATTCGAAACTGATCTTACACTCTAAATTCTAAATGATCGCTTTTCTTTCCGCCAATTAAAAAAATGTTCTAACACGTAATCTATAAAAGTAATATTTCATTTTGGAATAGGGATTTAGCTGCGAGAGAAAGCACAGAAAGCTCACGCAATCTCACGTTAAAAATGGTTTTCATAATAGTAATATTATTATTTAGAAATTCGTTCGTAACAATGAGATGTGGCTTTGCTAAGTGGCGTTGTTAAATATATTGTTTTTACATCGTTTTCTTATTTTGCCTACCAATCTTCGAATATTTTCCACTATTCATGTAAGTAGCATGTTATACAGTAAATACGAACTGATACAATATAGCTTTGTTTTAAAATCAAAATAAATGTTTTGTTGTGTTACAATTTTTAATCAATTACAAGGCAAACATTTGAGATAAAATATACGCGGACATTAACCAGGGGTTTATGTAATAATTTGAAAATTTACGAAAAAACAGACAAAAAAAATCTCTAATTAAATATGTATAAATTTTACAGGAATCGGAATCGGGAATCGGAATCGGAAATTTTGAACGGAATCGGAATCGGGAAAAATTTTGGCATCGTCCCATCACTAATATTTGCAGACATTAAAAACTATAATAGTAGTTCAATCAATATACAAAGAGAGTAACAGAAACTGTCATTTAGTTAAATGCAAATTGTCGAAGTAGACAAGTGAAATTTTCACAAATATAAGGATTATTTTAGCATTTATTCGATTAAAATACTTAGGAAAACACAGAAACAGAATATTAAATTTACTTCAAAGTACTTAATGCTTTAGTGACAAATAACTAACAAATATACAAACTCAATGAGTCACAAGTAGAATAGTTTCTTTCAAAACTCTGAACACATCTTTAATTGACACAAACTTTAGCAAATGCCCTAAGGAAACTGCTTGATCTAGTTTCAATTGTTTGTGAACAGGAATTAATGTATCACTCACCCCTTCCCTTGTGACCTCAAGCAAAATGAAGATTAGAGTATTTTTTACCATTAAGGGTTTGAATCTTAAAGGTTGATATTTTACTAGTTTCCAGATTTTACCCGAACAATACAGTTTTCCATTTATGACAGCATTAGCAGAACTAGCTGACATTCCAATTCCATAAATTACAGAAACAAAGTAAAAGCAAACAATCTATTTAAGATATCCAAGTTCGTTTTAGGCTGAAATCAGTATAAGAAAAATAAAAAAGAAAAAAAAAAAAAAAAAAAAAGAAAAAATGCCCCAGCACAAATTGTCTAAGTAACCAATTGACATATGAAGGTAGATATGAAATTATGATTTAATTAAATACATAAACCATTTAGACTTTTTTTTTTTTTCACTTTTCAAGAATCAAAAATGGGTCAGCAAAAAATCCTTTTCATGGGTGAATATCAAATATTTTAATTATTACCCAGTGATTTGGGCAGCAGTATCAGGACTTCCAACCAAGCAGACTGTTCCTTTATATGACTAATCTATCTATATCTAAAAAGATGAAATTGTGTGCGTGTGTTTCCCTACCAAACTACTCCGTCAATTTTCAGTCTTCAGACTCAAGATTTGACATAGGACTATTGAGATTTGTGAAAATCTTTTTAATCAGTTTTCGGCCAGAAATTTGGCTGTCAAGGGGTCAAAGTTAAACGATTTGACCTTTGAAAACCCTACCAAATTCCTCTGCCAATTTTGGGTCTAAACACTTGAAATTTTAGATGTAGGTTACTTTGACATGGATTAAACTTAATTTGATTTGAGCTTAAAACAATGTTAAGAGGTTAAAGTTAAAAAGAATTTGACCTCTGCAGTCTACCAAATTACACAGCCAATTTTTGGTCTAAATATTTTAAATTTTACATAAAGTGTATTCAAACATAGGGCAAGCTTTTTAATAGGTTTTTAGCAAAAAATTTGGCTGCCAAGGGGGGCAAATTCAAAAGATTTGACCTTTGCGGTCTCTAGCAAACTATTCAGCCAATTTTTGGTCTAAACATTTGAAATTTTACATAAATGGTCTCCAGACATGCAGCAAGCTTTTTAATCAGTTTTGGGGCAAAAATTTGTCTGCCAAGAAGTCAAAGTTGAAAGAGTTGACCTTTGCAGACTCTATCAAACTCCTCTGCCAATATTGGGTCTAAACACTTGAAATTTTAGATGTAAGTTACCTGGACAAGGGCAAACTTACTTTAATATATATGTATACATATGCACATAAAGTTATGAACAGTACATAGGGCCTGAGCAAAGACTAAAACCAAATCGAATGTGTTCTTCAGGTTCAAATATCCTATATATCTAGTTTTAAGTCTGTAGACCAAATATTCAGAGAGAAGCTTTGTAGAGACATTTTGCACACAAACAAGGTTACTTCTATATATAGATATAAAAATGTGTGCTAGAGTTATTTTAAATTCTATGCAATTATGCACAATGTAGAAACTAAACATAATTAAGCATCATAGTTAGCTAAAACCAATCATCTAACAACTAAATAAACGTTAATTTTTTTCAAAGGAATATGCAAATTAGTTTACCTTCATGACGTTTCTCACATATCCATGATAGAGTATGTAAAGTTAGTTTTCATTTTTAAATAGCAGAAGTAGACTTAACATCAATGTTAAAAAGCAAGAAAAAAAATCTTTATAGGTATATAGATATTCAGGTAACTTCCTTTATTTTGTAATGAACAATGTGCATTTTTTCTTTTTTCAGAAGGGACAGGGTTCATATTTAAGCTTAAAGTATGACATTGTGATGTCAAACTGCAATACTAAGTTTATTTTAAAATGTTGAGATCATCTTGTGTGCAGAGTGAGAGAAAGGGTTACACCTAGAAATTTTAAATAGTCATGAAAACAATATTGAATGATCACTTAATACACACATTTTTAAAGGTTACGTGTGAGTCTCTACACATCCAGTTCATTGGATTGGTCACATGATATGATTGAGGTAGAAAGTCAGTAGCTGAATGGAATTGAAGAGAAACATGTAGAATTTCAGATTCTAAACTAATCTAGTAAGATGGTAGCGCTATTCACCAAGTTAAAATATTTCATAAAAACACAAAGGTATTTTTGTATGCAATCATTTATTCCAACAATGCAACCTAAAATCAAACCCAACACAACAAAAAGCCTACCATAGATCAAGACAATATTTTCTTGAACTAGAGTGGAGAAAAAAAGCCAGCCGATCAATTATTCAAGTTTCCGACTGAGTTGTGTTGACACGTAAAGTTGTGCAAATCTTCCAAAAACAGCATAAGCTTAGAATGATTGACAGAGCAACTAATCAAAACGCAATCAGTCCTTATAGCATAACAGGGCTCTGCATTGCGAGTGAAACAGTCGCATTTGCAAGTGATTTTTCAAAGTGGCAACTAGAAATAATGAAACACTTATCTTTTGGTGATTGTATTTCTTTTACTGACAATCTTCCAAAGCTCACTACCGAATTAAAAATCTTTTTAGCTGTTTTTTTTTTTTTTTAACAAAGGCTGTTATATGTTGTATATTTAGAATTACACTTATTAAAAAAAATACAGAAAAAACTTTGTGCATAATCGTCACAGGACGAAGATGTCATATTCAAAAAATAATGCGAGTTTGGCTAGTAACTTTATATTTAGTTGTTAAAAGTCAACTAAAGATAAATTTGTAGAGCCCTGCATAACTAGATTTAGTTGCGAATCAGCCAGGATATGACAGTGATTTTCATGGCATAGTTGGTGCCATAATAAAGCCACAAAAGCTATAAAGTTGTATTTCTTGTTTATAAACAAACTGAAATAGTTGTGAAGGTAGAGCACATACAATATACATTAAATCAGTTACTTACATATTTTTTTTTCTATCAAAGTAGGGTTTACAACATTATCGTGATGGTTTGCATCCACATATAACATCAATAAAATGCAGTGCTTCACTTTGTAACTAAATTATATAAAAAAGAAAAGTTAAGGTTCTAAGTTTGATCAAGATCATACAAAGAATGTTTCTTGAGAGTGTTAAAGCCTATGAATTTTATTTCAATTAACATCACTTTACTTAAGTGCAATCTCCCACTCAAACAATTCCAAGTACATCCTTCAGTCCCATTTTGAAAGTCGAGTACAGATGCAACACCATTGGCAACTGATGGTCCAGCATCTTTTAATCTGATCAAAATTAAAAGGGAACTTTTGAATTTCACTGCCACTAGACTAGTTTGCAAGACAAACAAAACATCAATTTCTCTACACTGCACCTGTTGGTGGTAGTCTCCATTTTGAGATTATATCTTATTCACAAGCAAATTCAATAGCAGCAATAGTGTTCAACATAAACATCAGTCTATTTTTAAAGAAAAATTTAAACTGCTGTTCAAGTTTCTATACTATTGCTTAGAACTGTTTATATAGGCCGTAGATAATATCTAGGATTTGAGAACGCATGTAGCGTATAGATTTATTTACGTCGATTTTTACAAAATATTGCTATTTTGGCTTCTCGCGTGTTGATTCAGCTTTTTCATATAAAAAGCGAAACTAATGCAAAAGCTAACAACCTGTTATCGGCATCGCGCTGGGAAACATCCAGAAGCAATCAGCTTTGATCAATCTTGTATATCAGACAATTGCTACTCAATCTGGACAATTGGGAGCTGGTTTTCCCCTCCTCAACATCTGTTGGGGAAAAAAAAAAGTCAAATTTGGGTAAACAAACCCAAACGCTGCCTCACAGCAAAAGTTAACTGCATGACTTCTATTTGATCTTAATTAGGTCAAATCGAAGCAGCAGAGTTAACTTTTATTGCGGACACCTGTTTTTAAGAGTTAAATAAATAAATTCAAACATGTCTCCGTTGTATGTCGCGGTGGCCCAATCGTTAACGTAGCACTTTTTTTTTTTTTCTTCTCACACTTTATTTCTAACTTTGCCTCAAGGGTTCGGGTTCGATCCTCACACTCACCTACCAAAACTTTTTTTTTTTTTTTTTTTTTAACTCCCCCACCTCCGGAGTGTTGATTTACCTCAAAACACCCGGGCATTGTTGGGTACCGCCGCTAGTCATCAATAAAACAGACTATTTCATGTAGCCTACAGTAAAAAGCTATTAATCACAAGGTTGGGGAGGGGGGGGGGTATGTTATAAGCTACTAGTAAACCTGTGTTCCCAGCATTGCCCAGGAAAATATTACCTCTTGGCCCCACGATTTTCAAGTAAAACAGCAGCCAGAAAGGAAAAGAAAAAAAAAAAAAAAAAAAAGTATGAACGTTACAAATGGCACAACCTTGTGCAATTGACTGAAACCTTTTTTTTTTAAATTTAAACGAAGAAATTCCTGTGCTCGTATTTGATTCAACTCTGCACAATTTCTGTATTTAATGAAAATGAAAAACTCTTGTTACCCTTCTCTAAATCCTCTTCTCCATCGCATTAAAGTTTGCTCTACAGTAAAGGTAATTGAATTGAAGTAATCTCTAGGATTAAGTGTGGTTTTGAAAAGCTAGCAAACTAGTATACAAAAACTGCCAAAAAGCTCCACAAACATTTTCAGTAGGAGCCTAAACATAAAAATAAACAAACAGTGAATCCAATTTTCTATTGCTGAAATAGTTATTTGACCAGATAGAATATGTAAGCAGATGACAGTGATATATCTGGGCTTTTGTGCTGGGAGAAAAGTGTAGTATTTGTTCTAATACTACACTTCATTTCTGTCCTTGGCCTGTGATGGAAAAATTTGTCTAAACTGAAATAAATTTTGTCCAAATACCAGGTGCCTTGTTTTATAGAGCTGACCATAAAAAAAATCCTCTTTGTATCTAACTGCCTTCCTAGGGTGGCAAGTAAATAGGGACAGTGGTTAATGTGCAACACGACTACCTAATCAGTTTCATTGCTATTTAGGTCAGACTTTGAAAATTTGACAGAAATATAAAATAGACTAACAGGACCCATTTCATAATGTTGACCAAGAAAACCACAGATCACAATCCACAAAAATAAATTAAAAAACTAGAAAGATTTCACTAAATTCTTATCTTTTATCCATGATCAAACAAAATGTAAAAGTTGGGAGAGGGGAGACTGAATTGGGAGATTGGCTGTGGTATATTTAAAATGGCAGACTTGTATGCAAAGTAACTGAAATTTAATTTCATAAATCAATAAGGAGGGGGGCTCACAGACTTCTTTGCGTGGCTAGTGTGTGTGTGTAAGTGTGCGGGAGGGGCTTTATTTTTATCTATATACCTATAAATTTTTTTTTTTTTTCTATTAAATTTCTGGCTCAGACATTGATATTTAAAGTTTACTTTTTCTATTTAAATGTTATTAAAACAAACTTCTTAATATATTCAGTTATGGATATGCAAGTGGCTACAGGAAAGTTACTAATTTGCATAGTTTCTATATTCTCTATAGATTTTAAAATGAAAACATTACAGCACATGGAGATGGATATATATATATATATATATATATATACACACACATACATACATACATTGGGGAACTAAAGGAAGAGAATAAGATCAATTCTATAAGAGGAGACTTATCGGGCTAATACAAAGCTCAACAAATTGATTTGCAGCTTATATAGAAATCAATAAAGAAAGAAAATGATAATATAAAATATATATATATATATATATATATATATATATATATATATATATATATATATATATATATATATTTATATTTATTCAATAAGGGTATACATCAATTAGGGGTGTAGGGTAAGTAGGGACTCTTCTACCATGATATTTCGAAGCCTAATGCTTTTCATCAGAAGAGGAGATAAGATGCTAGGTAACATAATAGGTTGGTTGGTTGATTTTACAGCATATCAACTTTGGTGATTTAATGCCGAAGTCTATTTTTTTTTCAATGTTAGTTATATAAATTATAAGTTATGCATCCGGGTATCTAGTGTTCAGTGTGTGTTTATATAGTTAAATAGGGTATTTTTTTTTTATTTTGTTGAGTAACCCTGTTATCTTCAGATATTTGAGGAGGGTAGTTGGGTCTACATGAGTTAATGTCCTTTAAAGTTTTTTCATTATATAGATTTAGGAGGCTTATTTTCAGATCTTTACAACTTATCAGTAGATAATTGACTATGTATGATTGCTGGCAGGGTATGGAAAGTGGAGCTTCCTCTTTCTTTCTGGAATAGGTAGGACCATGTGATGCGACGTCTAGCGACAGTTACATTAGGAGCAAAACAAAATATTGATGTTTGAGGGAACTAAATTGATTTAGTTTCACTTATTAATTTATGAAATTAAATTTCACCATAGTGCATTTCAGTTACTTTGCATACAAATCTGCCATTGTAAATGAAAACATATCACAACCAATCTCCCCATTCAGCCACCTCCCCTCCAACTTTTTATATTTTTTTTTTTGATCATGGATAAAATATTGATATTGTTTAGGGGGACTAAATTGAATTTAGTTTCCCCAAACAGCATCAATATTGTGTTTTGCTCCTAATGCAACTATCGCTAGATGTCAAATCCCTATCCTAGCATCTTCTCTCCTCTTCTGATGAGAAGCATTAGGATTTAAAATACCATGGTATAAAGAGTCCCTACTTAACCTACACTCCTAATTGATGTATACCCTTACTGAATAAATGAATAAATCTATATATATTAGTATATAGTTTTATATCATCATTTTCTTTAAAATCGGAAAAAATTGTGCATACTTTCTGATGCCAAAAACCATTCTTTTGTCTTTATTAGATTTTTTTTTTTTTAACTCTGCTAGTAGTGAGGATAAAGTAATATTTATTGATTTTGAAAACCGACATGTTTCTTACATTTAATCGGGAAGAATAACACCTCCAATCAGAAATTGTATCAGAATTAGGAAAAATATTGGAATCATCCCATCACTAATATCTATATATAAACATGACCTTGTCCGTATGTACGAAAAGTCTCTACCAAACTTCTGAATATTTGGTCTACAGAGTTGAAATTTGATATATAGGGTATGTAGGCCTATAGCACACTTTCAATTTGGGTTTTAGGTGTCAAAAATTCCTAAGTAAAAATTGAAAACACCTTGGCAGGGTAAGTCTGATAAAACATTAATATGCTGTTAACTTTTTGCATATGCAGAATTAAAGTCATAGCTCAATGTCGTTTAATGCTTAACCTTTTGTATCCATCTATTGATAGCTCAGATGGTAACGATGCTGGAGAGATAAATAACGATCAAGGCTGAAGCACAAAATGTTTTGTTTCGATTGTAGCAGATGGTACCAAAGACATTTTTATAACCTGAAATCATTACTACATATTAGATAATAATCTATAGAGAATTTGGCTCTACAATAAGAAATGAATTAAAATATATTTATGCATATTTTACAAGCGGGCAATGCCAGATAGCCTGCTAGTTTACATTATAGAACTGGAAACCACCAGAAGTAAATTAGCTGGTAAAGACTAGAAAGATTTTTAAAAAAGGCGAAGTTTCTAGCAATGAAATAGAAAAAAAAAAAATGTAAATAAAATTTATACACCTGAAAACAGTGATTGCATTAGAAAATAAGAATGAAGTGATTTTGAAAAACAATCTGTAAATTAGTACACTTTAAAATGTTGATTGCATTTACATGATCAGTAGGTTACCAAACATGTTTTAAATATGAATTTGGGGTTTTAATCTTAGCATTAACATAAGTCTTTACAAAGAATCACAAAGCTTCAAGCAAATAGCATTTATTACTTTTGTTTTTTTAGAATAAACTTAAATTTTGGCATACAGGAGGAGTGGAGAAAATAATTCCAAGGTTTGAAAGTTCCAATTAATTTTAGAGTGCAACTGTATATACGTTATTGCCAGAGTAGCCATTAAATAGCATAAAAGGAACTTGGCAGTTCTGCAGTAGTTTCAACAACCATTGTCAACTCCTACTCCTAAATCTCGATTTAAAGAACGTCTTGTTGGGTTTGCCTTGCATAATTTCTTGTGCACGTCAAAGAGTGAAAGAGTACACAAATATCTTAAGTTTTTTTTTTTTTTCAAGGCCATTAGTTAAATGACTAATGCCCAATTGTTGGATTTGAAACCAAACCACCAGTCCTTATACATCGTATTCAACCGATTATATTCTGGCATAATGCCATGGGAATTAAATTAAGTTTGCATTGTTATTTTCAGGCAGAACTGGAGCATGTTAGCAGATGGAAAATCTTTGCTTGGAAAGAAGCAATATCATAATTTCAGTCAAATAGAAAAGTCAAAACAACAGTAGGCTATTTCTTTAATATAATCTTTATCTATAAGATGCTATTTTAATAGCTTTTGTACAGGAGAAGGGTGAGAAGGGTGATAGACATAAGGCAGGATAGTTCTAGCAGTCTGCTCAGATTTCAGCCTAAATTTATTGCCTCAAAGTGGTTGAGAAGCCTAGTTGGTAGTGGAATTTTAAGGCTCTTACTGGTTAGAAAAATATAATTTCATGGAATAAACAAAATCATATCACTCTGTTATAGTCCAAATGACTATTTAACTGCAAACATAGCTTTATATATTAATATAAATTATTTTAATTGTTTGGGTTCAATTTTCATAGAAGTGATGTAAAAAAAAAAAAAAAAAAAAAAAAATTTTTTTTTTTTCATATCAACATCAATTTCACTACTGTAGAAACATTCTGAAAAACTAGAAAATCCGTTTTGAAACTAAAATTTTTTTTTCCCAAAAAATGAAAAATTTTCTTCCACAATGCAAATTTTTGTCTCCATAAACATTTCTCAGAGTGATAGACATTTTTTTCATATCAAGATATGAAAAACTTGAAAATCTTTAGAAACTAGATAACACAAAGAATTACCCCCCCCCCCCAATTTTTTTTTCTTCCACAATCCAAATGTCTCCATGAGCATTCTCCATGGCGATAGGCATTTTTTTTTTATTATCAAGATTTTATAGCATATTATACAAATACTTTTACTGTAGTAAAATTGATCTCAATATTTGTATACGAGTAGCAACATATCTTACTATGAATATTAGAGATCATGGAGTCGAATATTTTAGATTTTGACTCCATGATCTAATATTCATAGTAAGATATGTTGCTACCGTATACAAATATTGAGATCAATTTGACTACAATACTATTATTTGATATAACTCATTTGAAAAATCTTGCATCATGTGATCAGGTTTCTTAACAGATTTTTAAATTTGTTTTGTTGCATATATACTCCCTAGTCTTTAAATTTATATCATTTAGATATATTTGGCAATACCAAATTTTAATTTTTCAACCAACTGGCATAGTTTAAAATTGGATTCTCTATTTTAATTCAAATTTGGCTTAATATGGTAATGTGCTGGAACATTGGCATTCAAACCTCAATAGTCATAATTACATTTTAAAAATAACATATATATATATATATTATATAAAAAACAAATAGTTGATTTCCCCCTCCCCACCCACCTCACTAAAAACTTAGAATCATAAGATGAAGGATGGAGTATTAAGTGGTGTAATCCTAGGAAAGGAGTAGTACCTTCCCCTAAACATGTGGAAGCTAATGAAAAGCCTTCAGGTTGTGCTTAAATATGATCAACCACCAAGTTTTGTGGAAGCCAGATTCCACTTTTCTTCCTACAAATTTAGCATTTGTCCATATTTTTATCATATATAGTCTCCAAAAATAACTAATTTGGCAATATTAAAACTCAATACTGTGGCTGACAATTGATAATAACAAATGAAAATTGGCTAGTCAAAATCAAAGTTTGATTCTTAAACTGGAATACTGAAATATAAAATATCTTCCTGGACAGCAAGAATTTTGTTTATGTACTAAAACATCATTTATCAAGGCACAAAAACCACTCGAGGATAAGATCGTCAGGTGGATGGTGAACCAAATTGCTGAAACAAGACAATATGATTAAGATGGCCGAATGATAATTTGTTGACATTGGACATGAAAACGTTCATGTTGTATATTTTTATATAGTAACACTGGTCAAGAGTTATTCGGCCGTTAAACCTACTCATTGTATTGCCATTTTAAGTCTGTAATTACAAAGCAGCATTGATTGTAGGTGAGCCAAAACCTAGCATAAAAGATGGGAGATCACTGCTAATGATAGCTCATCATTAAGTCAACAAGACAACATTTAAATGGGACAAGAGAAGATAACCACATTGACCAGACTAGCTTATAAATGCCAATTCTAAGTGTTCCTTACAAGGGAACTGGAATTCGCATTAAAAAAAAAAAAAAAAAAAAAAAAAAAAAAAAAAAAAAAAAAAAAAAAAAACCTATGTCTAACTCAAAATAATGACAACTTCATTGTTTTGTTTTTTTTTTTAAATTCTTAGACTTCTGACTACTTACATTGCCTAAGAGTCTACACACACACATTTTTTTTTAAAGGGATTTTTAAAGTAAAAATTAAAAAGTACAGTATTGTATAGCCATTTAATAGTACCAAATTAGAGAAGTACTTCTCATACACTCGCACGCATGCGAGGGCAGAGTTAGGTGCAAAGTTATTTTCTTTTTAATGAGCGTAAAAACCCAGCTTCCAAAACAAGAGAGAATGGATTGTTAAAAAAAAAAAAAAAAAACTGATGTCCAATACGATTTCTCCTTCACTGATCAAGAGCAGAAGGATGAAGTGTAGAACACTATTACATGCTGCAAAAAAAAAAAAAAAAAAAAAAAAAAAAAAAGTGGTTTTATGTGCAGAGAATTTATTAACTCACAGGAAACACTGGGCTTCCTATGTATCATCATTTGTTATTTAGTTTGCTTGTTTTTTAAAAGTATATTGAGTATTATATCAAACACCCAACTTCTATCATTTTTTTCTTTTTAATTCATTAATTTTTTTTCTGCGGCACAATTTTAACGTAAAATGACTCCACCCTTCCCCCTTGCGTGCAAATTTTAGAGAAGCATTTGTAAACAAGATTATGCTTATGTATGATATAGAGTTAAAGTTTCACTGAAAATCAAAGATAATATATCTACTGGGGTGGAAAATACTATTCGTTTAGCTCTGCCTGGATTAGTAAATTAAACTGGAATATAAATGTACAATTTTTATGTTGCCAAATTCTTTAGATGAAGATTGATAATCGGGGTTGTTATTTTTACATTTTGGACAATGTAACCTGATGTTCAGGTGCATCTTCTCAAACTTGGGAACCTATGCAAGATTTATTTAATCTTCAACCTCCAAAAAAACAGTCACCATTAACTGTTGCGCTACAGGTATATGTAAACTCCTAAGGAACAATTAAAGGCAATAATAACTAAGAATAATTTAATTAGCACTTTTACTGTTATGGCTGAGAGAGTGTAATTTACTCCAAGTTAAAGGGGTCAATTTAAAACGCTGTCCAGGTTCCAGTATTTGAAAAGATGCACCTAAAAGTTACATAGGCCAGAATAGTGTTAATATAACAATCAAAACGAAAATATTTTTAATTATATAAATGAAAATAATTTTTTATATAAAATTAAAGAATAAGCTATTCTTGCAGTGTTAAGTGTTCCTAAAGTCAGTGTTTAGATAAAAAATAAAGTGTCAAAAATAATTAAGTTAGGTATCTTAAAATTACCAATAAAAAAAGAAAAAAAGTGCCAATTTTTCTTCTCCAAATAACTTGCATACTTGACTAAACATGTCCTATTTTGTTCATGCTGTTCAGGGGAGATAATTGTTGAACTTGAGGATTATTCCAATTAAATGTATAGCTTTTTTAACACTTCATTATAGGTAAATTAGGAAATCGAAATATTGAATTTCAAGTAAAACCAATGGCATTTAATTGTCATATCACCGTAATGAACATATCCAAAAAATATGAAAATAAGGCAGAAAATTAATGTATAGTTTTTGAAGAGAAAGAAAATTAAATTCTAAAAAAAATATTTCCAGTCATAAGAGGTAATTATTTTCTGAAAACAAAATTAGGTCAATTTAGCAAAACTCAATTTTTTCTAATTGTCTTCGCAAACTTTCCATTAATAAATTTCTACCTTATTGTTTTTTCTAATTTTAGGATATGTTCATTACTGTGACATGACAAACATCACTGATTTCACTTGAAATTCAATTTTCACTCTTATAACAAAGTGCTCTTTTATAATGCAGCAAACATAAAAATCTCATTGAAATTAGATTAAGGAAAAAAATGTAAACTTTTATTAAACCAATTATGTATAAAAATTGTTCAGAGTTTTTGATTAAAGTTTATTATTGGAATCCTGCACAAATTTTATTTTTTATTATTTAGGCTTTAGAGTGGGAGATCACTTTCAGATTTAATGTAAAATGATCACCTACTTCAGGACCAAATAGCAGATTTAATTGGGAACCAGTTTTTGTTTTAAAATTTTGTTTAATTTCTTCAGATATCAACCGAGCCAGAGGAAGGAGTATTTTTTGTTGAGACCATTTATTCTTTTATCTGTTTTAATAGATCTATGTTAAAACCGGTCATAAAATAGTTTTCTTAAGGAGCCATGAATTAATGACCATGGTCCTACTCTCAACTCTGACACCCTGCCAGATTCACAACCCGTCCAGCCCCAACCATGTGGATTATCGGCCTATTTTTTCATTTCTATACTAACCATAAGGTAAATCTGTTTTTAAAACACTGATCCGGATGTGGGTGATCATCGCTTAGTGATCGGGAAGTGGGTTATCAGTTTATAAATCCTATTTTAATCAGCCAAGTTATTACCAGTGAAACGAATAAAAGGTTTCGACACGATTCCAAGCTGTTTTAGTTGGACTTCAAAATTTTTTAGATGAGGATCGATAATTTAATGAACAAACCATTGTTCTCATGTTCGTTATTTTCGTGTTTAAGATGATGTAGTCTCTCACTCTCACCATTCTTCAGGTGCATCATTTTGAACCAGTAAACCACAAGAACTTATACAGAATTTTAAGCTGAACCTCTTATTTAATCAACAAGAGTAGATTGTTTAATTTCTTATGACATCACATAAATTTTTAGCTTAGTTATTTTTAGTTACTGGCTGCAATAAAGATTGAACCTTTAACCTCGAGAAAATCTTCACTTAATTGTTAACCACCTCGTATGAACTGATAACAGTGATTAAAGGCATTTGTTAAAAATCGGTTCTAAAATGTCTTTTGAAGGTTCAATCCTTACTAAAAAGGCGATAACTAAGAATAACAAATACTTCAATCCAGTCATGGCTGATGAAACTAATATTCCTGTAGATTAAATAAAAAGTTCAATTTAAAATCTTGTCCAGAGTCTTAAAATATGTACCTGAAAATTCGTTATATTAGCTGAATATAGCCACAAAGATGAGAATAGACAAAATAATCCAAATACATTGTGTGTGCGCGCATATATATATATATATATATATATATATACACACACACACACACACACACACTACAGTAATGGGACGATTCTGATACAATCACCGATTCAGTTTTAAATTCTCAATTTCGATACTTTTATAAAATTTAATATTTAGGTGTAGAATTTTTCATACAAAATATACTAGACTACCCCTCCTAAAAAAAAATCTCTGGGGGTAGTTTTAGAACTTATGACAACTCACCAATCATTTAAAGAGATACTGTTTTTCATTTAAAAACGCCTGGTTATAAAAATAACTCCTTGGCCTTTTGGCTGTGTACTATCAGTTCTCAGTATCCTCACGACATTACAGCATTTATTATCAACAAAAACATTGCATAGGAAAATATGAAAATGCAAATATTACAGAATATTAATTTATTAGAAATTTAATATACAAATTAGCAAAATTTAAAACTATAAGTGTTTGCTGATTATTATCTACCATATATATATATGAAAATCAAACTTATGAATCATAAGGATTAGGTGTTTTGATGTTAATATAGTTAAGGTACATGTAAAGAAATTTCAGATTTATTCACACAAAACTTTATTGAAGTTGAAAGTTGGAAATGTGAGCAAACTCACATCACTTCAACTTGTCATATTTGCTTTAATATTGAACATACAATTTCAATTACTGCTTTAAAGAGATTTATTATTAAAACAATTTTAAACAAAAATAATTTCACTGCCCAAGTTTTAGAAGCATTTGAATCGCCACTGTCAATTTGAGCAACTAAAATAGGATTAAAGTAAAGTTTTGTCTTTTTTTTTTTTTTCAGCCTACATTAACCTGTTAAAATTTTAGGGGATATATAAAAAAAGGAACACCTTGGCACAAAATTTCACTTTTATAACAATTTCAGATTATAGAATTGTAGAAAACTAGCAAGTAAATTAGTCAAGAAATTTGAACATGTTTTACTGATGAATCACGACTTATGAAAAAAACATTTGAAGTTGAGATGGATGAATTGTCAGTTGAGCAATTCAGAATATTATGAGCATTAAAAATAGGGATGGAAATAAATTTGGATGACTTATAAGGATTGTTTATTATTTAGAGATGACCATCCTCAGGGAAGCAATCTTGTGGCCCTTATGATACAAGGGAACTAAAACAAGAACTTGATCATTTGAGTGGAAAACAAAGCAGGAGAAAACATGGTGTTTGTTTATATTGATCAGAATGAGCAGACAGGATGTGGTCAATTTTCTCAGATACGCTTTTAAAAGATAACTCCGCTGTTGTGGGGGGGGGGGCGATAGAGGACAAATATAAATGCAGTAGTGGGAGTAAATGCAACCTGAATGAACATATAGGGTAATTTAGGGTCTTTCTAGAGATGTCCTTACCACATAAAGCTATCTCAAATGTTGGCACATATTTCATGGCCATGGCAATCGTGGAGGTTAGATTTTGATGTTAAGAGTATCCTTTAATCATGGACTCATCCAGGGATTTTTTTTTTTTTTTTTTTTTAACATAGGAGCCACTACTTATCAAGACAGAGGCCACTCGAGGATAAGGGTTAAAGAGTGTACAGTAGTCAATGGGATAATATCGTAATTGTTAGTGAAAATTTGGTAAATTGGATTACTTAAGGAGATGGTTCATCAAGAATTTGTTTATGTTGGACTTGAAGACAACCAAATAGTAGTCAGCTGGAAAGCAGACAGACAAAAAAGTTCCATAGGCGTGCAGTTCTAAGAAAAAAAGCTTTGTTCATGGAATCTACGTTTAGGTACAGATAAAGAGTGGAGGGAAATTATTGATATTGGTTTCAGCTAGACGTGTTTTTTGTGAAAGTTTGGTGAGAAGGGACCCTAGATTGGAGCTTACACGAGCACTTACCATGAAAATAACAATAAAGAGACAGGCTCGCAAGTTTCTTCTGTAAGAAAGAGGTTACAAGGAAGAGAAAAGGGCACTCCCACTAGGTTACGAAGTCTATTTTGAACTGTCAAGATAGAATAGGATCTTTCTATCAGCTCCTGACCAGATATGACAACAGTACTCCATCATTGAACATACCCGGCTTTTATATTCTAGTCAGTCCAATGTCAGTTTTGTTTATAGGTCTGGTTTAGTCTCCTGTAATTTGGTTTCAACCTCTGGAAAGTTGGAATGTAGACTCTTGATGTTGGAGAAGACATGGTAGTGGGGGGGGGGGTTCATGTTGGAAGTTAGAGTTCTGGGTTTAATCATGTATTTTTTCTGGAAACTTTTCATGGAGTTTTGGATTTGTGGAACAGGTCAGCAAATTTGGTTAAGCAGGGCAGAGAGGGAAAGTAAGAGAGAAAAAGAAACTAAGAAATATTTTTTGTAGCCCATAAGGTAAAGCCATAACAATTACCCACTAATATAGCATGTGGAAGAGTTTTGCGACCAATTCAATAGGACAAATCAACTAGTCTCCCTGGACTTAAATTATGGGTCTACCATTTTTTTAACAGCATGTAATTGTGAATGATTTTTGTTAAAAATAGATCTAGCACATATACTGGATCATTTTTTGTAATTTTTAGAATTTATAATTTCAACATGACATGCAAATACATGTTTTCACTTGAGATGTTAATTTAAAAAGATCCCCAATCTACACAAACACCAAAAATAATTTTAAAACTATCACGGATTGAAAAGGTTTATGACAAGTGTTGAATGATTTAGCATTAAATGGCTTCTGTAAACACAAATACAAGTGAATGAGATTTATGGAATTTCTCAAATAAGCATTGATAATTTTGATTAAAATTAGTGGTTCCCAAGGACATTTTAGATAGTCTTGCAAAACATCCTTCCATGTATGGCACCTGTGTTCTCAAATGGTCACGCATCTGGTACTCACCCATTCAACATTAATGACCTAAGAACCATTTTTATTCATAGTAGTTGAACCGATTTACTTAGGATATTAGAACAGATATTCCAGGATTTCAAAAACTTATTGACCTCAAGGAAAATCAAGCAGAGAAGAAACTAGGCTTTGAAAAGCCGAATATTCAATATGTTGGCTTCAACACAAGGATAAACCCATTCTAACTTGGGAGGCTGAAAAAGCTCCTTTCATTTTCTAAGGATACTTCTGCAAACAAGGTTTTTCAAATCATGATTAACGCGAAAGCATGAAACAACAGTGTGCTCTAACAATATAAAGGCCAGATTTGAAAATCTCATTCCCGAAATGAAGTTTTAATACATGGAGTTAATCATTTGTGCTGCTAATTCCTAGAGTACAGTTATGAGGTGCCTTCAATAAGTTTCCAAACATTTTTTGCACAGGCATTTAAAATTAGCGTAAACTCTTGAAAATTCAGTATGTTATTGCTATACATACTATGAGATGACTCATCAATTTTTATGATTTCAGGTTCAAATGAACAGCTACAGCAGAAATTGGAATACACCCTAGTAAAACCTGTAGGTGGTAAATTTCAAAAATGCAATCTGAACATTAAGACACTGTAGAAGAATGATATGCAATAAAATTGTTTTTAACTTGGAAAAAATGCAACAGAAATAGGTTTCAGACTGCTTTTGGACCATCTAGCATGAATCAAGCATCAGTTTTTGACTGGCATAAGAGATTCAAGGAAGATAGGAGTCTAAGGAAGATTTGTGTGAAGTTTGTCCCAAGGGTGCTCAGAGAAGATCAGAAAGAAAAACGTCATGACCGCAGGGAGATGGTAGAGCTGATCAATTCAGATCCCACAGTTCTTGATGCTCTGCTGGTGACCTGCAATGAAAGCTATGACCCAGAGACAAAGAGACAGATTTCCCAGTGAAAGCATGCTGGCCCTCCCAGACCCAAGAAGGCCAGACAGAGCAAATCCAACCAGAAACTTATGCTCCTTTTTTTGACAGCACGGGCATGATCTACATGCACTGGATTCCTACTGGACAAAGTCAACAAGGATACCATGTTGAGGTTTTAAGGGAGTTCAAGAAGAAATTCTGTCGGAGGAGGCCAGCACTCTTCAAATCGGGTCATTTCCACCAGGACAATGCACCAGTCCACAACTCCATCCTTGTCACGTACCATTTGACTAAGACGGCTATCAAGACAGTTCATCATTCCTATCATCTAGACCTTGCTCCCTGTGACTTTTGGTTATTTCCTAAGCTCAAGGAAAACCTCAGAGGCTGTCAATAAGTGCACTGAAACCAGAGGAGATTACTTCGAAGCGGACTAGAATTTCATGTGTGTACTATCAATAGAAGTACCCATATGAAAAATGTCCGGAAATTTATTGAAGGTACCTTGTACTTACACTTAATGTCAGCCATTGCATTCATTTGTATATCACTTACGTTATTAACAAAATATAAAAATGTAGTGGCTAACTACTAAAGAAAGACTTATTTTTTGTTTAAGACATACAAATAAAGTTTTTTATTTTTTCATTTGTTTCAAGGATGGAGTACTGCTGCCACATGTGGGCAGGAGCTGCTAAAAACAGCCTATCCTGCCTTGACAGAGTACAAAATAGACTTTGTGGCTTAGTGGGGGATGCCTTTTTCTCTTCCCTGCAACCTCTCTCACACAGAAAGACGTTGCGAGCCTGTCTTTGTTTTATCGTTATTTCCATAGCAAGTGCTCATCTGAGCTCCAAACTCTGGTCCCCTTCGCCAATCTTTCACAATAATCACCAGTCTAGCTGAAACTACTGTCAATAATTTTCTCCACTATCAGTGCTTAAATCAAAACAGATTCCATGAACAAAGCTTCTTTTTCTAAAAGAATATGCACACCTGTGGAACTCTTCCGTTTGCCTGTTTCCCACCTGACTACAACTTGGATATCTTCAAGTCCAACATAAACAAATTCCTGATGAACCGCCCTCTTAAGATACTTTATCAAAACCCAAATACTAACGATTACTACGATACTATCCCATTGATTACTGTACACACAACACCCCTTATCCCCAAATGGCTTCCGGGCCTTGATAAGTGGGGACCTCCTTGTAAAAAAAAAAAAAAAAAAAAAAAAAAAAAAAGTATTGAAAATCATTGTACTAGCAAGTACAAACAAATACAATAACGAAAGATTTAATAATTTTGCAAGTAAAAATGTACCAAAATGGCCAGATAACTACAATTAGGACAGTGGCTCACAACAAACTGATAAGCTGAGTGTTCCAAGTTCAAACCCAGTTTCTTCCAGAGAAACACTTCCAAGTTCAGGGATACAACCACATAAAATCATCCCAACTAAACGATTTGTAATTATTTTTATGTGAACTAGCTGTACCTACATGAACAGTTTTTTTTTTTTTTTTTTTTTATTTTATTTTAAAAATTTTATTTTCTCATTTTGTTTGGTCATTACTTGAATCAAATTCTAAAACTAAGTTTAAAATGTTTTAATCTTAAAATTATTCAATATAAATCTATATATCTATAAAAGTGAACGTGTGTGTGTGTGTGTACATTTCCCTACACAATAACTAATTTTTTAGTCTACAGACTCGAAATTTGATATACAGGGTACTAAGATTTGGGAAAATCGATGTGATCGATTTTTGGCCAGAAATTTGGTGATTAAGGGGTCAAAGTTCAACGATTTGACCTTTGAGAACTCTACCAAACTCCTCCGACAATCTTGGGCCTATGCACTTGAAATTTTAAATATAGGTTCCTTGGACATGGATCTAACTTGATTTGAACCCAAAACAATTTTAAGGGGTCATAATAGGGGTCAAAGTTTAAAAAAATTTACCTCTGCGGTCTCTTCCAAATTACTCGGACAATTTCTGGTCTAAATATTTGAAATTTTACATAAAGAGTATTCAGAGATGGGGCAAGCTTTTTCAGCAGTTTGGGTCGAAAATTTTTAGTTACTAATATATAAATGTATGTATGTATGTGTTTGCATGTCTGCCTTAAACTTTCAATAGAGGTGACGGATTTTACAAAGATCAGTATAGTTTTGAAATTCGACCTTTCATACGACAAATATCGAAAAATTGGCTAAAAACATTATCTTCCCCTTCAACTAGGCACTTTTCTACAGGCGGGGATCACTTTTTTTTGCCGATATTTTTGAAAGTTATCCTCTCCTTTAGATTGTCTAGCCTTAATTTTAAAAAATGTCGTTTCCGGTTTGGCGGTGGTTGTAACAGCATAAACGTTAGGTTTTATCCTGTTCTTTTCCTCCTTTGCGGTACGGGTTCGAGCCTGTCTTCCTACTACCACTTTTGTTTTTTTTGCTCAACATACACATCCAAACACCCGGGCAACGCCAGGCTGAAATGCTAGTAGCTGCTAAAACTACATTTTTTTATACATGAAAAATTGCTAAGAATTAAAACCAGTTTAAATGACTAAGCGACAGTTTAAATGCTTCCAAATTTTTCAAATTAGGATACTTGAAGTCATTTTTTTAACCCATTAAGTGAATAAAATGTTGGACAAAATGCATTTCGGTTGGTTTAGTCTCACTTTTAAAATAATATTTCGTTTGGCATTTTTTTTATTTCAATAAATATTAAATAAATTAAAAATTCAAATTTAATTACCAAAGTTTATTTGATCAAGAAAACCATGCAAGTGGTTATATTTTATTAATATAAAGATTAAAAGTTGATAAAATCATAAATTGGAATTTTTTCTTGATATTTAGATGTGGATTATTTGTGGACTATTTTTATTTGCACCGTTTCAACTCACTTTCTTCAGATGCATTTTTTTTTTTTTTTTTTTTTATCAAATTGGTTCTTATCCAGAAATCAACCTAATTTTAAAAAAAAAAAGAAAAAAAAAAGAAAAACCTTGGATGACTCGTCAGAGGACGAAAATGTCATACTCTAAAAATCATGTGAAGTAATCAAGTAGTTTTTTTTTTTTTTAAATAGAAAATAATTTTTATGGCTTAAAGATCTTAATAGTAAATTGTAGCTGTTATAAAGCTGATTTTGAGCTCTGCAATTTGAAGCTGTCGCCTCCCTCATTTATTAAACATGGCAAATCAAACAAAACCTCGGTTTTTCATAAAACTCGATTTTCTTAAAACTGTTTCAATTTACAGAATTTTTTTTTATATTTTCGCTCCGTGATAGATACGTACAAATTTTATTTATTTATTTATTTATTTTTTTTTTGTGTGTAAAATTAGGTTGAATTCTGAACTGGCGCAATAATTCGTGAGGTTTCTTAAAAAAAAAAAAAAAAAAAAAAAAAAAAATTTGAGTTTAACATTAAATTTTTAAACTTACTGGATGGGGGGGGGGCTAAATGAACCATGAATTGTATTTCATGATTTTTATATTTTTTCAATTATTTTGAATTTACTAAAATGAATCAAATCAATTCTTTAAATTTCCTTGAATTAAAATATTAGAAAAATGAATTAACGTGAATTGAAAAACATTAAAATATTAACATGAAGTGGAAAAACCGTTATAACTAAAACGAGTTACACTTCATTAGTCATTACTCATTAAGAAAAAAACATTTCGTAAAAATGAAAAAAATCCAAACTTTATCAAATGTTCTTAATGTTCTTCAATCTTTTTCATGTGGACGAAAAACGAGGTTTTGTGTGAATGAGGATGAAGGATATGGAATTTGAACCGGAAGTGACCTTTTCAGGTTATATTTATGGAAAGTCGCACATATCTGATTAAAAATTATTAATGAAATGAAAGTCATACATAAAAAGAAAATGTCTCATTAAAATTAATTTATTTAAAAAAAAAAATTAAATTAGAAAAAAATTAAATGGTGACTAAGATAAAGAAATTAAAATGTTAAAGGGGAGATAATTGGGAGAAAATAAAAAGATGAAGAGCAAGATTGGTTGACTGATTAGAAACTTATTTCATAATCTTAAAATTGATAAATGGTCTTAAATTATAAATACAGGTTAGAATCTTTAAGTTTAACTACTAAATATGGAAATTAAGATATTCAAACTGGGAAATGTAAAAAGGAATAAAATTATCTAGAATCCTTAGATTTAACTGCTTGCTGCTACTAGGAAAAAAATAAAAATATACGGTACTTGTAACAGTTTAATCAAGACATTAAAAAATGAAAATATCAGAAAAATGGTTATAGTGTACGTATCCGTTTTGAACTGAAGATCTCCGGGAAAAAAAAAAAATTCACTTAATTTGATAGAATAATTTTTTTATTTTACAGCGGAAAAACACGTTTTTATGAGAGCGCGTTAAAAGGCAGACATCTTGGAATATTTTTAATTTTTGTTTGGAGTTTAGAACATGCCACGGGGAGATAACTCAATTTAAAGCGCCGACACTCCCTCCCAATCTTTAATACTAGCTTTTCTTCCTTGTTTTTTCGCTGCAAAACAAAAGCTACTCGATGAAATTAAGTGAAAAAAAATTTTTTCGGAGAACTTCATTCCATAACGGATACGTACAATTTAACTTTTTTTTTTTTTTTTTTTGATATTTTCATTTTTTTAATGTCAAAACTGTACAAGTGCCAAATATACAATTACATTTTTGGCGCTTCTATACTAATGGGACGAAATTTCGGAAATCGTAAAACCGAATTTCACATGAAAACAATGGTATCTACGCATTTGCATTTCTTGTATTTTTAAGATGATTATATCAAAAAAATTACGAAAATCGATAAAGTAAAAAATTATTTAAAAAAAAATAAAATAAAATTTGATGAAAACGATCGTAAGACACAAGTGAGTTCGAAAGGGTAATTTTCCGTTTCGATTTAAAGATGACCGCATTTTTTCCCCTGCTAACACGATTAAAGTTTTTTTTAATTTTTAATTCAGTAATATTCAGGTAATTTCGACTGCATAATTTGGAAGCTACTATTGTAATTTAAAAGAATTGACAAAAAAAAAAAAAATAAGTAAAAAAACCATTGTTTTTATCTGAAAACTCCATTTATCGACGACAAAAGTTGTCCTAATAGTGTAGAAGCGCCACATTTTTTTTTAAAGATCATTTTTTAAAACAAATTGCTTTATTTAAAAAATAAAATAAAAATAGTAAAAAAAAAAAATAGTTGTACTTGTACATGTACACTATTCTAGGAATAAACGGGATTAATTCAAAAATAATGATAAAATAAGTTCACAAGGGCATTTTTATCTAATGAAATAATCCAATTTAACGTGTGTGTGGATGTATATAAAATTAAAAAAAAAAAAAAAACCGGTTTCATGTTTAAAAAAAAAAAGTGAAAGCTTTTACTGAAGACATCCGCGCACAAAACCGAACGAACACATCTTCCGTTTATTTTATTTTTTTGTCATTCATATAGTTTCTTAGTCTTTTCATTATCGTGTATTTTATATTTAGAAAGTCATTCTTAACATGGAGAGGGGGGGTTCTAACTATTCTTTACTTTCAGTTTACAATTTAATAATAAAAAAGGTAAATGTTACGCTACAACAGAACACCGACCACTAATTTGTTTTTTTTTTAGAGGTATTCAAGATTGCTGACAACGAATCTGATAACCAAACCCGTAGCAAATTTACCGTTCGTATGGTATGAACCCCTGGTCCCTGGGACTATTTTACGCTATTTCACTGCCTTCAGTAGGGTTTTCTTATTGTGAAGTGACTTATGACATAGCGCATGGCATGGATGGGCCTGCACGAGAGTGCCCACCCCCTAAAAATGCGTGTTTTCCACCCCCATTTTTTTTTTAAGTTTTTCCCACGATTATCATAGATTACAGATTTAGTATATTAGCAGAAACTTTTTGGAAAAAAAAAAAAAAAATTAATGATTTTTAAGATTTACTTCCTCGTTATAACGTTCTAATCACGTGACACATCGATAAAGAAATGGAAGTCGGGTAGCATTGAAGTAGAACGTTATAACAAGAAATTGAACCCCCTTTTTAAGTCATTACCCCCCCCCCATGTTTTCTGTCAATATGATTATTAAGTCTAATCTGATAATCGTCGGAAAAAAGTTTTAAGTTAAGGTGATCGATCGCCCCTCCCCCAAAAGATATCATGGTAAAACGTGAATTTATTTGGAAAATACTATTAAAAATAGCGCGGTAACAAAAGTGCATAAGTCTAGAGTGATGATCTTTGGACATTTCCGAGTATAGACTTCCTCGTTTGTGATGCTATCTTTTTGTGCCTCTAAAGTTATTGGTTTAAATTCTTATAAAAATAGGGAAAGGACTCGAATCCAGATTGTGATGTCATTACAGTAGGCCTTCCTATCATTCATTCTTATATTTATCATTTGCCTCCTCCCACATCTAAAACATTCACGTACAAGTGTGACCCGTAACAAGCTGACACAAAATACAATATACTCAGAGTTTTAGTATAATAGAGTACAGACCAGCCCACTCCTCCCTGCGGTCTGGACGATCATTATTGTCACGGATAAAAGGATCTCGACTTGGGGAATGGCATCTTTTATTGTGCCCAGTTATCATTTATTATGTTTTAATGATACCATCGAGTGCACATCATACACACCAATTTGTTTAATGTTTCACATAAATCTTTACAAAAATGTTATGACAGTTGTATAAGTGTAAATTAGGTCATTCTTTAAACAAGGCTTTTTTTTTTTTAGATTAAAAACTAAATATATTTAAAATAAAAAGCTACAATTAATTTCTACACAAAATGCTAATTTTCCCCCTTATTTAAAAGGTTTAAATATAATTTTTTTTGAAAACTTTCTTTCAAAGCCGTCTTTTATTAATCTTGTACATACCCGGAAAACTTTACTTTCAGTTTTATTTCGACATTTTGAAAATTCAATTATTAGAGTATCGTTTGGTCATAAAACTAAAAACCTAATCGTTAAGGAAATGTTTTCATCTATTATAAAAAAATAAATAAAAACGAATTCAGAAGAATTTTAAACAGTAAACAGTCTAAATATCTTCCTATTCGACAGTTTAAAGACTTGAAAATTCCTTTCAAAGAGTCACAAGGGAATTCATCCCTTCAAGTTCCGTCATCCGATATTTAAGGTTTTGTCCGAAGCTGTCAGCCGCAAAATGAAACGATTTTATTTTTATTTTTCAAATTGTATTTTTTAAATAAGCAAACGAATAGAAAAATTGTAAGTCAATGTTTTTGTTCGTTTGCTTGTTTTTAAATATACAATTTGATTTGTAAAAAAATAAAAATAAAAAAAATCACTTTGTAAATATCGGGTGACGGAACTAGAACTTTTCTTTTAAGTTAAAATGTGGTTCAACAGATTCAGTTTCGTAATTAAATTCAAATTTTAAGTTGTTTATTTTTTTATCCGTTAAAAAAAAAAACTCAAATTAGAATTTTATTACAGGATTCAGTGACAGACAAATATAACTACGGGAATACGATAACTGAAATAACGCTTGCCCTTTAATTAGAAAAAAAAAGGTATGAAAAAGATTGCTCTTCCCTTTGCTAGGTCTTTGTTTATAGTTTTCATTTCGGTGTTTCTGTTTCAGTGACACTGAAACACTGTTTCACGTATACGATCCGACTTTCTAATGCCTCGTTTTTCTTACTAAAATAAAAGTTGTTTAGGAGTAATGCTTAAAATAGTTTCTTCATTCAAAATTAGACTAGAGACCATGAAAAAGGTCTTAAATTTATAAAATTATCACCGAGTTTCTCGCCTCTTAAACAAGATTTTGAGAGTAAGAATTTCGTACCCTTCGAAATCTGAACAGAAATTAGGAAGCCTTTGAACTGAATAGAATTCATCGCACACAGATTTAAATTATTTTACAAATAAATTTGTTTTATAAACAATGGTTTATTTAACCATTTTATGAATAAGCGACAATCAAACCAACCCAAAAATGAAACAAAAATGAAAGTAAAACGACTCCCGGGCAACGTCAGGTTGCCATTTTTTGAAAGGTTTGATTGAAGGACACGTACAAGACATTAAAAGAGGTTTAGCTTATTCGGACTAATATCCTCATCTGGAGTGTCAGATGAGAACATTAGAGTAATCCAAATATAATATAACCATCCCACATCTCGAAAATCACAAATGAAAAAATAAAATGTCCGTTATAATATAACCATGGCAACACCTTTTTTTATGAATTGATTATCAAGATAAACAAAGGTTCATTATTCTAATTCATTGATTAAATTAAACCATAGGCATTCAATTTTTATGAATGGATTATAATAAAGCGTTTCCAATAGATACAACAAACTTTAATAAAATGGATTCATTTGTGTCAACTTTTCTAATAAATTTATTGTCCATTCATTGAAGTTTTTTTTTAACACTAACTTCAATACAACATGCGCCTCCAACAGCAGTATCCCCCCCCCTTTTTTTTTTACTCCAAAGTATTTAAACATTGTCATAAAAAATTAAATTCACTTCATAACTTGGGGGAAAAATGCTAAAAATCGTTTCAGATGTCCATACGAGAAATGAACTGCAGGACTCCTGCAGTGCAGGAGTGCAGGAATTCGTTTCAGTTTTTTAAGGATGTTTAAAACCGGATTTAGAAAAGGTTTGATCTTTGTATAAAAAAAAAAAAATCATTTCCACCAACATATCTATTCAGATCTCGAAAAGGAGGGTTTAAAAACATCAGATTGGGACTGTTCAAATATTTTCGGGATTAAAAAAAAAAAAAAAAAAAAAAAAAAAGGTAATTTTTGTCAAGAGAATGTTTGCACGAAATAAAAATAAGCATATTAATCTATAAAATTAAAAATGCATTTTCAAGTAATTTTTACCAGATTTTTTTTAACCAGAAAAACATTTTATAACATTCGTTTTCACAAAACGAAATCATGCTCATATTACTAAAAGAAAATTATTAGATTTAAGAAAAACTTGTATATATAGTAGTTTGTGTTTTTAAGGTGCTGGTGGTCTGCTGGTGCACTGGTGCACTTATTGATCCGCGCTATTTTTTAAATAGTATTTTCAAGTGTAATTAAAGTTTTACAATATCTGTTTTTATTAAATTGTTAGGTGAAAGTACAGAATAGGTACACACACAACACGCTCCCGTCAACACGGATCAATACGTGCATGCTGCACGAGTACCGTTTTTAAAAATGAATAATGGTTAGTTACGTATGCAAGGGCATTATTTTATCACATTACAAATATTTTAGATCTACCATCGATACCTACGGTTTCAATGAAATATTGGAAATCTCACCCATTAAGCCAACGAATATCAAATGTAAACGTTCTGCAGTCGATGGTCTAGATACATTACGTATATATCTCACAATATACAAAAATCTTAAGATAAATAAAATCTACATTAATAAAGATTTTATTTATTATACATAATCATATAACCCCACGTCTTTGTATTAATTTCATGTCAACTTATTTTGTTGCTAACTTTATCAGGTAGGCTCTAACCATGCCCTTGTAATAAATATATATATATATATTATATATATATATATGATCCAAGATAAAAAAAAAAAAAATGTATAAAATACTTAAAATCTAATCTTAAAAAATTAAACATTGAACTGAAACTGATTAATTTCAGTTAAATTAAAAACATTTTTCCTTTCGGTATTTAATTTATTTTAGGTCTTTTTTTTTTTAATAAAAATTAAAACTGATTTTATAAAATGTTAAAAAAAAAAAAAAAAAAAAAAAAAAGAACATGTGATTCGTTGTTGGACAAGAAATGGGGGACCAATCTATGGTAGTCAACCAACCAGAAAACATACCCCGATTTCATGGCATAGCAGCCTAGGAAATTGTGGTTTTATTGTTTTAATAAATTAGTGGGTGATATTAATAGTTTAAAAAGGATTTTAAAAAATAAAATAAACTATACGAATTTATTAATTAAAAATCTGATTTTAGAAGATGGGGGTTGAGACTTTATATAAATATATAGAGAGAATTGTAATATTCGAGTAAAGAAATAAAGAATATTGATAGTTTTAGCAATACTAAATTAGTAGACTATAAAGGTGATATATATATATATATATATATATATATATATATAAAATAGACATACTTTAAAGATCACAGCCATGACGTCATGATCAAACATGTACTTGGAGTCTTTAGAGGAAAAAAAAAAAAAAGCGCCGGAATCAGAATTTAGAGCGAATCAAATATATAATTAATTAACAGAGTTAAAAGGGTTCAGAATGAAGATACGAGTACAATATATTAAAGAGAACGTCATTACCGGCAAAAATATTGACCATTTTTAAACTTGAGAATCTTTATCTCTTTTTATGCGTATATATTATATATATATTTATTATATATATATACCCCCCATGTCAAAAAAGGGGGAAAACTGCAAAAATCTTAGACATCCATCTTCCAGATTATTCGAGAAGAAACCTGGATAGTTCTAGTTGATCTTAGGGTCGCTTTGAAACCGGAAATAAGTAGATAAAACCGGTTACAAACCAAGAAAGAGACGACTTTTTTTTTGAAAAAGAGAGAGGTCGTCGAATATGGCGGCCGGGAAAAAAAAGAAAGAAAAAAGCCCAAAACTAAAAATATTTTTGTGTGTGTGTGTTTTTTTTACTCTCACCTTCTGAATTCTTTTCAGCGCCATGGCTTTTGTTTTTTATATATATATATAATTTTTTTTTTTGAAAAAAAAAAATCAAGGAAGCAGTCTCTCTTTTTTTTTTTTCGCTCCTATGTGAAATTTCAACGCAGCCTTTTTTTTGCCTTTTTATTCCGGAATTGCAACTCGCGTCTTGTCATGCGCGGAAGATACGGACTCCGACTGCAGCGACACACAGCGGTCGGCGGTGAGAAACATACGTGAAATCATGAGTAGATAATCCAACATAAAGTACTTTCTCTTGACAAGCTGCGGTGATGATGATGATGATGATGATGATGATGATAAAAATAATAATAATAATAATAATAATAATAATAATAATAATAATAATAATAATAATACGATAACGCAAATTTATTTGCAAATGTTATCGAAAGAGGTGGAGAGTACGGGAAATCTGGAGAGACTTGTCACTCAGCTTGCAGGGAACACCACAGGTTGTTTTCAAGGAGAGATCTTTGATGACCTGTGTGAAAGCTCCTTGTGAGCCAATAATAAAAAAAACAAAGACCTCCAGAAAATTAAAGAAAAAACAGAAATTGAAATTAATGAAATGTACTCTGAAATGTGCCCATTTGATATAACAGTAATGGGCCGGGAGACTGGGGTTCAATAATTAGTCAAGTCATACCAAAGGCTAAAAAAATGGTAAATGATGCCGCCCCCTTCAGCATTATAAGGTCAGTATCAAGGGTAAGTGGAGTAATCATGATAAAAGAATGCTGCCATTACCTACAGCTCTATGTAAATGAAAAGGGAGTCTTCAGATTGCTCTCATCTATGGTCAACTACTTTGCTTTATTTTTAGCTTAAGAAAAATGGCAAATTGGAAAGTGCCAGGCCACGATTGAATACATGTTTACTGGTTTAAAAAATTAGTTTTTTTAAAAAATTGTAAAAAATTACATAAAAGGCTAACACAAAACTGAGTATACACAAAACATACAGACCAGTGGGTGGCCAAAGGAAGAAAGACAGCATGAAGGAAATGACTTTCAAACCTACAGACTAATAATCTGCCTACCAATCACATGAAAAGTTTTAACAACACAACTAAGAAAACAGATCTACCACTCCCTTAATAACATGGACTACTCCCAGAGAAATACAAAAGATGCCAGAAAGTTGCAAGAGGGACACATGACCTGCTGAACATAGATTAGAAGATCCTGAAGGGAGTAAAAAAATGGGGAAAAAGAATAGCCATAGCATAGATCGACTACAAGGAAGCCTCAAGCATGGATAATAACTGAATGCTTAAAGATGTACAAAATACCTGAGAAAATAATCAATTTTATGGAGAACTCCATAGCAATATGGAGATTGGAACTGACAGCTGGAGGACAATATCTGACAATGATAAGAATACAAAAAGCACTTTCAGAAACTTTTTATCACTAATACTTTTAATCATGATGTGATTCAACAGCATACTTAGGTGGTGCCAGATGTAAATTTACAGACACAAAAGTATAAAGCAACCATCTCATGTGTATGGACATCCTGAAACTATCTGCAAAGAACGAAAAGGAACTAGGAAAACTAATAAATAAAACCATAATCTTCAGCCAAGACATTCAAATGGAATTCAGAATAAAAAATGTGCACTACAAGAAAAGGGGGAAACTTGAGACAGCAAAGAGTATGGAACTGTCCAACTAAGAAGTGATGAAAGCACTTGGTAAATGTGATATTTATAAATGTCTGGGAGTTTTGGAATCAGCCACTATCAAATTCACAGAAATAAAAGAGAAGATTGGAAAATAATGTTGTAGAAGAATAAGAAAACTCTTAGAAACCAAATTATAAAGTAGAAACATAATAAAAGGAATAAATACCTGGGCAATATCGCTATTCTGGACCCTTTATGGGCTGAACCAGAAAAGAACTCAAGCAATTGAGATAGAGGGTATGGAAATTAATGACCAGACACAATGAATTTCACCTGAAGGATTATACTGATCGACTAGCATAAAAAGGAAAGGGGGGGGGGGAGAAAAGAGGACTGGTAAGTATGAAAGACTGTGTAGATGATAGAATATGACATATTCTACTTCACAAGATCGCCAGCTATGAAATCGCTGGAAATGTCCTCTCAATTATTAAATCCTTTCTCTCTGATAGGCTTATAAGAGTAGTCATTAATGGGCAGAAATTAGAAACTCATAGTATAAACGCTGGTGTCCCTCAAGATTCCATCCTGGGCCCAACACTCTTTCTGATCTTCATAAATGATCTCTCAAATCACATTTTTAAATCATTTGTAGACATTTATGCAGACACCACAATGGCAACATGACTAAATTTTCCTGATTCTCTTTTGATCTTCAGAGCATATTGCAATGGGAGAAAAATGGCTGATTTAAAAAAAAAATGTCTGATTAATTTTAATGCATTGAAAACCAAGCTTCTCTCCTTTCATCGTAATCACTCTGATCCCCATAATGCCCCAATTGAAATAAACGACTCTCATTTTGGGGAAGCTTCATGTCTTGACAACTTTCTGGGACTGATCTTCACTCCTGATCTAAAATGGAACATGTACATCAAAACTGTTGGCAAGATCGCTGGAAAAATGGTTGGATCATTCTACCTCTCCAGTAGGTATCTCATTGCTGATGCAATCCTCTATTTGTATAAGAGCCAGATATGCCCTAAAATAGAGTACTGTTGTCACATCTGGGCAGGAGCTGCCTTGATAGGCTTCAAACCCTAGTAGGTTAGGCCCTTTTCTCTTCCCTGCAACCTTTTTCCCAACAGAAGAGACGTCACGAGCCTGTTTCGGCTCTATTGTTATTTACATGACAAATGCTCGACTGAACTCCAATCTATGGTCCTTCCTTGCCAAACTTTCACAATAAACACTCGACTAATTACAACGACTATATATGATTTTCTCCACTCTCTGTCTAAATGCAGAGTCCATGAACAAAGCTTCTTTCCCAGAACTGCACGCCTGTGAAACATTGTTCTACTGGCTTGCTTCCTGGTTGAATGCAACATTCAAATACAGCCTTCAAATCCAATGTAAACAAATTCTTGTTGAGCTGTCCTCATAAATTATCAAATTCTACCCAATTTACAACATTAACAATTACTACACTACCACTTTACATTCATTGACACTTATCCTCAAGTAGCCTTCAGGTCTTGATAAGTGGTGACTCCAAAGTTAAAAAAAACAGGGCAAGAGAACCAGTTATATGGGTAATTTATAAAACTGATCAGAGAAGAGAGACACAAAAACACATGGTCATTGGATAGGACACTTGAACAGAGAAATTGATTTACCACACAGAAAAGTACAATCGGAACAAATTATATAAAAACGAAAATAGCAAATGTTCAATTTGTGGAAAAAGAAATGAAACATTTAAATCATATAATAAATGATTGCAGTAATTTAGTTAAAAAATAATACAAAAACAAACATGACTGAGGACAGTCGACTAGGAACTATGCAAACATTTTCATTTGAACATGCAGACAAACAGTAGAGACAATAATCCAGAGACAGTATTAGAAAATGAAAAGCACAAACTGGGATATGGCAGTACAAACAGACAAACTCCTATAAGCAAGGAGACAGGACTTCATAATTGTCAACAATAAAAGGAAAAAAACTTGCCCAAACTTTTGCCCTTTCGGAACATCACAGGGTGAAGATCAAGGAAGCAGAAAAACTAAGGAAATATGGAACTTGCAAGAAAACTGAAAAGAATAGGAAATATAATGGAAATTACTATAATACCAATAATGGAAGGAACACTGAACAAAATTGAAAAAAAACAAACTAGGAATAATTAGGATCAAAGGGACACCATACAATGCATAACAAAGGAAACAGAGGAAATATTAAAGAAAATCTTTGAGTGCAGAAACTAATCCACATAACGAATGCTAACCAGCTATAGATGTTGAAATAGAAAAAAAAGAGAAATTATAGAAATGAGTTCATGTGACCTGAAACTGCAAGTAATTCCCTGAATTCACATTACATCTCTCACCCCCCCCCCCTTAAGAAAAAATAACTATACGCATGGCATTGCACAAAATAGTTGTGAAGGCTGAAGATTAAAGAAGGAGAACACAATGAAACCACCACTGGAGAAGATCAACAATCATTGCCTATTATAAATCAACTAGTTTGTAAGAATCATACTATATATAGAAATAAATGAGAGCGTAAAGTAAGGAAGTTTTTGTATATATTAATCAAATTGTGAACAAACAAACAAATAAACCAACAAACACACAGGAATACGAATTTATATATATAGATAATAAATGCCTGTTACAATGACACAAAATGAGTTGCGATAGTTAATGAAAGACTTGTTATCACTTAGATTCTAGGGAACACCACTCACTATTGCTAGTAAGCAATTATTACTAAATAATAATAATAATAATAATAATAATAATAATAATAATAATAATAATATAAACCCAAGCAAACCAAAACTCCAAGAAATTTCATGAATTGCCCCCCCCAAAAAAAGTGATGCTACTAGCCTCAGCTGATACCACACAAGATAATCTTGAAGAGTTAAGGAGATTGAGGATGAAGAGCACTAACCAGACCTCAACCGGAAGAATATAGAGAACACTGGCACCTTAAGGGGGCGTTTTGGCGCTCAAATCCTAAGGAAAACCCTTGCTCATTGTCAGTGCTAAAGCAATGGTAAACGACTGTTGCAATAATGCAAAGTTATTTGCAATGGTTATTGAAAGAGGCAGAGAGTACTAGAAATTTGGGGAGATTTATTGTCACTCAACCTCCAGGAAACACTACCAGTTATTATCATGAGCAATTACTGCTGATGTCCTGTATGTGTGAATAATAATAATAATAATAATAATAATAATAATAAAAATAATAAGTAAGAATGCTATGAAACAATAATAATATAATATCAACACCTCGAACTGTACAATCAAGGTGATTCTCATTGTAATTGAAAAGCTTGCAAACATAATTAAAAAAAAAGTCACCATAAATGGATTAATCAAATTGAAAAGACAATTTGTTTTACGATTTTGCAAAAGGCTTGCCTGTTGGGAACGGCGATAGTGTTAATACAGCTTGAATGCCTAAAGTCAAAGGAATTGACCTGACATTCAAGGAAAAAAAATCCAACTAAAAACGTCCCAAGGGTGAGACGACGACGACAACAACAACAACAACAATAATAATAATAATAATAATAATAATAGACGACTTTGCTGTTCCAGCTGACCACAGGGTGAAAAGGAGAAACGAGTAAATACACAGAGCTAGCCAGAGAGCTGAAAGGGATATGAAATATGAAGAAAATCAAAATAATACCTATAATAATAGGAGCACTAGGAACAATCCCGAACAACTTGGAAAAAAGTATGGGAAAAATTGGAATCAAAGGAATGACTGGAAAAATACAACGAACAACAATAATGAAAACAGCTGAAATATTAAAGAAAGCCCTGGAAACCACAACACAGGAGCAACAAGCGCAGGCCAGACAAACTGCTACAAAGGCAAAACATGAAACACTACATGGAACCAAGAACACTGAAGCCGCATATCTGTAAGTTCTCTAACCCCACCCCATCCTCCCATTGCCACATCACTGCCCCTCTCCTCAAAAGTAGAGTGAGACTAAATAACCAAGTAGAGTCAAGGAGGAAGGAAAGACCACCGCCGGATAAGTGCGAAGAGAACTTGGGGAGGCTTCTTGCCACTCAAATTCCAGTGAAGACCAATAGACGTTGCCAACGAGAAATCAATAGCAAGCCGCTGTTGCAATAATACAAATTCATTTGCAAATGTTATCGAAAGAAGTGGAGAGTACTGGAAACCTAGGGAGACGTGTTTTCACTCAGCTTCCAGGGAATACCACAGGCTGTTTTCAAGGAGAGATCTTTCATGACCTATGTGAAAGCTCCTTGTGAGCCAATAATATGTACACACAACTAGAAATGCAGTAAAAACATTACATGAAACCAAGGAAACTAAAAGTACCATAGTAAAAAAGAAAAATCAGATAATATACACCACTCACAAGGAATGTTTTCTGGTTGGTTTGTACGATACAAAATGGTTGTGGAGGACCAAGTGGGATTGAAAAAGCAAGAGGTAAAGCTCTATTCACACCATCATTGGAAAAGTATGCAAAACACTGGAATTCTGGGGATGCATTTTGCTGCTCAATTTCCAGAGAAAATTAACAGCTGCTATCAGCAAGAAACCAAAGGGAAACAGCTGTTGCAATAACACAAAATGATTTGCCACAGATATTAAGACTGGTATGAATTGTAGAGTTATAAGTGATGATGAGCCAATTTTAATATTAGCATCAGAAAAAATAATATTCTTTTAACATAAAAAATCTGAAATCTCTAGTCTCTTACAAATAAAACCACATATATAAAATAATTTGGTTCTTGTCCAGAATTCATCCTATATCAAAAACAACAATAAAGAAAAATCTATATGATGAATGAACTCATGATTATACAAAAAATATCATATTCCAAAAACCACATAAATTGATCAAATAGTATTATTTTTAAATAAAAAAATCAAATTCTATGAGTATCCAAGAAGTGACTGTTGTGGTGTTTCTCACTGAGAACGCAAACGCCGAGTTTGTTTTAAGACTTTATTCAGCCGAGAGCCGACCGCAAGTGTCTACATGCTGTCTCTTTCTGCACCGCCCGTTTTTTGCCGGTGTTCCCCCTGTTATCGTCTCCTGTGTACGTACGTACATTACATCTCCCCCCAAAAAAGAAAGGTCCATTTATCATGGAAAAAGGTCAGAGTAGACTGCCCTTGTGACCCTTTTGTGGTCGAGGATTATTCTGCCTCAGTATGTGACCATTGAAATCCCCCCCTTTTTTTTTTTTTAAGTTAAGAAAAAATAAAAGGTAATTGTTCAATCTTTAGTCAATCCGGACTAAAACGATTCGGTGGTCTTATTGTATGGCCCGATCGTCATGGCAGGCCTAGTGGGGTATGCTCACTCACTTCTCTATCTGGCTGCTCATAATCGGGCGAATTCTCATGTGTCAATGGAGTCTGTGGATGTGTGTTATTTTCTGTTGCCATATCTGGAGGCATGTTTAGTTCCGTGAAAATGCATTCTGGATTGTTTTCACTTGGGGATTGAGGTGCTGGCTCGGTGATACAACGGCGAGACCTGATGTGATCCTGATGACGACGAACCAACCGGCCATCCTGCAATCTGATTAGAAAGGATAAAGGAGATACTCTTTCCAGAATGTGAACAGCCAACCACATGGATCCGGAACCAAAGTTCTGTGCAAATACTGCTTGGTCTTCATCAAATGAACGCATCTGGGCAGATTTGTTATGGTGAAACTTTTGACATTCTTGGTTGTTATATACAACACTTGAGGTGGCGGGCTTCATACGATCCAGATTGGTGCGCAATTTTCACTTCATCAACAACTCTGCCGGGGTAGATCCCGTTGTTGTGTGAGGCATTGTCCGGTATGTCAGCAGAAAATGGGATATCTTTGTTTCCAGAGTTCCTCTCGGCATTTTTTTAATACCGTTTTTAACCAGCCCAACTGAGCGTTCGGCTAGACCATTTGATGCCTGATGATGTGGACTGACAAATTTGTATCTGATACCATTCCGTTTCATGAACTCTGCAAATTCTGAACTGGTGAAGCATGGGCCATTATCACTGACAACAATGTGCGGGAGACCATGAGTAGCAAAACTGCGCCTCAATCTTTTAATTGTAGTGGCTGAAGTAGCTGCACTTGTGGTATAGACATCAACCCATTTTGAGTATGCATCTGTAATGACAAGCAGGTATTGGCCATTGTAATCGGCATAATCAACGTGAACCCACTGCCAAGGTTCAGCTGGCCATTCCCAGGGGTGTAGTGGTGCCTTAGCAGGTAGGCTTCTGGAGCACTGACAAGGGTAACAGTTGTTCACCTTTTTTTCGATGTCAGCATCTATCCCAGGCCACCATATATAGGTCCGGGCGAGGGCCTTCATCTTGACTATGCCAGGGTGGCATTGGTGAAGCTCGTCCAACACTCTCTGCCTGAGATGGTGGGGAATTACCACTCGTTGACCCCACAGCAGGCACCCCCTTTCAACACTTAGTTCGTTTTTACAAGCGTGAAATGGTAAATACGGAGCATCATGTGGGAGATTGCACCCTCCATGTTGTGTGGCTTGAACAACCTTAGAGAGGATGGGGTCTTTGTGTGTATGAGCACAAATGTCAGTCGAGTCAACAGTGGAATTGTCCAGGTGATCCATGAGATGTATAATGCAGCCTGGTGTTGGGACATCTAATGCTTCCTGCAGGGGGAGACGACTCATTGCGTCGGCAGTGACGATGTGTGAACCAGGCCTATATTCTATTGTGTAATCGTAAGCACTCATCAACAGTGACCAACGTATTATTCTTGGTGGCAGGGTGTCCAATGTTGGCTTTGTTGGGCTAAAGAGGCTGATAAGTGGCTTATGATCTGTAATGATACGGAATGCACGTCCAAATAAGTAGTGATGAAACTTTTTAACCCCAAAGTCCCTCCTTGTCCAACTGACTATAATTTTTCTCAGCTGGTGACATTGTTCTCAAAGAAAAAGCAACAAGTTCCTCTGAACCGTCGGCAAAGATGTGCAACAAAACAGCTCCGACACCATATTGACTGGCGTCACAGGTCAGTACCAGTTCCTTCTTCAGGTCATAGTGAACCAGGACATTTGTGGTCTGCAATGCATCTGTGAGGGTCGCCTGGCCTTTTTTTGGGAACTGACTTCCTCCACAAATAATAAAAATAAAAATAAGAAATCTTATGTGCAACACAAACGGAGGTTTATTTCCGGAATAGAAATAACAAATAATAACAAGTTAAAACATAGTTCTCAATATTTCAGAGTTCTTTTTTTTGAGTTCATTTGAAAGGTGGAGAGTCTCTTTTTTGTGTTCTTTGAATGTTCAAATATGTAACATAGACAATATTAATGTTCGTCTGTTAAAAGAGAGTATTAATGCACGGAGCAGTGGAAATGAAATAATTGATGTTTGCACGTGTGGTAAGTCCTAATGAGAAAGCGTTGAATGAGTCGGAAGAGTTTAAAGAGACGAAAGAATGCTCGAAAGGCTAAGAGACTAAAGAGATAGATTTTGTGTTTGTGCATGTTTATATTTGGTTTGATTGGCTCCAAACGAGCTCTAGAAAAATCAGTTTTAAAATGTGTCCTAGGAGGAATTCCATTGGACGGAAGACATTACATGGGGTGCTTTCAACTACGTACGCACCTTTGGTATATAAAGGTCACGCCGGAATTTGCGTGGGTGTCATTTTTCATTTTTTTAACGCGCCGAAACAATCAATTGCACTGCGCGCCTAAATTGTATTTAACAATTTTAAATTTGAATATTAAACTGTGCCAACTGGCACACATCTTTGACTCACTGAAAAGCTGTTAATTGGGGGGTGCCCCACGTCCAAGAGACACCTTTCCGCAGTAGATAATAGAGGGGGCTCAACTTATCTGCGACGTTGGGGACGTACCTAGCGTAGAACTGGAATAAGCCCAAGAAAGCCTTAAGTTCGGTCACATTGCATGGGGCTGGTGCATCCCGGATGGCACGGATCTTTTCTGCTGTAGGGTGAAGGCCTTTGGAGTCAATCCAATGACCTAAGTAGGTTATGGAGGGTGCCATGAACTTGCACTTGTCCAGACGAACGCGGAGACCAGATTCTGAGAGTTTCCCTAACACTCAGTCAAAGGTGCTCAAGTGTTCCGTGTCTGATGATCCTGTAATTAGTATGTCGTCCTGATAGCATATGACATGTGGTTCATTTGCCAACAAATTGTCCATACAGCGTTGATAGATACCAGGAGCTGATTTTACTCCAAAACTGAGGCGGTTGAACCTGTAGAGACCCCGTGGTGTATTGATTGTAAGATACTGCTTTGAGTTTTCCTCTAACGGAACCTGCAGGAACGCTGATCTCAAGTCAAGCTTGGTGAATTTCTTTCCCTGCACCAATTTTGCATACAAATCATCAATCCTGGGGATAGGGTACTGGTCGAGATTTGAACATTTGTTTATTGTAGTTTTATAATCTCCACACAACCGTATTGTTTGGTCAGTTTTGACAACTGCTACTATAGGGGCAGCCCATTCTGAGTATTGTACTGGTTCGATAATACCCAGAGACTCTAGTCGATCCAGCTCCTTGTCAACCTTTTCACGCAATGCAAAGGGCACGTGTCGAGCCTTGCAGAATATGGGCTTTGTTTTCGGGTCAACACTAAGTTTTGCTGTGAAACCCTTCAGTGCACCCAATTCATCCTTGAAAACATCGGGGTATTTTGCAATAATGTCTTCAACTGCAGGTGTAGCATTTACTGTTTTCAGCTGATGGATGCGTTTCCAGCTGAGTTGCACTACTCGTGACCAGTTTCTACCAAGAAGTGCAGGGCCAGAACCAGGAACAATCACTAATGGCAGACGAAACTGTCAGCCATCATAGTCTACCGACACTTGACACGTACCACACGGCGTGATACTTTCTCCCGTGTAGGTTGCTAGTTTCTGTGACATAGGGTTAAATACCAGCTTATCAGGTTCACACCATAGTTTTTCAAATGCATTGCGGCTGATCAATGAAACAGTAGCTCCGGTGTCGATCTCCATCTCGACATTGCAACCATTTATGCCCACCAACACCATCAGGGGCTCGGTTTTGCTATTTGCTGGCAGGTTAAACAGCCTATGCACCGAGGCGCAGATGCTGCCTGTATCTTTGTCTACTGGTTCTTCACTGGTGACCTTGTAGGTTTTACGATTTCCAGCTCTGTCGTTGTACTTCCGGGTCAAACAGGCTGGCGAAATGTGACCGGTTTTGTGACAAAAATTACACATTGCCTCTTTGAAACGACAGGAGTCGGGGTAATGTTTTCCGCTACATCGGAAACATGGTCTTTGTTTTTGTCTCCGTAGTGGAGCAGGCCGTTAAACCTGGTTGACTTTCGTCTGTATTGTAAAATTGGACGTTGAACAGGCTGCCATGTCACTAACATTCCTGTCTACACTTTCCATGGCAAGAGCTATCTGTCAGGCATAAGGAAATGTTAGTTTCCTCTCGGAAAGCAGTCGCCGACGGATTCGGTCATCCATCAATCCAACGACGAGCAAATCTCTCAACATCTCTTCTATCGTATTTCCAAACTCACAAAACTTTGTAATTTTTTTTAAATGAGCAATAAAATCCGAAATGGACTGACCTGTTGGCGGCACATGTAAAAGTTGAATCGCTTAACAATTATGGACGGTGTTGGGTTGCAGTGCTCTTTTAACGAGAGCGAGAGTTCCTCATAACTTTTGTCTCTTAAGCTGTGCGGCATAACGAGATCCTTCAGCAGAGAAAATGTTTCACCACCACAAACAGAAAGAAGGACGGCCTTTTTCTTTCCTGGATCTTGTATTCCGTTAGCCTCGAAATAATACTCCAATCTTTCTGAGTATGTGTCCCAATCACCTCCACTCGGCAAGAATTTGTCGATTTTACTATAAGACGTCATGTTTATAAAATGCGTGTGTGCAGGTAGAAATATGTCGCTATTTAATTTCTATTAAACGCGATGTTTTTCGGAGAAAAAGTTTAAATAACTTTCCCCTTTATGAGAAATGATCTCATCCTCGTCGCCATGTGGTGTTTCTCACTGAGAACGCAAATGCCAAGTTTGTTTTAAGACTTTATTTAGCCAAGAGCCGACCGCAAGCATCTACATGCTGTCTCTTTCTGCACTGCCCGTTTTTTGCCGGTGTTCCCCCTGTTATCGTCCCCTGTGTACCTACGTACATTACAACTGTCTTGGCCACCATTTGAAAAAAGAAATCTAAAAAGCAAGGGAGATAATGTAACAATAATTCATACATATATATTCATATATATTTATGCTCTAACGCCCACGGATTCCCATTTATCACAAAAATGATTTTCGTTGTCTGCCTCCCTATGATCAAGCATTCCCAGATACAATATCCAAAATGAATTCCAAGCACACTAATTTAACCGGGCAACAGAAACTTATCAATGAGTTTATCCCATTTTCATCTCCACTTTACTCAGCATAGCCTCTACGGGCCATGCTTTCTTTTACTAAAAAAGTCTAACCCCCAACCCAGCCCCAAACCTGATCCTAACAGGCATTTTCATGAATCCCAGAATAGAGAAATGATATGATCTGCTAAAATTTCAATGTTTAATTCTCAAAAAAATTACCAGTTCTTATCAAAATGGATGCTTGGTACACAGGGCATTTTCAGATAAGTCTGTCAAAAGTCTTTGATCTTATCTGCTATTTATAATTTCTTCTTTTTTTTTTCTTTTTTTTTACAAAGTAGTCACCACTTATCAAGGACTGGAAGCCACTCGGGGATAAGGATTATTGCGTGTACAGTATGTTAGTATTGGAGATTTGATAAAGTGTCTTACTTAAGGGGGCAGTTCATCAGGAATTTGTTTACATTGGATTTGAAGACATCCAGATTGTAGTCAGGTCAACCGGAACAGAGTTCCACAGGCGTGCACTTCTAAGAAAGAAGCTTTGTTCATGGAATCTACATTTTGATTTTGGCACAGATAAGGAGTAGGGAAAATTTTTGACAGTGGTTTCAGCTAGACGAGTGTTTATTGTGAAAGATTGGCGAGGGGGGACCAAAGATTGGAGTTCAGACGAGCACCTGCCGTGGTAGTAACGATAAAACAAAGACAGGCTCGCAACGTCTCTCCTGTAGGAGAGAGGTTGCAGGGAAGAGAAAAGGGCATCACCCACAAGGCTACAAAGCCTATTTTGTACTTTGTCAAGGCAGGATAGGCTGTTTTTAGCAGCTCCTGCCCAGATGTGGCAGCAGTACTTCATCCTTGGACGTACTTGGCTTTTATACAGATAGAGAATTGAATCAGAGGTGAAATATCTTCTGGAGTGGTAGAAGGATCCTACGATTTTTCCTGCGACCTTGGCAACTGACTTGATGTACATGTTCCATTTCAGGTCAGGAGTAAAGGTCAAGCCCAGAGCTTATCAAAACATGGAGCTTCCCCTAGACGAGAGCCACCCATTTTAATTGATGCCAGACGGGGATCAGAGCATTTATGATGTAAAGATAGGAGCTTGATTTTAGATGCATTAAAAGTAACCAGCCATCTCTTCCCCCACTGTACCACACACTCAAGATCAGAGGAGAGAGAATCAGAGAGAACTTTGTCATTTACGGCCTTTGATGTGTTGCCATAGATAGTTGTGTCATCAGCATAGATGTCAATGAATGATTTAAGTATGTGTTTTGGGAGATCATCGATGTATATCAGGAAGAGAGTTGGGCCTAGGATGGACCCTTGAGGGACTCCAGCATTAATATTGAGGGCCTCTGATTTCTGCCCATCAACCACTACTCTTATGAGCCTATCAGAGAGAAATGATTTAATGATCGAGAAAACATTTCTAGTTATATCGTAGCTGGAAATCTTGTGAAGTAGGCCCTTATGCCATACCTTATCGAAGGCCTTTGATATGTCAAGAGCAATTGTCCTAGAGAGGAAGCCTTTGTCAAGAGATTCGCTAATTCTATGAGATATAACCATTAGCACATCTGCTGTAGATCTGGCAAAACGGAAACCATATTGCATGTCACTAAGAAGGTTATTTCTGCTGAGATGGTTGACTACTTCTCTATTTAATATGGATTCCAGCAACTTACTCATGACACACAGAAGACATTGGTCTGAACTGAGAGGGAGATGACTTATCACCTGAATTCTTAAATACAGAGCATACTGATGAGGTTTTCCAGGATGTTGGGAAGTACTTCTCTTTAAGGCAACATTTAATTTAATTTAGTTTTGTAAGTATGGGGGCAAGTTCTGGTTGAAGCTTTTTCAGCACAATGATTGGAATGCCATCAGGACCAGTTGCTTTACTAGAATCAAGGTTCTTGATTAGCTTGGCGACATCATGCACATATATTTGTATGTTGCAGAGTGTGTTGTCCGTTATAGGAGGAAATACGGGGAGTTGATGGCCTTCGTTGCATAGGGTAGAATTAGCTGCAAAGTTCTTGGCAAATAGTTTGGCCTTATCTGATGCTGACGAGATGATCTCAGGTCCATTGATGATGGTTGGGATAGAACGCATGCTTCTGCTCAGGATCCTGTTTGCTATTTGCCAAAACTGGTGGGAACCAAGCCACTGCTCAGCTACTTTGGATTTAACGGACTGAGTATATAGCTCTCTTGCATTTTTATTACTCTTTTGCAGTGGTTGCTGGGGGTCTATTACATTGGTAGCTATGGAAAAAGTGATTTCTGTGCGGGATGGCAGCAGCACATTCTGGGGAGAACCATGGCTGGCTGTTAGGTTTTTGTTGGAATTTTTGGATGGTATGAATCGGTCCATACCTTTCCTTGACATTTTGTATAAAATTGAAATGACATACATATTAAATGTGACTTGTCAAGTAGTAATGTTGACCAAGAAAGAGCAGAAGTTATCTCCCTCTAATCATATTCTTCTGAATTATACTAGCCATCGAGTGTCAGGATGACCATTAGCAGTGGAGAAACACAGACATGTTGTGGGGTGAGCACAGTTAATGTACAAGAACTGGAAATTCGGACAATGTCGAGGCACTAGTAGCGCTTGAAATCTGCTGAACTTTGACCTGCTTCTAGGCTATGATGCCATCAGAGCCCTAGGTGGTGTTCACATAATGCAGACAGGGGCAGTACAGTTTTAGGAAAGGACCCCAGTATGCGCAGCATTTAGGATCAACCAGCCAGACTTTAGTGTCAAATTTGACCAGCAGCAGAAGGCTTGGACCGCCTCATGGAGGTGGTCAGTGTCGTTTATTTATGTTTGTTATTATAAGTAATTGATAACCAAGTTGTGGTTTTATTTGATATAGAACTTTATTACATATTTACATAGGAAGAGAGATTGAAGGTAAGTGTGTATAAGTCTACGCCATGTTGTCGAATACGATATGTATTAGGCGGTTTACATCAATATTCATACGCCATGATTTCCTTGTTACGCGTATGAAAGTAGTTCTATGATAACACTACATCCCCCTTACCAGAAAGAAGAAAAGTAGTACACATTGTTCAGATGTTTATTGTTTAAATTTGTTTGGCCAATGGATTTCACGACCATGTCGTTATATTTGGTGCGTGTTTCTTAGTGTTTATTTGGTTTGAGATGCTTGTGTTAGGGAGTCCAGATTGAGATTGGGTTTGGTCACTGAAGTGAACATGTTTATGGGTTGCTTTTCCATCTGCTCTGATATGGACTCTGTTACGTCTTTTTGACGATCCATCTGGCAATTTGAGGATGTACGATCTAGGTTCTGTACATTTGCTGAGAATTGTTGCTGGTTTCCATTTTCCAGTTTGGTTATCCCACATACGTACGTGTTGTCCAGGGACAAGTGCTGGTAAGTCATGGGCTGTTTTATCGTGATAGGTTTTTTGTATATCCTGTCTGTGCTTTAGTTCTTCGTGGATATGGTCACGGTTGGGAAATCTGTGATTCGTGATTTTTGCAATCAGGTTCGATTTCATGATGCGACTGTTTAGAAGTTCAGCTGGGCTTGGAAGTTTGTGGCTGATAGGCGTTGTTCTTAAACACAACATTGCAAGGTTAATATCTCTTCCTGCTTGCTTTGCTTTGACTATTGTTCTTTTAATGGTTTGAATCTGTCATTCAATAAAACCATTTGATTTAGGAAACCTTGGAGATGATGTGATATGATCGAATTGCCATTGTTGAGCAAATTCTTTAAATGCTTCACTGGAGTACTGTGGTTCGTTGTCACTAATAACTCTGGTGGGAATACCATGTTCTGAAAATATCTGCTTCATTGTTGATATGACCATGTTGCTTGTGGCCATGCCATTCATTTTCCGTATGATTGGGAATTTACTATAATAATCAGCAATTATGAGGTATTCCTGGTCGTTACAGTGAAACAAGTCAGTGCCAACAACTTCCCATGCTCTACTAGGGATGTCGTGTGGTTGTAACGTTTCTTTTGATTGTGCTGGGAGGTTTTCCTGGCATATTGAACACTTTTTGATCATGTTCTCAATATCAGTGTTAATTCGCTCCCAGTAGACAGTATCTCTAGCTTGCAGACGTGTCTTTTCGATACCTTGATGGCTGTAATGTAGTTGGTCCAGGATAGTTTTCTGCTGATTTTCAGGGATAATAATCCTTGAGCCTTTCATGATTATGCCATCACTGACAGATAACTCATCTCTGTATGACCAGTATGACCGAATTGTTGGTGGTACTTCCTTAATTGAGTCTGGCCATCCTGTTGTTATGGTTTCATGTAATTGGTTGAGTATTGGATCAGACTTTGTTTCCTTTTTTATTTCATTCAGGCGTTCGCTCCTAAATCTCACCAAGTCAACTCGAATATCTAAGTCGATCATGTCAGTGTTTTGAGTACTGGGGAGACGACTTAGTGTATCAGCTATAGTCATTTCTTTGTCTGGTATGTATTCTATTTGTATCTGGTATCCCTGTAATTTGGTCATCATTCGTTGTAGCCTAGGAGGTGCACTGGTCAGTGGTTTCTGTAGTATCATGACCAAGGGTTTATGGTCGATGTGTACCTTGAACTTCCGTCCATATAGGTAGACATGATACCTGTGCACACCAAATACAATTGCTAGAAGTTCCCTTTCTATGCACGAATACTGTTGCTCGGCGTCTGTTAAAGATTTTGACGCGTATGCAATAGGTTTTTTGTTTTGCATTAATGCTGCTCCAAGTCCTTTTAAACTCGCATCAGTTTGCAGTATTGGTACTTCATTCGTGTCGAAGTATGTTAGTGTGGAGTCTTTGGTGATTATTGTTTTAAGCATCTCAAAGCATACCTTGTGATGCTCTTCCCAGAGAAAAGGTACGTCTTTTTTCAACAAGCCTCTTAATGTATGTGTCTTGTCAGCTAAATTTGGTATGAATGGTGATAAATATGTGACAAGGCCTAAGAATTCTTGTAGTTCTTTTTTGCATGTTGGATATGGCATGTCTTGTAAGTCTTTAAGTTTTTCTGGGTCTGGGCTGACACCATTTTCACTATATATCATTCCAAAGAAAGATATATTTTTTGATTTTATTTTGCATTTTGCTGAATTAAACACAAGACCATTTTTTGCAGCTACTTGCATGAGCCTGTATAAGATCTTATCATGCTCTTTGTCCGTTTTATTATAGACAACAATGTCGTCTGTAATTCCAATTGCTCCGTCAACTTGTTCGAGTATCTGGTCCATTTTCATTTGGAAAATGTCCTGGGATACACTTAACCCAAATGGTAATCTCTGGAAACAGTATCTGCCAAAAGGGGATTGGAATGTTGTTAGCAGCTGAGATTCCTGATCCAAATGTATGGACCAATAACCAGCTTTGGCATCAAGTTTAGAGAACAGCTTGGCACCTGCAAAGTGGTGTGTTAGCTCCTCCACTGTAGGGGTTGCATGGTGTGGTCTCTTTAGCGCAATGTTAAGGCGTCTTGGGTCTAGACAGATTCTCAGGCTTCCATCTTTCTTGTGTGAATAAGCTAGGCTGGAAACCCAGTCTGTTGGCTCTGTGACTTTTCTAATGATCTTGTTGCTGACCATTTTGTCTAGTTCCTGTTTTATGCTGTCCTTTAGGGCAATTGGGGTTTTTCTTGGTGGGTCAATGTGAGGTTGTACGTTTTTGCTTGTTGTTAACCTGACATGTCCAGGCATAGAGCCTATTTTGTCGAATTGATCTGGATAGATCTGTACCAAGTCTTCGATTTTGTTGATTGGTTTGACTATATTTTGTTCTTTCACCGTGCAGTGAAGAGTGACCATTTTCAGTATTTCCAGTGATGGTAATCCTAGAATTGCTGGTCCATTTACATCTACTATATAGAAGGTGCTTTCGTGCCAATCAGGGGTTTGGTAGTTGCATGGTATACTGATATTGCCATAGCACTTTATCGGTGTTCCATTGTAGGCTATTAATTTTTTGCCCTTACTTTGTTTTTTTAGTTTTGGGCAGCCATCAGTATTTAATTTCTCAGGAAACATTCTACGGAATGTAGAAATTGGTAATGTATTACCTTGGGCTCCAGTATCGACCTTAATTCGTAGCCTGTGAGTCCCGTTTCGATTAGGTAATTTTATATTTATATAAGCGAAGGCTTCATCTCTCTGTGTTTGAGAGGGTGTGTTAATGGTGGAAAAAGTTAAATTTTCGAATTGTTCATTTAGTTCCTGGCTGTTGTTCCTGGATAATATATCAGTTTGGATGAAGTGTTTTTTCTTGGTCTGGTTCATGTTTAATGGTTTTTGTTTTCCACGGTCTCTGTTTTGCGATCTTGACCTTGATCTTCTGTTATATAAACATACTGTTGCCCAGTGGTTATATTTTCCACACGTTTTGCATTTGGAACCAAATGCTGGGCATGCTTCACGTCGACGTTCGTGACTTTTTCCGCAATTAAGGCAGTTGTTTGTCTTTCTATTTTGTTTATATTTTTTAATTGCTTGTATGTCAGTATTGGCGCTATTGTCCTCCCCGTTATTGGTGTTTAACATCTCTCTAAGCTGTTTAATATGTGCGTTTGTTGCCTCATACGTTTTACCAATTCGGATGGTTTCATCCAGTGTTAGCGTATTATCTTTTCGTAATAGTTCTTTCTGGAATTCGACAATTGGGGTACTCGCAATTATTAGTTCTATAATTCGCTGTTCTTGTTCAGTGTCGGTTAGTGAGCATTTTAACGTAAGTTGACGACATCTATTGACGAAGTCGTCTAATGTCTCATTTTGTTTTTGTTTATAAGACATTAGCTTTAGTCTATTAATCCTAAAGTTTTCTTTAGGTTCTAAATGCTCCAAGAATTTATTAAAAATAGTGTCGGGAGAACGTTTTTCCTCCTCTGTTAATTTCCAAGTGTTAAATTTTTTGAGACCTTCGTTGCCGGTCTTTAGCAGTATGTAATTCACTTGTTGGTCGGTTTTTATTTTGTTTATAGCAAAATATAGTTCTAACCTCTGTTTAAAAAGTTTAAATGTTTCCGCTGGATTTGGCATTTCCCAGTCCATAAACGGAATAATGTCATTATTGGTAGACATTATTATTAACGGCTATGTATTTTTTCAATAAACAGAAAATTCAATATGTCTGCCAATGTGCGAAAATCCACACGTGTTTACGGGAACACATACAATAACAACAGTTGACAAAAATTCAAAATGTCTGCTATTGTGCAAAAATTCACACGTGTTTATAGCATATACGAGAATGACAGCAAAGTTTTATAAAATGCACATTAATGAAAATTGGTTTACATGCCTTGTTTTGTCTTCTGTAAACGTATTTTTCCTCTCGTATCTGTTGTCGAAGTTTTTTTTTTTTTTTTTTTCTGTTGTCGGTTGCGACTAGTCAATCCAACTGAGTGAGTTTTTTTTTTTTTTTTTTTAACTGTTATAAATGTTCAGTATCCATTTCGCTGCCACCATGTCGTTTATTTATGTTTGTTATTATAAGTAATTGATAACCAAGTTGTGGTTTTATTTGATATAGAACTTTATTACATATTTACATAGGAAGAGAGATTGAAGGTAAGTGTGTATAGGTCTACGCCATGTTGGCGAATACGATATGTATTAGGCGGTTTACATCAATATTCATACGCCATGATTTCCTTGTTACGCGTATGAAAGTAGTTCTATGATAACACTACAGTCAGAAAACCAGAAACCAGCCAAACTGTGGAACAGAGTAGCTGAATACCATGTGCCCAACCAAATGAGGCCTGAATATGAAGAGGAACTCTGCAAATGCATCAAGGATGGCTGGTTGATTCCCTACCCCTATGAGAAACTTGGACCTACCAAAGGCCTGATCCCATTGTTGACGGTTGCTCAGCACAACAAAGCAAAGGTGAGGCCAGTGATGGACTACCATGAACTAAATTCACATGTTGATGCGTTCATCGCAGATGCTGACGTTTGTGCTAGCAAGCTATGAGAATAGCAGGGTTCCAATGTGTCCCTGCTGGATCTAAGAAAAGCATACCTACAGGTCCGGGTCAGCGAGATGATATGGCCATTTCAGACAGTGGTGTTTGCCAGCAGGAGGTAGTGCCTTACCAGACTAGGCTTTGGGCTGAAGGTGGCACCCCAAATAATGAAGATCATCGTCAATGCTGTATTGTCACAGGAAGAAACAATAAAAAGGGGACATTGGCATACCTTAATGTCATAAATGTGAACGAAGACGTATCATCATCACACGTAAAGTCCAAACTGGCTGAGTTTGGTCTGATTTGCAAGGACCCAGAACGTTGGAAGGATGGCATCTTGGGCCTGAACATTCTACAGTAGTGAAGGACCTTGAAGTGGGGGTGTGGAACTGCAGTTTCTGAAGTACCCGATGTCTTCACAAGGCAAGCTGTATTCTCCCTGTTTGGAAAACTTGTGGGGCACCTACCAGTGTGTGGATGAACTTGTGCAGCAATAGGCATCATAAAGAGGAGGGCAAGAGCAGTCACCAAAGGCTGGGATGATGAAACAGCAGACGATCTGTTGATTTGCTTTTATTCCAAGGGTAAAGCAGGATGACCCTGGCAAAGAAGACTGGCTACTTTCATATTCGAAAAAAGAGCCCGGAATCCCATAGAGTTTAATCCCTCTCATCGCCATTCTGCAGGAAAATAAACAGCACGTTCACCATGTTATCGGGAGCTAAACAAGTATGTTGACACATATACAGCCAATGTGGATGTTTGCTCACAAAAATTAAGGGAATGGTGACAGCAAAGTTAAAACATTGCAGTGCCTTTGGCCGTTTCAAACAGTGAGATAAAAATATTGTAGAATTTTGGCTCAATGTCACCTCTTTGATAATACAGGCCATTGTAACTGCCATTCTAAGCCAGGATGAGATCATCAATACAGCTACCTCTTCTTATATTAATAATATTTTGTGAATAAGAGCATGTGTTCTGCTGTCCATGCCAAAGAATATTTGGAGCAGTTTAGTATGGACAGTAAAGTTCCAGAGTAGCTGTGAACAAGCACATACATGTTGGGATTACGTGTTTAGAATACAGAAACTAAGTTCACCTTTATTATTTCTTAAGGAGATTTTAGGATCGTCTCTCTTTAAAACTATATCATTTACTTGCCTGCTGCCGGCTTGCTTCACAAATTGATTGTGGGAGTTAAAATTGTAATAAAAATTGATAAAATTAGATTCTTTCATGATTACATGAGTATTGTTTGTTGAAATGTCAAGCATACATGAAAATAAAAATGTATGTTCCTTAGTGGAGCACACCACATGTTTGATAGAGTCCCCTTTGAAATTTTTGTATCCACATTGAGAACTTTTGTGGTTGTGTTACCCACAATAATAGCAGATAATGTTCATCTTTTTCTTAGGAGAAAAATTGTTCTTTGAAAAGTTATGGTTTTTATTTGGGGTAAATGTATAATTTGATTTTACTGGTTTTTGGTGGACGTTTTGGAATTTAATGATACTTATCGATTCTTTATTTTCCTTTTTTATCTTCTTAGTTTCTTCATAAATTCTTAGTGTTATTTTGAATTGACTAAAAAGTCATGAGTTTTTCTTTCTGTGTTATCATGATTATAAATAGTTTGAAGTTGTCTGGCAATCCTTTCAGAACCATCAAAATTAATAGGCTATCATTTCACCAGATATTTTTTAATGAATCTGCTGTTGTTTTAGTCTGTAATCATCTTGGCTTCCATACGTTTTAGAGACATCAGTTCTATTAGGTTAAGAAGAAAGTTCTTACTGAATTTTTAATTTTGATTTCAACGGATGTATTTTCAAATAAGTTTTCATTGTAATACCTTTACTCTATATATCATTTTAAAGAGCGCTTTTCGCTCTACCTAATCATTTAAATTACAATCGTTTTAAAGCAATTATATCTTCTTTTCAGAACGTTGAATACAAGCTGAGAAAAAAAGCAAATTTGCACAATTTTCTTATTTCAATTCAAGCTAGGCCGAAAAGCTGCTGAAACAGCTTGCGATATCAACAAAGCATTTGACCCAGGAACCAATACCGAATGCACAGCACAATGGTGGTTTAAGAAATTTTGTGGCAGCATTGAGAGTCTTGAAGATGATGAGCATAGTGGTCAATCATCGGATGTTGAAAACAATCAATTAAGAGCCTTAGTCAAAGCCAATCCACACACACTGTCTGAGAACTTGATTCTGAATCAAATGTAATGTATACAACGATTTCCAACCACTTGAGAGAGATTGGAAAGACAAAAAACTTGATAAATGAGTGCCTCACGAATTGAAAGACAACTAAAAGAAAGGCCATTATGAAGTGTCATCTTCCCTACCCGCAACAAGAATGACCCATTTGTTGACCGGCTTGTGACTTGCGATAAAAAGTGGGTTCTTACAACAACTGGTGATGCTCAGTTTAGTGGTTAGATGCCAACAAAGTTCCATGACACTTATCCAGAGTTGCACTAAAAGAAGGTCTTGCTGAGTATTTGGTGGTCATCCATCACAGGTTTTTGAATGCAGGCAAAACCATTATGATGAAGAAGAACCATTATGACGAATGAAACTTCAACAACAACACTCAGCATTAGTTTACAGTTCTCCTCCACGAAAATGCCCAATCGCATGTTGCTAAACAGACCTTGCAGAAGTTGAACAAATTGGTCTATGAAACTCTGCCTCATCCGTCATACTCTCTAGACCTCTCGCCTACCGACTACCACTTTTTCAAGCATCTCAACAACTTTCTGAATAAGAAATGCTTTTGTTTTGCATTGGCAAAAGTGTGTTGATTCTGATGGTGCCTATTTTGATCAATAAATTTTTGTTTGAGCCGAGATATGTTCACCTGAATTTAAAAGTTAAAAACTGCAAAAATTTTCTTGTCATCCTGATATATATAAAGAAATAATTTTTGTTTTTCCTTCGATAAATAAGGCTCTTTTAATATGTTCAATTCTTTGCAGCCATCATTCAAGGCTTCTTGCATTATCAGAGATAGACTTCTGTCATTTAAGTACTGTATCAATTCCGAAAGTTGTATTCTTTTCGATAAATTCTCAATCATTTCAATTTTAAAGTTGTGTCTGAATGTGTAGTTTTTGAATTTGTAAATAATCAAAATATTTCACCTGCCACTATTTGAATTTTGATTCTGATCCATCATCAGTCGTCTGCTGAGTGCTTAACCTTTTGAGTTGTAAACCATTTTAATTTTATAAGGAAAGAGAAATGTTGTTTCAAACAAAATGGCAGTATCAATCCAGAGAAACTTTGAACTGTAAAAGTTTGCAGATGAAAACAAAGAATAAAGTTTCTGGTAAGTAACCAATTCAAAAAAGTCTTAAGACTAATAGCAAAGTTCCTTCCCATGTGAAGTTGAAAAGTTATGTGCAGAAATTCTTAAGAGATTCAGTATATTTATGGAGTGATTCCAGTTTCTGATTGGTTGTTAGCAGAGCATGATTCCATCCGATTAGTCAGTTTTTATCACCTTATTTATAAATAGAACTTTCCAATTTTTTATAATCATAGCTTCATTATAGCAAAAATATTGCAACGGACATAATTGAGTGGATAGTGAGAATCTAGTAGCATTGTGTTAGATGCATTCAACATGTTTCAGCATGTACAAACTTATCTTTATAGGTTAAAAGAAGATGAAGAAAATAATACTATTATATAAGTATACTAAACTTTTAGTTTATTAAAAACAGGCAAAAGTTATAGTCATTGTCTTAGAATGAGTGCTTTATGCCAAATTGATGGGAGACGTGGGATGTCTGATCTGGAATGTCATAGACATGCCGATAGATTGGCTTTCCTAGGTAGCACTTTGATGGAAGATATTCCATGCGTCTCTGCAGTTGAGAACTCTTTTTCCAACCTCATAAGTGACCACTTGATCAAAAGTCAACATAGTCCAAGAGGGAAGTCACTGTTCTTTGCCAACAGCTGTGCAATGCTTAAAACATTGTTGGAGTCCAGTGACCTTGCACAGTCTAGAAAGAAACCATATAAGGATCTAGTCGAAGGTATTGCCTCCGACTTGCTCGGGGAGCATCTGGGATTGTTGGAGAAGGAAACTCACTCCTAGTGTAGTTGGGAACCAGATCGAATTTATCTAAACAATTCTGAATATTTTCTGACCTGGCAACTTGTTCATAATGTGCTGCTCCTCTACGATAGACTATGCAGGAATGGCTGAAGAGAATTCCCCTTTTAGCCATGCTGTGAGGATACTAAAGAGGAAATGACCAAGCACATTTTCACTTGCAGTAAACTTTGGCATCTTAAGTAGTATGTCAAAGAAGTAATGGCTTGTATCAATGCTAAGCAGTCAATGCCCCTTGATGTAGTATACATTATAGTATACATTCAGCCTGTGCATTGAACAGATACCATTATACTTAGTTCGCTGTACTTTATAATAACAAAAGTCCATACAAAATTTCAGTAGATTGGACTTTCTGAGAAAATGTATAACAGACAGACAGATACACAGAGAGAAATATAATATAGATTTCGTGCATCACACATTTCCCTTTGTTTTCTTAACAATACATACATTTTATATTGTGCAAGCTGACTCCAACCAGCATTTCCCGGGAGTATTGTTTTTATTAGGAGTAGAGAGTAAATTTTCTAGTATCAAAGTTGAAAAAAAAGCCTAATGAAAACAATTATTATAAACTAGCAAAGATACCAGCACTTTGTGGGAATTTTTCGCGGGCACCCTTGCAGTAAGTAGATGCTGTAAGAGCTGCACCAAATATGACAACCTTTGACCTTTACCTTGAAAAATGGTGTGAACCATCCTGAAGTTGGAGACCATTATCATGTCAGGTTTAATCATGATTGGTCCGATGGTGTGGGCTGTAGGACAGTTGTATACACAGACTCACACAGGCACACATGAAAACGATAGATAGATAGATAGATAGATAGATAGATAGATGTCATTGGCATAGTGGCAGACTTATATAAAACTAGCAGAGATACCCAACATTGTTCAGGACAAAAGAATAACCTATTTCTATAAAAACTTATATCTCTCTATCCACCTCTGCCCAATCTTCTTTTTCTCCTCTGCCTAGTCGACTCCCCTCCAGTTGGTCATACACACAAACAACTATCCTTTATAGATTCCTTGAGTAGTGAGTTTGCATTTTCTTTGCAAATTAGTACATAATAACACTGAAAAATCGATCTAGGGGATGATGTGACGTGTTCAAATCCCCATTCGCTTGCAAATTGTTTGAAAAGACTGGAGCTATAGTGAGGACCATTGTCGCTGATGACTCTTTCTGGGATCCCTTGTTCACCGAATATCTGCTTTATTAGTTTGACTACTTCCTGTCTGGAAAATTCCTTTAATTTCCTCACAAAGGGAAACTTTCAGTAATAGTCCACCATCAGCAGGTAATTGTAACCTTCACTGTGGAACAGGTCAGTGGCCACTACTCGCCAGGGCCTTACAGGAATCTCATGTGGCATCAGAGGTTCTGCACTCTGGGTTTTTTGGTGCTGTTGACATATGGTACATTGTTGTGTGATGCTGTCTATATCTTTATTAATGTTGTGCCAAAAGACACAACTTTTTGCCCGCAGTTTGCATTTTTCCATACCCTGATGACCATAATGGATTTTTTGTAGGATTTCCTGCTGCATCACTTTGGGTATAATTATCCGATTACTCTTCATCAAAATTCCATTTTCGATGGCCAGCGCATCCCGATACGACCAATATGGCTGCAAGTTTGTGCTTATTTCCCTGGACGTATTGGGCCAGCCGTACAGGATGGTTTCCTTAAGTTCACAGAATATAGAGTCGGCTTTCGTTGCTAGCTTTATCTGTGTTACTTTTTAGCAGAAAATTGGACAAAGTCAACTTGGATATTAAGGTCGATCTCCTCGTTACTCTTTCTGTTGGGTAGTCGGGAGAATCCATCCGCCAGGGTAATTTCCTTACCTGGGCGATACATGATGGTCATGTCATATCCTTGTAGGCGCAGCAGCATACGTTGCAAATGAGGTGGAGCAGCAATTAGATTTTTTAAGCTGATCATTTCCAATGGCTTGTGATCGCTTTCTACCTGGAATTTGCTTCCATCTAGGTATGTTTTGAAGCGCTCACAGCCAAAAACTACAGCTAAAAGCTTTCTCTCTATGTTTGTATACCTTTGTTTTGTTGTTGTTAGAGCTTTTGATGCAAATGCAATGGGCTTTCCTTCTTGTAAGAGTACTGCACCTAGACCCTTGTTTGAGGCGTCTACCTGTAGGCTTGTCTCTTTCATTGGATCGAAGTAAGCGAGAGACATTTCTTTTCAGATCTCATCCTTTATTTTCTGCATAGCCTTCTGGTGACTGGCAGTCCACTGGTACTCTGCTTCTTTTTTTAACAGATCTCTCATGGGTGCAGTTAAGTCTGATAGGTGCGGAATGCATGGTGACAAGTAAGTGATGATTCCCAACACTTTTTGCAATTCTTTGACGTTGGTAGGGCTGGGAAGCTGCTTTATAGCTTCTACCTTACTAGGATCTGGTTTAATGCCGTTCTTGTCATAGATAGCCCCAAAAAAGCTTATCTGCTTTTGATCTATCTCACATTTATCACCATTAAAACACAATCCTTCCATTTGTGCTACTTCCATAAGCCGGTGGAGGTTGCTGTCGTGCTCCTCCTTAGTCTTTCCGAAAACGATAACATCATCTATTAGTCCAATTGTATCTGGGCATTTTTCCAGTATCATGTCCATTCTCTGCATAAATACATCCTGTGATATTACCAGACCAAAGGGCATTCTTTGGAAACAGTATCTCCCAAACGGTGAGTTGAAGGTTGTTAGTAATTGGGATTCTGCGTCAAGAGGTATATCCGTTTTTGGCATCTAGCTTGGAGAAGTGTTGAGCACCTGATAGCTTGTGTGCTAGCTCTTCCATGGTGGGAGTCTTGTAATGACATCTCATTATTGCCCGGTTCAGATCCTTTGGGTCAAGGCATAAGCGAAGTTGTCCATTCTTCTTTTGAACATATACTATGCTGCTGACCCATTCAGTCGGTTCGGTGACCTTTCTGATGATGCCTTGGGCTTCCATGGATTTCAACTCCTCTTCTATTTCTTCTCTAAGATGGATAGGGCATTTCCTCGGTGCATGTATTACTGGAGGATGATCAGATTTTAGGACGATGTGGTAGTCACTTTTAAAATGTCCCATGCGATCGAACTGACTTGCATATGCATTTTTTAATTCGCTGACAGAGTTAATCGGATCTTTCTTTTTTTGAATGGTGCAGTGGAGGCTTATCAGCTCCAAGTCTCTGAGAGAAGGTAATCCTATGATTGTAAGCCCTTCTGTTGTGACAATAAAGAATTTTAAAGTTTTCCACTTGTCTTTGTGTCCGCATTGTATGTAGATCGATCCATGCTGTATTATGTTTGAGTTGTTGTATGCCATCAGAATCGTGTGCTCTTTCTTTGTGCAGCCTGGAATGGGTTGTCCTAAGTCATCAACTCTGTTGGGAAACATGTTTCGAAAAGTTCGTAGAGGAAGCGTATTCCATTCTGCACCTGTGTCCACTTTGCTTTGAGTATATGAGTGCCTGGTCTATTGGGAAGCTTTATTTTAAGTTCCGTTATTATTTCAGTACGCTCGTCTTTTGGCTCATGAATCACATTAAAGTTTAACTGCTCAAATTCTCTATACATCTCCTTGAGCTCAGATTTTACTGAGCAGATTTTACTGTTCCACTTTCTGTATCTGTTTTCTTGCGGCTGCTTTTGGCTGTTCGTCGTTTTTGTTTGGCTGTATTTTCTTGTGCCCTCCTTTTTGTTAATGCAGACTTTTGCCCAGTGATTCTTTTTGCCACACGCTAAGCATGTGGTGCCCCAGGCTGAACATTTTGCTTTTTCATGTTTATTTCCACAGCGTCGACACTGGTTTGTTTTTATTGCACTAATTTCCTGACAATCGCCTCGAATTTCAGCCATTTGCCGCATGTGGTTAAGGGACGCTTCGTGCGTTCTACCACTATTTAAGGCCTCTTGGAGTGTAAGCTCCATGCCTTTCGAAAGTAGAAGTTTTTGTAACTCCGGGTGTCTGGTGCTGGTAATCATTTGTTCAATGAGACGTTCTTCAGTCTCTTGGTTATCTCTAAACCTGCATTTTTTTGCCTGTAGTTTACATCTCGCCATGAAGTCATCGATGCTTTCCGTATTCTTCTGTTTATATTCACGCAGATAGAAACGTGCAATACAAAAATTGGTTTGGGGCTCTAGACGCTCCTCAAATTCACGCCAAATTGCCTCCGGGTTCATCCGGTCAGCATCATCGTCAAATGTCCAGGCGTTATATCGCCGTAAATCTTCCTCACCAGACAGCAGTAGAATGTGGTCGACCTGCTTCTCGACGGGAATGTTTTTTACTGAGAAATATAATGCACACCATTGCTTGAAGAATCTGAACAATTCAAATAGATTCGCAGACCCCCAGTGCATAACGGGTTCGCTTGCATTAGAACTCATTTTACTTTAATTTAATTATTGCTTTTTTTATATTATTATTATACTAATACCCCCTTTTTTTTTAATAAAAAAAAACAAAGAAAACAAAACAATGACATGACTGAATGAAATTGGCGAACTTACTTTGTGCATTGATTTTTTTTTTTTTTTTAAGATAGCGCTTGTCCTCGTCACCACGTGCGTTTATGCGCAACATGAAGACTAATGTTTTCTTTTGCATTCATTCTATTTGTGGATGGATTTCTTTTGTTTTTTATTTTGTTTTTAAGAAACTCCCCGTAGCTGCCACCATGTTCGATTATGTTTGTTTCATTATATGATACGGGATGAACCTTATTAAAAAAGACACCAGAAGACAAGATACATTTAAGAAGAGACGTTGCGAGCCTATCCTTGTTTTATCGTTATTTCCATGGCAGGTGCTCGTCTGAACTCCAATCTCTGGTCCCCCCTCGCCAATCTTTCACGAAAAACACCCGTCTAGCTGAATCCACTGTAGAAAATTTCCCCCACTCTTTATCTGTGCCTAAATCAAAACGTGGATTCCATGAACAAAAGAACAAAAGTTCTTAGAACTGCACGCCTGTGGAACTCTGTTCTGTCTGCCTGCTTCCCACTGGACTACAACTTGGATGTCTTCAAGTCCAACATTAATAAATTCCTAATGAACCGCCCCCTTAAGTAAACACTTCATCAAATCTCCACACTAACGTAATGTACTTGCAATAACCCTTATCCCTGAGTGGCTTCTGGGCCTTGATAAGTGGTGATCACTGTGTAAAAAAACAAAAACAAAAAAAAGCGTGATAAGCCATGGAGCAAGTCCATGTATTTATTTTTACTAACCACAAGGAACGCAACTCTTGTATTGTTTTATATTAAAGAGTTGACCGAAGGGGACATAACTCATAATATGACAATGTTTTAATGTTTGTCAGTATTCATTTATTTAGTAGATTTGAATTTCAGAATTTGAGAATTTTCAGTGCTTGGCCAATCAGAATGGACGGATTTTTGATGGGAGCTGTTATTATTTATGAAATGGAAAAGGGAAAGCTTGTGTTTTGTCTATATGTTCATGATCCAATTACGATGAGTGTAACCACAATATATTTATAAAGTGTAGCTTTCCTTCTGGTGTAGACTGGTGGCGGTAGGAGGACTAAACATTTAGAGGGAAAAATAAGAACTCCTTCCTCTAAAGACGTTGCGATTGTGATGATGTTGCTCCTTGAATGCAATGTAGCATTATAAAATGCTACATTACATTATAACAACTAAATGTGTCTAAAATGGTGTTATAAAGTTAAATAAGATAGTGGCTAATAGCCTAGATGTATTGAATTTGTATGTGGTATCTGTTGTTGCAAACTTATGATATTTTGAGATAGAGGGGAATTTCTGCAATCATTTTAGATATCATTTATAAGAGATAAGTAATCTTGTTTGTCTGTGTGTTGAACAGTTTCTACCAAACTACTCCGTCAATAATTGATCTACAGACTTGAAACTTGATATATAAGGAATTTGAACCTATTGAAAAAATGTAAGGTGATGCTGCCCTAAATTCTATACCTATCTCATATGGTAGAGACCACCATGAGAGTGAATAAAACCTTTCCATTGCATTTTGTCATGTTGTGTTATTTATTTTTGTTACATTTGTCAGTGTGTTAATAACACATGTGTATTGTATTTGTGGTATCCAGTAGGCAAATCATGCACCCCCTGACTGAATACAGATTTTGGCAATAATAACGTCATAATATTAACATCACTTTGTCAAATGTTTGACTTCAAAACCTATTTAAAGTGATTACATGTGATAAATGAAGATGAATTGATTTCTTTCGTAGATGAATTTTCATTGATTATCTGATCTTTTTAATCAGTTGCGATATTGACCACGTAATGACTTATCTCCCCCTTTTAATAAAAGAATACTTAAATAATTGTTTTTATTGTATTGTAGATAAGGAAATGTTGATTCCAGAAATTAAAAAAAAAATGAAAGTGCTCATCACAGACAAAACAAGAATAACCAAGTTGGCAGGTTAAATTAAGCAAAATTCTACTTTATTCATCAACATAGTATCCTTTTAGTGACACATTGATTCCAACACTTCTCGACCAGACTGATGTGTTTTTGTTTTTTTTGGGGGGGGGTTGTAGAACAATTTGTCTTTAGTCTTAATAGACCTCAGTTAACTTATGTTTATAGTGCAAACACGTGTTTGGTAAAGAAAGTCCCGTAAATAATCACAAGGTCAATACGTTTATAGTGTAAATATGCATGTATGCGTAATGTACATACGTGAATATTTGGTAGTGTGGCATTGTGTATGTGTGTATGTGTATGTGTGTTGGTTTACTTTGTTCTCGTGAGTGTGTGTATAGATGTGAATAGTAATCATTTTCGCTTGCTTGATTCTTGCTAGCATGTATGAATATAAACGTAAGATTGAAGAAAGCTGATATGTGAATCATTGAGTTCTTTTCTTTTGTGACTGCCCACTCTCTGCAGGTAAAGAATGAAGAATGTACATTCTGGTATCTTTCAGGGTGGCTGGTGTAATCTGGCAAAAACTGATTTTCTTTATTAGTTCTTATTGGAATTTCTAAGTTTACATTGGCTTACTACTTTCACATGTATGTGTTATTTTTGGGGTTCAGAAAGATTTTTATTGGTTGAAAATACTTTGAGTTAACACCTTCAAGTTAAAGCTTGCTAGCCTTAGGAAGTGACAAAGAGAGCATATTAAAATGAACCAGAGAAACAAAGAGAATAATTAATTCAAGCCATTTGCGTCTTAGTGTTTGTTCATTACAAACTTCTTCATTAGAGTCAAATCTTTTTCCTTCTGTTATCATAATACCAGAGTTGTATACTCCTGATGGGAAATCTGTATCTTTACAGTGGGCAACTTTCCCAGGCAGAGATAAACTATCATAGCAAATATATAATAAAAGCACACACGTGCATCATAAGTTAATATTAAATATCTGTGTCTTGTCTTCATTCCTGGATATAAATGTTCTATTATATTTATACATGGTGTCAGAAGTGAGATTTAATAATATCCTCAGATAATGAGGTTGTACATTGTTGGTTGCTACAACCACATTGTTTTTTAAAGAGTCTGATGGGGAATCTAGTGGAACTGCTGACAGGAATTGAGTAACTAACTCTCTCTCTACCGACCGACTGCCAAAAAACAGCTCTGCACTACTATTTAACCTGAGAATGTGGTCGGCCATGGGCATGATCTCCCCCCCCCCATTGATCGACCAATCAATGAATGTCACATCAACTCACACAGTAACAGATTGGTCAAGCATCAATCAATACCAGCCTGACCAACCCAACAGTTTTCCAAGGCCAAACATGATCTCATAACCGTGTTGAACTCTCTTTCAGCTGATGTTTTCTTTTCATCATCTATTGAAATGACATTTCCCTTTTGCCCTGAGACAAATCTTTAATAATTAATTTAAAAAATAATTCTTTCAATCCAAATCTCAAAGCGAACTGGATTTTCCATTTTTGCACAGAACATATTTAACAACAATTGAAAATAAATATCCAACCAAAGTAACTCAGTTATGCTCGCCTCAGTCTATGCATTCAATTCTATTATTCAGAATCATAAGCAAACTGGCTCTTACTTTTTTGCACAGAAATAATTTCCTGATAAAAAACATTATTTGTCATTCACACTGATCAATGCATTCAATTCTGCTGCATAACCCCAAACACACACATCAATCAAAATCCCCAAGTGAATCAACACCTCCTCTCCTGCTCAGAAATATCTTTAACTAAACAATTATTATTTGTCATTTGTCATCAAAATTCATGGGAACCAAGCCCCTGCTTAGCAACACTGGATCCAATAGATTGAACACAGGACTATTTTGCATTTTCTATAACATCTTCGCAACAGTCGGTGGTTTTGGTTTTGAGGCATTTATTGAAAACAATTGAAATAATTTATTTTTTGCAGACTTTTGTCCTCATCTTCATAGCTGTTGTTTCACCACGTTTTAGCCAACTGATCTTTGCATATCGGGTGGTCACATTGCAGGTATATAAAGACATAAGGCAGCCATTTTTGTTTCTTTCTTCATTCATTTCATTCCACGACTGACCCGTTGAATTATGCACACGTGCTAGTTAGGTAAGTCACACGTTTCCCTATACTCTCCCCTGATCTCATGATCACACACAGGGCAGGGGGGCAGTCGTCTTTGTCGGGTACTTCTTCGAAGAATCGGGGCAGCACTTCCTCATTGCCATCTTCCTCATTACCACCGTTATTGCCACCAGTCTGTTCCATTATCCCCTCTTGTGGTCCCCTATGCGGTGTTTCACAATCAGGGCAAGGGGGTAGTATCCGTCTTTGTCGGGTACTCCTTCAAAGAATCGGAGGCATTACTTCCTCGGTTCCATCTTCCTCAGTATGTTCCATCATCCCCTCTCATGGTGCTATAGGCGATGTTTCACAATCACGGTGGGTGGGCAGTATTTATCTTTCTCGGGTACTTCGATGAGGAACTGGTGGTATTACTTCCTCATGTCCATCGTTCTCATCACTATTGCCACTAGTATGTTCCATCATTCCCTCATCTGGTTCTGTAAATAGTGTTTCTATGCTCACCTGTAGGGGCAGTAGGCAATCAGGATCATCCCTGAACTGTATGTGATCTTCCTCATTATCCTCAGAATCAGAAGAGGTATAACAGGGGGGGATATCTTTTACATGACGTGGTACATCATTAATCAACATGGTCTGAGGACTTATGATTTTGTCTATTTTTCCTCTGCAAAATTTTACAGTGCACCCAGCATTTGGGGGTTTTACCCAAACACGGTCTCCCACTTGATATGGTGTATTGACAACGTTAACCACTGATGGTGTGACATCAATTCCTTTTATACGCTGTTCATAGTGGTAAATCCCATTAGCTGGTGCAGTTTCTGGTGTTGCATCGTCCTTTGGTGTCACATTATACCAGTACACAGCTTCTGGAATAGAACATTGTGTCCTGGCCGCAATTCTTTTAATGGTGCGGTGACACTGCTCTGCTATACCGTTACCTTCTGGAAAATATGCACATCGGTAAAGAATTCTAATCCCCCATTCCTGCGTAAATTTCTGAAATTCTTGACATCGAAACGTAGTGGCGTTATCAGTCAGAATTTCCAGCGGGGCACCACGTTAAAAAAAGACAACTCTCAACTGTCGTATAATGCTAGGTGCATCCTGCCGTGTCAATAGGCGCTATATCATGAAATGTGTTGGGCCACAATCTGTCATGGTCAAAAAATGCTTGCCCTCATAATGCGTTACATCCATTCCTACTCGATACCAGTTGTCCTCCACCTCAAGCTTCCCTTTTTGCCATTGGGACGGTGCCAGATCAATTCGCTGACACTCTTCACACGAGCGTATAACTGCCTTGATTGATGCTCTTGTAGTTGAAGGACACACTCGTCAGACAAAATATGTTGTCCTCCGAATTCCGGGATGTCCACTCTGCTGATGTATTGTACGGATCTGGTCAGGTGTTAATTGATCTGTTACGGTCACGCATGTCTGTTGTGGAGGATCAGATCCTTGCCTAATTACATCAATCCACCTCTTTGGTACTCTAGTCAAGCTATCAGCCAAATTCTGCATCGACGAAACTAAGGTAATGTCCACCTGCAAGCTGTATTCGTCAACTATATGCTTTATTATTGCCAGTCTCCTTCGCACTAACATCTCACTTGCAGCTCTAGTCTTAACTCAAGCCTTTCCAGTCAAGGTGTCGGTCAACCAGTGGTAAACACACAACAAGTCAGTGTGGAGATGCACAACCTTAGCCTGCCATTGCAATGCGAGATTAAGCCCTTTTAACGTGGCATCAAGTTCTGCCAAATTTATATGCTGGGCATCATTTTTCAGATGAAGCCAGCACGCATCTTCCACAACAGCACCCAACTGTTCCAACATGACAACTGTAGCCAGTGAACTTGCATCTACCCATGCATTCAGTTCGTTTCCAGATACTTGCCACTCACCCTGGGCAGGGTCGTTTCCATGTACTCTGGACAACATTTCAGCCATCATTTGCTGGAGAGAATCATCATCCACCATGTCGTCCCATCCTTTGCTTACTGCAGTTACTCGTCTTTTTAACACTCCTGTTGCCGTTTGGAGCCATCCACAGACAGGTAGATGTCCTACTAATTTACCGCAAATAGAAAACACAATGCATCTTGTCAATACACTGGGTAACTCTGGAATTGCGCTCCCTCACTTCCATCACAAAGTATTGTCCTTCTCATAGACCTCTAGGCCTAACACAGGCACCTCGTCCTTTAGGCGCTTAGGGTCTTTGCTTATTAACCCATCGATTGCAGTTTTGCTCAAACCACATCTGCAGACATTATATCCTCATTAACGTAGATGTCGTCAATGTAAGCTGAAGCAGCTTTAGCTGTGGTCTCATCCTGCATCAAAACAGTTTTAATAATAGTTGTCATTATTAAGGGTGCTACGTTTAGGCCAAAACCTAAACGTGTCAAACAATATCGTTTTCCCTGGATTATCACTGTCTGAAATGGCCATAATGACTCATGTACACGTATCTGCAGATAGGCTCTCTTCAAATCCAGCAGTGCTACTACATTACTCCCTTTCTGACGTCACTTTCTTAGTTTAGCAGCGCACACATCTGCATTTTCAGTGAAAGCATCAACATGTTGATTCAATTCTCGGTAATCCATTATGGGCCGAATTTAGTCTTTAGTTCAACAGCCATGTGGAATTAATCCTTTGGGTGGTCCCAGACGTTCCTGTGGGTATGGTATTAACCATCCGTTATCAATCCACATCTGAAGTTCTTCTTCATATGCGGCCCTATTCTTTGTGGAAACTGCATACTCTGGAATGGATTGTGTTGCACAGCCGATCTGGTGCCTGGCTCATAATCCATTTCCACTTTGCAGTCCACGCCTTTTCATTGTCGTCAAACGTAGCACAGAAGTCCTTTTCTTCAATAGACATGGGTGCACAGACTTCTTTTCCTTCTCCAAGCCTTACACCTCCAGTCGCTGTGATTATGACGCCTCCTAGTGCTTGTATTGCATCAATTCCAATCAACATATCATAGCCAAGGGGTTTTTCTTGAATCACCGGAACATCAACTTTGGCTATATCACCCTTCTCAGTATAGACTGTGACTGTCCCTTCACCACAACATGCTCAGGATAAACCATTGATCGTCATAATACCGCCATATCTGACAGTAATGTGCACTAACTATGGACCGGGAACACCCCGTGTCTATGAGTGCTGAACACTGCACATCATCAATTTTAATGCCAATGACCGGTAATCCTGCGTTTATTGGTTGGCAAGGGGCAAGGGTGGCGATAGTACCTGCCTCCAATGTCGTTTCCCAAACAGTTGCGAGATATGTGCCCATACTTATTGCAACGATAGCATTGTACTGTTCTCTGTGCTCGTGGATATACACACCTCCTATCACTCCGGCAATCCTTAGCAAAATGATTGGCCTCCACACATTTATAGCACACTGGGCCTACATGCTTATTACTACCTGGGAGAGAATCTACATTGCCTCCATGCAGTTCGACTGTTGCATGTTAAATACTAGTTGCTGCTGCAATTGGCTCCTGTTCCTTACAGATGTTTCGAGCTTGGGCTAATAACTCGTCTGTTGTCAATTCATCAATTAATGACGATGCCCGCAACAATTTGCTGACCTCCTCAGGTAAGCCTACTAAAAAGGCACATCTTAATATCTTATCGTTAACCCCACCAAATGGTACCGATAACTTTTGTAGGTCGGCTAGGTAAACATCAACTGTTTCCTTGGGGGGGAAGTTGCCGGCTTGTGAACTGTTGCCATGCAACAAACGGATCTGTACCAAACGCTGTATACAGGCTGTGTTTGATTGTATCCCAGTCTGGTTCATCCCCGAGTTGCTGGTAGACTGCATAGGGCCCCCTCCGATTAACCTCAAAGGAATGACTGTGGCTGGTTCTTTAATTCTGCACAGTGTACAGATCTTCTCAGCCTTTTCCACCCATTCGATGACAGACGGTCCAGTGGTAGATCCATCAAACTCAGGTATCAAGCGAAAGTCGAATCTGTCCATTTTCTGTCTTTTGAGTCACTGCACACCGAGAGCCGAAATAGCTTATAATTCAATAACTTGAGTGTTATTTCCTCCGCCCGTCACACCAATAATTTCCTGGGTAAGGTTGACACTGTTGTCCAAACTTCCAACTTCCAAACGTCTGTATACGTAACGCACCTTCTCTCAACTCCAAACGAACTTCTGCTAATTTAACTTATTTCTTCGAAATCCAACTTCAAAATGAACCTCCCTCTAAAAAATCAACCCTCTTTTATCTCCAACCAGGAGCATCTCATTTGCATATCGGGTGATCACATTGCAGGCATATAAAGAGATAAGGCAGCCATTTTTGTTTCTTTCTTCTTCATTCATTTCATTCCACGACCGACCCGTTGAATTATGCACACATGCTAGTTAGGTAAGTCACACGTTTCCCTACAGTAAATGCTACCTTAAAACATAAACAGAGTTTTATAAATGAATAATGGAGAAACCGAAATTTTATAGCAAAACATTTTATATATAAAATTTTATGAGAATGAAAAAAATATTTTCAATTAGTTCAAAGTTTATAGTACAAAGACGTGTTTGGTAAGGAAATTAGAGTTAGAAGTCAAAAGTCAAAATGTTCATAATGTGAATAATATGCATATATGTGTATTTGGTATTGTGTGTTCGTTTACATTGTTATTATTAATGCATATGAGTTGGTAGTAATTGTTTTCTTTTTACTTGCTAGTTTGTAGGAATGTGTGCATGAAATGGAGAAAGTTGGTATGTGAATCATTGAGTCTTTTTCGCTTCACCTGAGATGGTATGGGGGCAAACACACAGGTGAGTTATTGAGTAGACATTCTTGGGTTCTTCCGTGCATGGGCTTAATTATACTGATTTTGTTGACCAGGTCTTATAGAATTTTTTTAAGTTTGCACTGGCTTACAATGTTCACATAGACTTGTTATTTTTGGAGTTTGAAATGATTTTTATTAGTTGGAAAATATTTTGAGTTCACATCTTCTTGTGAAATTTACTTTAGAAAGTGATGAAGAAAGTGAATCCATGAAACAAGCTAGAAGTAAAAGTTATGGAGCATTTTTTAATCTTCATATATTTCAAGACATTTTTTGCATTATAATTTAAATAGATTAATATCATTTATCTGTGTTTGGTGTATTTTTTTTTTTTTTTTTTTGCATTATGCTTTCATTTTAGCTTCCAACATTCTGCAAAACGAATGAGAACATCAACTTCATTTTTTACCCTTTTAACAGACTAGAATTATTGTAGAAGTCTTTTTATTCTGATAGCTTCTTTCTTCACGATACTAGTTCCTGAAATCCCCTCCTGTTCCCTGTTTTCTCTACTGTACTAGCATGCAGACATTTAAATGTAATATCAGCAAATATTTTGCTACACAAATCTCTACTTAGAATGGCCCTAATAAATTTGATTTCTAATCACAATAGCTCCTTAAGTCTCAGTGGCAATATGCCTTGTTTGAGGTGAACTACCCATTACTATCTGTCTTCCCAGTCTCCGTGAACAAGACTTTGGTGGATATTTGGCCGATCCCCCCCACCCACCTCAAGGTGGCTAAAGTGGGTGGTTGCAAAGACAGGGTGACAGAGCAGTAGGTTCTGACTGCGCTGAAGCAAGTCGGCTACAATAAATTACCAAGATTTGATGGTCTGCGCTACGAATTGCATTTGAGGATGTGGCCTATATTTATAACAATTCTGATGGATGTGTTCAACTATTGGTTTGACGAGGATTCCATTCCAGGTTAAGTTACCAAGGAAGAAGAACAGGCATGGCAGGGAAGAGCTACATGGTTACAGGCTCATAACTCTGCTAAACACAGAGCTAAAGATTTTGGTCCTATCGAATCAGCTGCAGGTTGTTATTGGCAACTTGATTGAACTTGAGAAGAACTATGCTGTGAAGAGGAGATTGATTCAGAACAACTTGCATCTGATCCATAGATCTTAGAAGGAGGGATAGAAGCTGACACTAACCACACATGTGAATCAGTCCAAAGTTTTGATAGGATCGACCATCACTTCCTGGCATCTGTTTTATCAGAGTAGTGCATGTAGAGTTAGCATATGCAGTGAGAGATTTGACTAAAATTCACTACAGATTACCAACAGATTCGAATCAACTACAAAGTAAAAACAGATTTAACAACAAATTAGTCAAAGAGTAAAATTCATTTTAGTGACATTAAAAAAAAAACATGAAAGATCTCAGAAGTTTTATACTTGAATTTTTAAACAACAAAAAATTCAATGACAACACGACCAACAGTGATTAAAAAATTACTGGTGTATATTACTAAAAAAGAAAGTAATGTAGGCTATTCGAGCACGTTCTTCCAGGGTTCAATAAATTTCAATGCTTATTTCTGAAGGTATGAAGAAATCTTTAAAAAAGATTATGAAAGCTGGTCCACCAAAAAAAAAAAAAACTTTGATTTCTATTAGGAAAATTTTGGGATGCAGAACATGAAAAATACGCAATCTGCATTCTGCCCAGACAACTAAGTGATGTATCATTCTACTATACAAATATTGACTGAAATATTTGAATAAAACTCATTGTTTAACACTTACTGGGAATGTTTAAATTTGATGGAATAAAATGATGAAGACTATATTACTTTTGCCAAAACAGTTAACAAATACTGTGAGAATTTTCCATTAAAACAAAATAACTCCAGATATGTTTCAATGCTTAATTTTTATTCAAGGACTGACTGTACTATTTGACAAAGAAATTCCAACAAGATTGTTAGCTTGACTTCAAGTCAAGCTAACAATCTTGTTGGAATTTCTAGAACTAGAACTAGAAAATCATGCAACAAAATTTAGTGCAGACGAGTTGGAACAGTTTGATTTGTTTAATGTACCTTTAAATTCGATTTGCAACAAAATTGATGCGAAGAATACAAATTCTGAGAAATTAAAGGAACAAAAAAGAAAATAACCAGAATTTTTTTTCAGAAGGTCTTGGTTAATGTACAAAAATTAGATCAAAATTTGAGTTGAAAGAAAATATTAGCGCAGTTTTTCATTCAAAAAGGTAAGTTCCATATATGATAATAGAGATTAATGATAAGGAATTCGAAAGACTAGAGAGGCAAGGTGTAATAAAAAAGATTGACTATAGTTCATGGACTGCACTAGAGGAAAGAAAAATCAGAATATGTGTTCACTCTTACACTGACCTAAACGATTGCTTAAAAGATGTAAATTAAAAACTGCAGAAAATTTAAATAGATTAAATCATATTAAACGAGTGCTTAAAAGATGTAAATTATATCAACTGCAGAAAGTAGTTTTGCTAATTTAAATAGAGGAGAAATTTTCCCTGAATTAGACTTGTCAAATATGTACCAGTAGATACAAGTATACAGAGTTGCTGTTCGGCAGGATTTAGAATTTTTATCAAAGTGGAACCAACCTATCGGATAGTAGTCAGGTTTTCACACATGCAAATAATCTGATGGATGTTCACCGATAAGCAAAATATTGCTTTTTTAAAATTCAATTTTAGTTCCTTCTATGCTCATTAAATCTCGCCACTTCATGTAGAATTATCACGTTCTTCTTCATAAAAGAAGTTACACTTCTTGCATCTTTTTCTTCTGGTTTTCATGCAGAGAGTGCACACCTTCTGTTTCACTGATGTAAAATTGTGCAATTATTACTATAGTTGATAACTATAAACACTCATAGAGTGCTGGGTAAAATAAAGAGATATGGAATAAAAGTTGCATTGAAAACTTTTCAATAAGTCATAGATACCATTTATTATTAAGTATCTTTTAGCACCAAACTGGGCAGAAATGAGGAAACATGGATATGTGCAGAAGTGTTTGAATCGCCTAATTTGTGCCCATTTTAACATGTTCAACAATCAAACCACATACTAATCACTATGCAAGAGATTGTATGTGATTACAAAAGAAAATATATCTCAGTCATTAAAGCCGTTTCACAAGTAAGTCGGATTCTACCTTTTTAGGCGACTATGTGTGAAAAGAAAGAAAAGGCTTGAAGTTTTGTTCCAAGTTCTGCAGAAGGGCAGGTCCTGTAGAATCAGCAGAAAAGAAAGTCCTGTAAAGTCAGCAGAAGAGCAAGTCCCAAAAAATCACACACACACTAAAGTACTCTTAAAGCTGCAGTAGTTCATTGATATGATCACACTGACGTCGATCCTAGAAAAGACGCCCCCATGTTCCAAACACACTCCCTTTATCCTTCCGGCGTTCGTCCTCGGCCAATCAGCAGCCAAAGAACGATCACGTGGGGCCCAGTGATGATCGCACAATCTACAAGATGAGGACGGCGCCATTTTGGAATTTCTTTTATGTTTCGGCCATGCACGTATGCACACCGTAGGAGCGTTCCAAGGTAAGGCATGACGCGCAAACACGTGGGCGCTTCCTCCCTTCATTTTCTTCGACTCTACAGTCATGTAAGTGTTACAACTAAAATGGTTTAAAGCACATATCAATTAGCAATGCACAATAAATTCTATCCATAGCTTTTGTTTACAGTGCAATACCGGTTAAAATAATAAGAGAAATTCTGAATTTACTTTTATATATAGAAAAGAGTTGAATTTTAATTTTAAAATGTTGGTAATTTTATTAAAGTTTAACGAAAAACTGAGGCCATGCACTCTATGCTAATTCCCTCTTCCTAAAAGTGAGATTCTACTTTTTTAGATGATCACATGTAAACAGCCTGAAAAGGTTAGTTGTAAAAAGATTTGAAAAAAAAGGCCTTTAGAGCTGAGGATCACTTTCAAATATAAATTTTACATAAAATGATCTCCCACTTCCAGAATACCAAGCAATAATAATCACCTACTTCAGGAGAGCGTTTTTAAATACATATAAGGAAATATTCACATGTTCATCTATGCTTGAACTTATGAGAAACCAAATATCCATTGCTTGTAGAGGCTAGAAGAGCAGCTCTACCAATGCGGTATTCATTCTAAACCCTCTGCAGATGTGTGTATAATAGTCGGAGGGAATACAAATATATGAGAGCCGTAAATGAATAGATGTGTCAACCTATGTGATTGGGGTTTGTTATGATACGCCCCTCGAGAGTTCCAAATTGGAATTTATTCTTTATTATGTATCGTCTTAAGAAAAGAAAAAAACATGTAATATGCTGGTCATGGAGTGTTACGGCGCAAATTGCAAGATAATTTTAGGTTCTTTGATGAAATAAACCAGAGCACAATTCGACAAGACAAGAAGACCATACATAACAACAAGATTATACATATGTATCTATATATATACATCAATTATTTTATAGTGCAATAAAATTTAATAATCACAAAACAAAACATAGAATATAATGTCCCAATGAATCAAACAAAGCGGAGCAAAGGAACGAAGTTTGTAAGTTAACCAATTTCTTTCTTTTTCTCTCTTTTTCTTTTCTTTATATTATATATATATGTATATTAGTCACACAAAAACAATATCATATAAGTCACATGAAAACAAATGCCTGTAGATTTGCGTTCGGCTATTCATGGGAGTGGGATAAAAAAAAAACAGGGGGTTAATAATCACCGAGCACTTATCCCTTAGAAAATGTATAATCCAAATGAGATGAATGATTCACAGAAATAAAATATTCAAGAGAAGTCATCATCCAATTCCGTGCTTCCCAGAATTTTAACAGTTCTTTATTATTTGCGGTAACATGTCCATTCCTTGCTTTGCAGTAAACATAGTTCTTTGAGGTGTCTGCCCTTCTCTGCTGTATGGATAAATAGATATAAGCATGTTGGCCCTTTATCCCATGCAGTTATTTCCAAATTGAGTTAATTAGTGCGCGTGGCGAATTTGACAATTCCTTCACTTCGGATTCTGTCATTTCGCATCTGCTCATCTTGATGGTTGATTTCAGAAGAGTTATTTTTAAAAATATTTCCTGCATCATGTGTTTCATTTGCATGCCAACTTTATTTAAAATTCCCTGACCTCCCCCTCTCTCTATCTATGAAATAGGAATAAAGAATGACTGGGGGGGGGGGGGTAAGGGGATAAAGAAATAAAGAAATATGTGACGTGACGAAGTGTATACAGGGATTTTTTGTCTATGTTATTTTCGTTAGTGACTTGATGTGTGGGCATTATGAATTTGTTGCTTTTCCCTCACTCAAATAAAAATCTAATCAAGGAAGGGGAAGGGGGAATCTTTGTCATCACGCATTTTAACTGACTCTCATAATCGTATCACCATTTAATCGTGTTTGTATGTAACAGGTGGAACAGACAGTAATTCTGGCAGAGCGTTAGAGCAAGGAATAAAACTATTCATTTATATGACTCTATTATTCGTCAATCCTTCCATCCAATTCTCAGGATCTTGTGGAGACAACACTGGTGATACTACTCCAGGCCTTCAGATGTCTGCTGTAGGTGGTCCAGCTGTCAGCCCCATAAAGAAGAGTGGGCAAGACAACTGCTTTATAGACAATCAGTTTGACCTTGCTCTGTATGACCCAATTCTCAAACGCCTGTTTCTATAGCCTGGCAAAGGCTGCACTGGCACATCCAATGTGGTGGTGAATCTCTGCATCGATGATACATCTTGTGGAGAGAAGACTGCCAAGGTAGGCAAATTGATCCACATTTTCTAAGGTGTTGCCTTCCACAGAGATTGTGGGTGGCTGGTGGTGTATTCCAGGAGCTAGTTGATGTAGGATCTGTGTCTTTTTGATGTTAAGGTCAAGTCCCAGGCATCTAAAATGCTCTGGAGGTCTGCTTCTGAGTGAGCAACCAGCGCATTATCATCTGCATATTGAAGCTCCATGATGGACGATGCGAGGACCTTGCTTTTTGCCCTAAACCTGCTGATGTTAAAGAGTCCATCATCTATCCTATACATGAATTTGATTCCCTCAGGAAGGTTCTGGCTAGTGAGGTGAAGGATGGTGATGTAAATGGCGAATAGGTTTGGAGCAATGATGCAGCCCTGCAAGATCCTCAGGATTGGATGGAAGGATCAGAGAACAAACATAGACATCCTGAAGGAGGCCAGCATACCTTACATCACTACAACCATCATCCAATACCAGCTGCAATGAATGGCCATGTTATACGCATGTCTGACAACTGCCTTCCAAAGCAAATGCTTTATGGTCAGCTAAAAGAGGGAAAGCGGTCCCAAGGAAGACAGAAAAAGAGATATAAGAACAACATAAAGACCCACTTGAGACAGTGTCACTTCAGTCTCACCAATTGCTGCTCTTCAGAGGGGCATGTGGAGCAAAATGGTCCATGAAGGCATGGTTCATTCAGAAAAGAACCTCCACAGAGCTGCAGAAAACAGGCGGAAGAAGGGAAAGGAGAGATCTACTATCCACACAGCTCCTTCTGCCTTTTCCACTACCCAGACGACCACCTGCATATGTCCCCACTACAATAAAGCTTGTGGATCAAGGATCGGCCTCCAAAGCCATCTGAGGACCCACAAACGACCAGGCCTAATCTCACCGATGGGAAAACAATCATACTCGTCACGATTGATTGCCGATGATGATGATTATATGAATTTATATGGAAAAACATAAAAATGTAATTGTATTATTGTTGTTGTGTGTCAGCTCGTTACTCCCATTTTGTAAAGAAGACACGCCCGTCAACAGAAACAGACACAAAACCTGACACTCCTGGAAATATGCCAAGACCACATCTGCTAAAAATACCAACAACTGTTTTCAAACAACAAAGAGAAAACTAAAAAATTTCATCTTTCATAAACTAAACAAAAACAAAAAACTATTATTTTGAACATAGATTAAAATAAATACAGTTAATAGACACCAAAAATACTTTAACTGTAAGTCATACGATGTAAAATTAATTATAATCATTTGTTGTTTAGTGACACCATCACAGGCCGCAGAGCCCACCCCACAAATGGTTTTCCATAAATCTACCAGCTTTCACAGCAAGTCTTCAGTTCAAATCGGCAGACCCATTTGCCATGATGACTAAAAGCAGCCGAATACAATGCACACTCTACTCTCTACTGCTGCCTGGCTCCTGGGTCTTCCATTCACAGCTCATTTCTGTAGCTTCTATCGACTCTAGCTTACTCTTGCAAGTGAACTCAGCACCTTCAGCTTTCTCTTGCAGCACCTACAGCCCTTGACATCCAGCTATCTGCTCCAGTGCCCACGGACATCCAGCTACCCGTACCATTATTGTAGCCTCACCGTCACCCTAGCAAACAACGGTGTGGGCTACTCAACTAAAAACAATAATAACACACAATACATATCTACTCGCCAACCAGATATCGACAACTCGACTCCCCTAGATGAAATGCGTAAAATTCGTCTTTCATGCATGTGCCTTTACACACCATTCCGGCCAATGTATAAAAAACAAAAATATTTCGTCAGCCACTGACCCCAACCCGACCAAACCCATTTTTGGCAGATGTAGATGAAAACACCCACATGACAGAGGCTATCGACTTTCCAGCCAATCAAAATGCAAAAATAGCATATTTTCTGAGTGGAATTTGAAGCTGATTTTTAGGTCAAAATCGCTATAAAAGACTGATGATTTCTCCATCTCATCAGTGGGCATCTTTGAATTAGCAGGCACACCAGCTCCCTGCTCACTCGTATGACCACTACAACAGATGACTCTACAGGTAGTACTCAACCTGACAGCACTGATACACATACTGATATTCTCAGCGTATCTGCTATGCCTGCTACTCGTCGTCCACACCAACAATACTACAACAGTTCATTAAGGACACCTCTTATCAATTGGCCATTTTCAGAACAACTCGGTTCTTAGACAGCCTCACACGTGCAGGCCATGGCCTTTCTAAAGGAAAACTTTTCAGCTTCCAACTGACTTCCAGCCAGTATCTCAATTACCGACAAGCCGGACGTAACCTGCTTGCGAACCCCGGGCCTATGAAGACCTACCACTACTAGCCCTGGCAAAAGACCCGATTTCAATGAACACATGCTGTTCCTGTAGAAGATAAGTTTTCTATTTATTTTTTATTTCGAAAAAATAAATCTTATATAAATTTAATATCTGCCTTGGTCATCTTTGCTTTGGTTGTGTTTAACTCACTTTTTATTTTTCTTCAGTTTGCGGGCTTAACATACTTATTAGCCATGCAACAACACCATTTCCCACTGACATCCAGCTATCTGTATCAGTGCCCACTGACGTCTGCCTACCTGCTCCAGTGCCCGCTGACGTCTGGCCATCTGTACCAGTCTTCACCTGAAGGGCCCAAGAATCTCAACTTCGTGAAACGTTCCTTCTCCAGATGATCCTATATCCATTGCCATACATTTTACCCTTTTTCTTGGTAAAATGTACATCGTTTTTAACCCCCTCATCCGTGTTTGTCATCCATCTTTGCTATTACCTCTTTGCCTTGTGTTTACTTTATTTGTTGTACGGTCAAGTGGCACTTTCACACCTCTCTGTAACATTATTAATCAAATGTTTTAATGTATCCCCCCCCATAAGAAAAAATCCCCCCCCCACCTCCCGAAATTGCCAAGATTTAAAAGAAAATGGCTACAGGTCCTTTACAATGTTATCTGGTCCGGAAGTTGTTGATGATTACGATTTGATATCCGTGAAATAACGTTAAATTTATATACGAAACTGATCCCCACTCTAAAAACATTTTTTGTTGGTTTGTTTTATTTATTTATTTTTTTGCAACCAACACTTTCTAAAAAAAAATTTCATTTTTTTTTTTTTTTTTGCGGGGATAGGGGTAAATTACTATAGAATGCAGGGCTCTAATAATACTAAATTTAATTTAAGTAATGTTGGTCATCCTCCGTAATGAGGTTATCTTATCATTAACGTTATCTAATTATTCGGCTTTTAGGCGAGATAAAATGACGTCACTAAAATGACAAATACAGCAGTACAGCACTGTATAAATGTTTAAAATTATTTTTATAAATAAATTATCTTTTTAATGGTGCTTATTAGAAAACTATGAGATTTAGCAATAAATATTATCGAGATAAAAAAACTCGACGAAAAATATACACGATTCAGATTAAAAGATTTCAATTTTTTTTTTTACAATTTTATCCAATGAACAACGATCTCTAACATTCAGCCCTTACCGGAAATAGAAGTTTCAAGGTTGTTTATATTTTCAGCATGGAGTCACTATCATCCCTTGTGAAAGTTAGTCTGCCTGGTTATTTGCAGAATTTACCTGTCCCGAGTTCAATTACTGGATTTGCAAAACTTTCGGGTTAGTGGTGTGATTTTTTTTTATTTGCAGCAAAAATATTAAATTTAAATCGACCCAAAAATGAATGTTTGAGTAATTGTCTACCTAATTTGGCGAACAAAATTCTTTTTTTTTTTTTTTTTTTCTTAAGTAATGTGAACCAGAAACTTCTAGGTCAAGCATGTCAAACATGCGACTTTGCATACCGCATAGAGCCCTTTGCAACCATACTGGCTTGAAAGATATTATAATTTTACCATTCGATAACAAAAAATCGCAGCTTTCATAATTTTAAAACGTTTAAACTCGCATCATTTTATGTTCAATGTTTTGTTTTACATTTAAAAACGATATCGCTATTGATTTCAAAACGGAAAATGCACGCATGCATCTGTCACCAAAATTTCACGTTTTTCCGACACTAATTACAGAAAACGACATAGTACGCTATCAGAATGAATGACTGGAAAAATAAAAAAAAAAACAAAAATGTCGCCTGCAAACAATTGTTAGACAGGCGTCATGCTGGATCTGGCGCAATTCGAAGATATTTGCAAAGAGAGCATAATATTGTCCACTTCTTCCGTTCTCGGGCTGCTCTGGAAAAAAAAAAAAGAGAGGGAGGAAAGAAAAAGAAGGAAGGGGGGAAAGGAAGGAAAAAAGGGAAATTAAAGAGAAAATTAATAAATAAAATTTTAATTAAAATTAAAAAGTTAAAAATAAAAATGAAAAAGTTAAAAACAGCGTTTTTCCTCTGCTTGAATATGCCAGGTTTTTTTTTTTTTTTTTTTTTTTTTTATATCCTATTTATTGCTTTGCCCAGCAGCAATAGCTGCTGGTGGCGCCAGGGGTGGCAGTCCCGCTTTAGCCACCGAAACTGTGTCATCACCTCTGGTTAGCGGCTGATGAGGGCAAAGTAAAAGCACATGTGGTCACATGTTGTATGTAGAATATGTGTCGCAACAATATTCAGTTATTGGGTTTTATGAAGTAACGTGAAGATTAGATGAGGCCAAATTTTTCGAAAAGATGACATAAAAAGAAAATTATTTTAAAGCGATTAATGGGAATTCGTAGGCATTTACAACATACTTTGTTCGTGTTCTGCATGTCTGTGTTTACTTCTGTTTTGTGTTGACCGTTCTACTTACGATAAATGTCCTGAAAATCTCGCAAGTTTGAATTATTGAGTTATCTCCCTTGTTTAGATTGTTTTCAAAATGGCGGACAAAACAGACGCTCTTCTGTTACTCATAAATTTTGTTTTCTTTAAAAAATAAAACTACTTGATTTTGATATACGTGAATTTTGGGTTATATTTTCATTTTCTAGTACGTACATGATACAGATTTTTCGTTTTTTTTTTTTTTTTTTTTAATATAGACAGAATTCTGGACAAGGACACTTAAAAAGCGATTATTACATACTGTCGATATTTCCTACCGACGAGTGGGGGTGGGGGAAGAAAAGACGTTTGACTTATGAAGAAGAACCTGAAGTCCTACCTAACTAATATTCCTGGTGAACCAAGTGCAAAAGAGATTCAGACAATTGCACTTAAGGGAACAGCGAGGATACTAAAAAGAGCTCTCGGTTGGTTTCAATAAAAAAGCGGGGCAATGTTGGCAGCTGGTTTGGCTGCCCCATACCCGGCATTACAATCTTCAAAGGAAGAAAAATAAAGTAAATATAACGCGCTGTTAACAGTTGTCGTACGACGTACCGGTCTGATAGATCTCTAACAACGACAAGAACAAACTACAACAACCTACAAAGGTGACTCTTTTTATAATCTCAATCTCTCGTTCAGTGAGATTGAAACGAGACTGGAATGTCTATTTAAGCCATAAGGAATAGACATCCTGTTTTCTTCATTAACAAACACCAGGCCGGGCCGTTCACAGCCATGAGTGTCTTTCCCTTCCCACCGAGCCACCCTCGGTAAGTCAATCAATTTAATTATCACAATACTGAACATGTTAGCGTTAAAATCAATTTAGTATTACGTATGCAATCTGAAGTAAAGCACTTTATATTAGTAGAATGCTAGTATTATCGGTTTATTTCCTATATGTTTTGATTGGATTGAGATTAGTAGGTGCATATGCAGAGAAGGTACCGTGCCGAAATAATAACGTTATTTAGAAACCCTGTGAAGAGTGTTTTGTAACTGTACTGTAGTACGTACAGTTACAAAAACCTGTGTACCTTACAATTTAATAAACAAACGATACCGCCAAACTTTAATTTAACTTGACAATACGGTAAAAAAAAAAAAAAAAAAAAAAATAGCATCGTACTTCTTACTGCTCAGCTTTTAGTAACGAAAAGAAATTTTTATTTTAATCTAAAAAAAAAAAAAATGATAAACTGATTTTCGAAGGTAGCTTGTTTTAGTTTTATTATTTAAAAAAAAAGTATCTCAAGTCTTAAAACGAACGTCAATGAAACCGCAATTTGGACAGTGTGTAATTTATGATATAATTATAATTAATTGCGGCTCACGTGTTTAAGAGGAGGGGCATGGTTACAGCCACGACCTATCTCGCGTAAATCGTGCTACAGGGTTCCCTTAAATATGGGCCCCTAAAGAAATGCAGATCTGTCTGCACTAGTATGCAATAACTAAGGTCTTATGTAACCTCCTTGAAGAGCTGAAGGAATTCGTGTACGTGTTCTATACAAGGTCTTCCGGTATAGATGAATTTCCAGCCCACGTGTTATCCTCATTGGGGAGATAATCACTGATTATAGTATAGAGTATATAATCACATTATATAAGCGTTAATATATCATAATCACAGTATATAAGCATTAATCATTATACAGTGAAGAAGTAGTTGAGGCCTTAGTGCAGAGCTATACAAGTAATGCCCGGTCATTTCTGACTCGCCCCATAGCATCAAATTCCTTGAGTTACATATTTGGGTATTGTGTACTACTATGCTCATTCCCCTAAAAAGTAAAAACGATATTCTACTTTTTTTTTTTTTTTTTTTTTGTCTTTTTTTTTTTTTTTTGTCGATTGTAGCAAATGAAATAAAATTAATTTAACTAATTTATTTGTATATTTTTGTATGGGGAGAATTGCTAAGTATATTATTTAATTATTTTAAATTTTGTGAAGAAATGACTCCTCTCCGAATGAGTTCTGGGTATTACCTTCAAGTGCATCCGGTGATAACTCCCCAATTTGGGTTACCATTACTCCCAGGCTCATTCTGAGACAGTGGTAGTACCTGTTAGGGTTTCCATTTATGGTGTTAAATGTAAGGTTGGCCAATAAAAGTTTTTGAAGACATTTAACTTACTTTACTACCACCACTACCCTCCGCATCTTTTCAAGCACAAAATACATCTTCTTACCCTTAATCAAAACACAGTAATCACTTTTCCAAAGAGATAACACCCTAAAAAATTTGAATGAGACGACTTCTTTTTTTCCCCTCAAACAGTTTGGTTTATATTCCAATTTATGGGAAAAAACTAGCCCAAGGTAAATGCTCCTGGCGTACTGCAATTCACAAAATAGGTATAATTGTTGAATCTATGTGCATTAAAGAATGTGAGAGGAAAAACTATTAGAAAATACAGAGCAGTCAACATCTCTGTTACAGAATCATCCCACCTGTCTGCCACATGCACGAGGTACTTCGAATCAGACGGACAGATCATCTCTGGACCTACAGAGAACAATTGCATGGTCACTGTCATCTTCAGAAGCCTTCCTCTTTCAAAATGAAATATCTATCAAATATGAAAACTGGAAAGATCGATTGGGATTAAGTTTTTGGTCCTCCAACAAAAGGAAGGTGGCCGTGTAAATTCACCCTTGTCTGTTTGTCCGTCCGCACTTTTCTCAATAACTATACCTTGGAATTTTTTTAAATTTTGCACAAACATTAAACATGATATGAGTAAAAAAAAGTAACAGAATGGATTTTCCAGGAAAACTCCGGTTGCCCCCCCCCCCTCCTCTAGGAGTACCTTTTGGGTTAAGATGGCTAAAATTGACACTTTTGTGCTTATTAAAAAAAAACGATGCCTTGAATTTTTATAAAATTTTCTGAAAAGTTGTAACTAACTGATTTCTATATAATTTTGTTTGTCTATACGTTGCAATAACTCATGGGTGTGCCCGAAGGGCTTTTTAGGGCTAATAAAAACACTCCTTTTTATGGGACGATTTTACCGTATTTATCCAAAATTTTCTGTGTATGTCTATTTAGCAGTTTTGCATGGTGCTGAACTCAAATTTAAACATGTTAAGGCTTTTGGGATTTTTGGGTCTAAATGGGGGGTTTCAAATGAGGAACTTAGTTATTTCTTTTTTTTTGCATATGTTAAGGCCTAAAACTGCATTTACATATGTTAAGGCCTAAAACTGCATTTACATATGTTAAGGCCTAAAACTGCACCATTTGCCCATTTTCTCCAGGATTTGATGTCCCCTGGGGACTTTTGGGGCTAAATGGGATGGGGGGTGTTGAACGTAGTCATTTTTTTTATGCCTCCTTCACTGTGCACTCATGAGGGATTATGCCTGCTTCACTTGTTTATTTTAAGAACATAGTTGAAAGGACACTCTATGAAAACAGAAACTTAAAAGCAAACAAACTATTGATGATAAAAAACAAATAAACAGGTGATATTTTATATATTAAGATAAGTATTTTGATGTAGTGTCGGCTAGCATGTTTTCAGAATTGTCCTTAACCAGTGTAAATAATAAACAACCATATGTTTAGAAATTACTTGAAAAATCAAATAAAATAGGTATATATTCCCACTGTTCCTATAGTACAATTGAACTGCTTTAAAAACGTTATCTTTGAAAAAATGTTCTTTTATCCATTCAAAACATTTTTAAGTACTTTGTCGACTAAACCAAGATGACCTTGAACATGACATATATCAAAGATAACTTTTATCTTTGCTTTGTTAAATTAAACTTGTTTTCTTTGAGGATGGGTCATCCTACCAGATCTCAGGCATTCACTTGCTATTTCAGAGATTCAAACAAAGATGTTTTTAAGATTCTAACCATCCCTTTAAGTGCAATTGTTTTGATCTCTCTTGATTCACCGGGTATATTTGCCAGGTAGTTTTTTTGTTTTTTTTTAAATTCATTTTTATGATCTCGGTCATTCCTACAATTACTAGTTTCTTTTCATGTTGAACATTATTTAGCTCTCTTCTCGATCTTGCCGCTGAATTTAACTAAGGTTGCTACTTCCCCTTCTTGTCCCATATTACTATGATAGAAAAGCAAAAGGTGAAACATCCACTCTTTATTTCATCAAGTCTTCTATCCTTTTTTTTTTTCTTCAATTTTCTCCCAATCACTGTACTTCTGCAATTGTTTTTGATGCACTGGCATACTTCAAAATCCATCAAATGTTTGTAATTTACATTTTAGTTTCCAGCTCAAAATGATGAAAAGTCTCATTCCAAATGCAACACCTATGCAGGTTATAATACTCATTTCTATTTACTTCTCTGCTTTTTCTGATCACTTCCCCTATTTTGTTGATAGTAATAGATTTATTAACAAAATGTAGCTAAAAAAAAAAAGTCTCACTAATTTTCATCATATATTGATCCATGTTTATAAAAGCAAAAATTATTAAGTTTATTCCAGGTGTAGTTTTTTTTGTTTATAACGATGAAATAAACATATGAATCTGACTGTTTATATAATAGTGCTCAATAGCAAGTAGAGTGGTATATTTAATATAAATTTTATTTATACAGACTAGACTTGTGGCTGGACAGAAACACCTTCAATATGTAGTGGCGTCATGATATAATTGTGGTAGAATGGAGAAGTTGAAGTGCACTACCACAAAAAAAAAAGAAAAAAAAAATGGAAACTGAAATATGTGGAAAAAAAAGTTTAGGGAATAAGGATATATATCTGGTGCCAAAGAGGACAGCAAAAAGGGTAATTTACAAAGCATGATACACATGAAGCATGCATGTTTGTTTTTTTTTGGTGGGGGGGTCTTTTTTGTTGTTTTTTTTTTCTAACAAACATTGTTAGAAAAAATAATTATATGAAAGATTTCTCTTATATTTAATTTATTGAAGTCTTTTTTCCCCCTATATACTTCAATAACACAAAATACATGCTAAAATATTCTTTAGTTCTCAGATTGAGTTATTTTTGCAAAGAATTTTTATTTCATGTAATTAACTGAACAAGTCACCTATCTCTTAACTATCAATGTATTTCTCTTAGTCTCTCACTCTATGTTGATGCAACCATCAATAATTTTTTATGTCTCTGCAAGCATTCAGAAAAATAGTGACTCTCTTTTCAGCTAATTTACATAGTGTGTTCTTACACGCCATAAACTGATGTATAAATTAGATGGCAAAAAAATAAGACTTTATCTTTATGGATAATATATGTGTGAAGAAACTTATAATTTTTACTTGTTGCAAGAAGAATCTCTTAAGATATGTGATGGTTTATAAATTTGTGATTGAAAGTGGAACAAGTCATTGTAGTAGTTGTTACCAAATAGTGTGTTTGTGTGTGTGTGTGCGCGCACGTCCTGTCCTGTCAAAAGGAGTGACTTAATACATTTGCACGTAAGGGAGCAAATCTCTCACTTAGGTAAGCGAATTTGAATACAACCATGATGTTACGACATTGCTACTATCACTAATAAAAAAAATTATGTACTAGCAAAACTACCTGCCCTCAATTGATGAAGCTGTAGTTTTCATAAAAAGCAAAGGAATTTTTATTACACATTTTAGTAATTTTGAGAAAACTAACAAAAAAATGATTGTCATGGAGTTAATATTCGAATGTTGAGTAAATTCATTGTGTATGAACAAATTTTAGAAATTAGGAAACAACAAAAAAGCTTATTCTATATTCAAAGTTCAGGAATTTTATTTTCTATAAACATAAAAAGTTAAAATAAATTTCCTTTTGCAATGAAACAAAAATATAGAATGTCGATTGCTCAAATGCAACAATTTTATGTTACTGAGTAATCTGAAATGGCTATTTTGTTATTTTTGCCTTTATTATTAAAGACAGAAAAAATACTTAATGAAGATTAAAAAATAAGAATCTATTTGGGGAGGGGGTAATTTAGAAAGATTAGAAAAGAGACTTTTTGCCTTTTCTTTTTTATGGCAAATGTAATAACGGTTATCACCACCATGACCAAAAAATTTGATTTTTTAAAAAAAATAATAAACCTATGTATTTAATTATTAATAGAAAACCTTTGTTAGTCATTGCATTTTATGCAGTTTTTTTTTTATTTATTTATTTTAAGAAATTATTCCAAAGGTATTCAAGTTTTTGCTGTGTGTAAATGTATATCTAATGTAATTGGAAAAAAAAAGTTATCATTTGTGATTTTAAACCTTTTTTCATTAAAATGCTTTAATTAATATTACTACTGATGATATTATCACAAAAAACTATTGTGCATACATAATAAAATAGAATCAAATGATATAAATGAATTCTACAGAATAAGAATTTATAAGACACTGTTTAAAAAAGTATATGCAGATGAAGTAGGGCCTTGACTGTTTTGTAAGGTTTTCTGTCAGTATATATACTGTATTTGGAAATATTTTGTATTATTGAATTTAGTAAATTTAAAGTGTTTTGATATAAATATAGTTTGGATAAATATAAAGAAAATTGTATTTATTCACTTAGATATGTGTGTGTATGCATGTTTAATCTCTCACTCTCACATATATATTTCAGGTTAATATTTTTAAGAGGTAAAGCAACCAATAAAGATATCTAGTTACTTATAACTAGCTGACCAAAATATGTTCATTAATATATAATGGCATATTAATGCTTATGTGAAACCAATAAAACACACACACACACATATTACGTTTCTGTATTTTGGAGATGAGGATTAGTTATATTGTTTGGATTTCTCGGACTAGTTCTCATCTTGAATGTTATTTTCACAACAGTCCGGTCGATGTAACCTCCAACTTTATTCAGGTGTGTCTTATCGAACTCGCAAGGACCTGTGGCACAGTGGTTAAAGTACTTGGAAAAATCAATTATGGAAGTGATATTCTCCTGAGAGTTAAAGGTTCAATTCTCAGTATGGACGACAGAAAAATACAATTGCAAATTACTTAGCACCTCTACCCAGTCATGGATGATGGAAGAAGAGCATGCTACCCCCGTGAAGTAAATAAAGGGTTCTGTTTGAAATTCCGTCCAAATTCCTGAGTTCCGCAGAAACATTCCCAATTTCAACAAGATATACCTGAAGAATGGAACACGTACATCAAATCTGTTGCCAAGGCCGCTGGAAAAATGGTGGGATTTTTCTATCGATCCGGTAGATATCTCACTGCTGATGCTATTCTCTATCTATATAAGAGCCAGATACGTCCAAGGATGGAATACTGTTGCCACATCTGGGCAGGAGCTGCTAGAAAGGACTTGGCCTGCCTTGATAGAGTTCAAAATAGACTTCGTAACCTCGTAGGAGATGTCCTTTTCTCTTCCTTGCAACCTCTATCTCACAGAAGAGATGTTGCGAGTTTGTCTCTGATGTATCGTTATTTTCATGGAAAGTGTTCGACTGAGCTTCAATCTATGGTCCCCCCTCGCCAAACTTTCACAAGAAACACTCGTCTAGCTGTAAAGACTATCAATAATTCCCCCCACTCTTTATCTGTGCCTAAACCTAAACGTAGATTCCATGAACAAAGCTTCTTTCTTAGAACTGCACGCCTGTGGAATTGTCTTCCGTTTTCCTGCTTTCCGGCTGACTACAATATGGTTGTCTTCAAGTCTAACGTAAATAAGTTCTTGATGAGCCGTTCCATATAAGTTATCAAATTTACCAAATTTTCATTACTAATGATTACTATATTGTCCAATTTCTACTGTACACTCTTTAACCCTTATCCTTGAGTGGCCTCTTGGCCTTGATAATGTGATGCCTATGTAAAAAAAAAAAAAAAAAAAAGGTCAAAGTTTATGTTAACTGAAACATTGTGAAAAGGACACTCAAGATGAGAACCGTAGTTCGATGAATCTAAATAATACAATATACATATATATGATAAAATTAATTCCCAGAACAATTTTTTGTCTGCTAAGATTAAAATCAACACATAATACTACTAAACCTTTGTCGTCTTCATTCCAATTTTTATCAAAATTCATTACATGCTTTTTTTACCCTAGAAAATATCTAGACTTTAAGGCATAAAGAATCTTAAGAAATTGAAATTCAGTCAATTTTGATGTTTTTAATCTGTAATTAAGTGACAAAAAATAGAAATTTTTTTTTCCTGTTAAAATTCTGAATTCCAAATTTACTCTTTGTTTTGTTTCAAATCTAATGCTTTGACCTCTATCACCATGTCAGTTTTTTCTTTTAATTATTGTCACCTTTTTTTTTGTTTTCACTTTCTGTTCTCATGTGTAACAATTCAGTTGAATGAATTTAGGTTACATCTTGTTATGTATTTCAGATTCAATGGAAAATAGTTGATACATGAAATGCAAAAGCTACTGACCTAAATTAAAACTAAATTTTCTGTAACCATATTGAATGGAGGGAAATGTGTAAAAAAAATAATGTTAAAAACCATATTTTCTCCATATAGTTAGATTAAGTAGGAAAGTGGAAATTCCATTAGAGTTAAAAAAAAAAAAAAAAAAAAAAAAAAAAGTTATGGCAATATGTTGGGATATGACATCACAGATAGAATGTCCAAAATGAAATGTGACAAAAAAAAGAAAGATCTTCCTGTTTGCCGTGTGAGTTGATTTTTTTTTTTTCTTTTTTGAGGAACAGAAATAAAGCAAAAAAGGCACATGAACCATTGAGCAACAATATTGTTACATTGATGAATGTTTTAGATGAGAATTGATTATTCCTATTATTTGGATTCTTTGGACTACTGTTCTTATTTTGAGTGATTTTCACAACATTTTGGTTGATGTAACTTCTGACCTTCTTTAGGTATATCTTGTCAAACTTTGGAATCTACACAGAATTTCAAACAGAAGCGTTTATTTGATCCACGGGAGTAGCATGCTCTCATTCCATCAGTCATGACTGAGCCGAAATCCTAAGTAATTTGCAACTTTATTTTGAGTGTCGCCCACACTGAGGCTTGAACCTTCAACTTACAAAATAGTGTAACTTTACAATTAAATGTAAATACCAAGAAAGGTTCCAGAATTCAACTAAATACACCTGAAGAAGGTCAGAGGTTGCATCAACTGAAACGTCAAAATGCCACTAAAGATGAAATCAGTTGTCTAAAGAATCCAAATCCTGCAAACTATCGTTGGCATTTTGTTTTATTTTAATCCATTATTGCAGCTAGAAGGAAAGAAAGACACACCACAACAACTAACTTTGCAATTAGACATCATTATCCAATGAACCAATTACTTAGGTTTCAAAAAGATTTACAATTATTTCTGTTGACAAAGAAAATGATGGGTAAAATGATCGATTTTGGAGGGTCATTAACCACCTTGCATTTTATTCTGTTTCATTATAAATACTGCCTATTTTTTTTTTTTTTTTTTTTTTTTTTTAGACCCCCCCCCTCTCCAGCTGATAGAATTGAAGTTATACATATGTAATTACAATAGAAATGCGAGCATGAAAAGAAATATGGTTAAGCTTAAACATGGAAAAGAAAAGGACAAGATATTCTAGTAAAAAATATAATAAACTTATAAATTAAAATATTTCAGCATAAGAATTGATTATATAATGTTATGAATTGGTTTTAAAAAAAATTTTAATGCTGCAATATTTTAAGTTATAAATTTATATTTTTTACTAGAATATCTTATCCTTTTCTTTTTCAGTTTTAACAACTAATCCTTTACTTTCCCATGTTTAAGATTGACCATATTACTTTTCATGCTTTCATTTTTCTATTGTAATCCATGATTTTTCCAGGCTTCTAGTAAATTCACTTGTTCTTTGTTTAATTTTAGTCTTATTTTTTTGCCCCCATAAACATAACATACACATATGTAATAGCAATGTATGGCACTCGTCTGCTTTCAATAAAATCACCCCAATTATCTCCCTTTCATTCTTTCTGTTTCACTTGTTACTTCTCTTTTTGCAAGAGCGGTGAATTAGTAGCAACAGTAGTCACTTCAGCGACGTGGTTGCTATGGAAACCAGTCATAAAAAAAACGTTGCTCACCTCATGTTTTTTTACGCTTTTGAACACCAGTAAATTCATCATAATTTTTGTTTTACAGAACGAAAATTTGAAAATTTCTTTTCACAATATAGTTGAGAAGGTGATCTATAAACTGTAATAATTGTTTGAAATTTGGTCGAAAAATGAGTGAGAGATGAAGCTATAAAGCGGTTTTAAACGATTAAAACTGCCATTAGTCACACAGCAATAAACACTGCGACTCTCAAGTGCTAGGTCGAATATTACCAGTGACTTATTATTTATTATTGTTAAATCAATACTGGCTTTAAGTCTAGGTTGTCACCTCCCCCCTCCCCAGCTTTTTATTTATTTTTAATCGAGTGTTATCTTAAATTCAAATATTTCTGAATTTTTTGAGATGATGATCAGACTACTGTTCTCATCTTGGGTGTTATTTTCACAATGTTTCAGCTAATGTAATCTATCAACCTTCTACAGGTGTATCTTGATAATGTTTCTTATTGCTGAATGTTGTAAAGAATGTCTCTGTTCTTTTATCTGATGGACCGTAGTCGTTAAGATTAAAATGTGGGATGTGTGTATGAAACGATAAAGACTGTGTGAACAATTTAATTAGCACATAAATTCAAAGAATATAAACTTGATGCAACTCCAGCCTTCAAGACTAGCACCGTTCTATATACAAGAAAATGTCACATTATTTTATGGGCTGATTTTTTTTTAATGGTGTTTGCTAAGTAAGATATGAATAAGCAAATCCCCAATTTAACCATTATTAGTAAATATCTACAACTAGCAGGGCTACCCAGCATTCCCCGGGTCCATAAAAGTAAACAAAATAAAGTCTTTATTTTAAAATAAAGGAATAGGATAATTATGGTAAATATTATCCTGTTCCTTCATTCTCATTTCATATCTAAATATCTTTAAGCCGGTTTTCAATATTTGCATTTTCTATAATTCTGACCCTGCCTGCTCCTCTTCTGATGAGCTTCAAAATGCCATGGCCTAAAGAGTTTTTTTTTTTTATTAATTTTCCCTTTAACTTTTCCTTATTTTTCTGATGATATAATAAGGTTATATATAAATTATTCTTCATCTTTCATTTAATTGCTTGCTCCTCTTAATAGTGTTGAGCTTTTCTTATCTTGATAAGGTTTGCTTTGTTAAAGATTTACTCTTTGATAACATATATATATATATATATATATATATATATATATATATATATATATATATATATATTAGTGATGGGACAATTCCAATATTTTTACCGATTCTGTACTAAATTCCCAACCCTGAACCCAATTCTAATTATTTTTAAAGTTCTAAATATTTAACTATACATTTGTTATTTTTACCGATTACTGTAAAAACAAATGTTAAATATGCATATATTTCTTCAAACATAAAAACACACTTGTGGGGAGGGGGGGGATGATCTATAGATTTTAGTTTTACTGATAGTTTAAAATTATTGAATATTCATTTTATTATTATTAACAACAGTTAAGGATTTTGTTTTAAACAAAATCAAATTAGAAAAAGATAAAGGAATCGTTTTTGGCATCGGAAAATAGGTACAATTTTTTCCAATACCAGTTTTGATACTCTCAAAAGTTCCAATTGTTCTTATTCTGATTCTGATTAATCATCTCCACACACACACACACACATACTATTAGCTATCATTCCTAAAACCAAAAGATGGAATTATTTCTTCCTCATATTTTTTATGCAGGGAATTGAATGATCAATATGTCTTGCGTGTATTTCATCGAATAGCAGAAGATCATTAAACAACTCGTCAGAGACAAATTGATATTCTTCATATATGTGTATGTGTGTTCCCAAACGTAGATTAAAAGCAAGATATAATGGACCAAATTTAATACAAATCTGATGGCTTTTAATTTTCAAATTTGACTTTTGCCCAAATTATGCTTCGTAAATCTGTTTCAAAATATTGCTAAAAACTGAAATGTGAAAAATATTTATTGATGTCTGATATATAATATTTATATTTGACAAAAAAATCGAAGTTATCTAAATTTTTAAGGGCTTCCACCTTTCTTAAGAGACTAAGGGAAATTAATTATAGATCATATTTATACACTCCCCCCCCCCCTGCGCCTAGCAGCTATGCTCCAAAATTGATAATGATTGGTCAATTAGTTTAGGTGTGAATTTTATTTAAACAAATATAAAACATTTAATGCTGAAATTTTACCTAGGCATTATTTAAGACTATTCAATTTTATGCAGACGGATCATGCTGAAATAATATTATTTAGAAACTTGTTTTTAACATGTTAACTATTCTGTACTTTCACCTGACAATTTAATAAACAAAAGATCACGGTTCCTCAATGTGGTTAGAGGTAGCAAAGGCATTGTATTACATGTATATATGTTATGGGGACTTATCCAGAAGATGGACCATGATTTTTTTTTTCTTTTTTAGATAGGATTTTCATATTAAATTCAGCTCTTATGGCATGATTTGTTTATTAAATTGTTATGTGAAAGTACAGATTAGTTACAAAACTTATGTTTGTGTGTGTGTGTGTGCATACGTTAGAGATTACGCTGTAAACTCCTGGAACTCACAACGACCTTACACCGACAGAAGTTACTCCAGCCAAATATGAGTTAAGCTGCAAAAACATATACTACGAAACTCAAACTCATCCCTGGATGTTCATGATCCAACGGATTCCCTGATTACACCAATCACCTGAACAACGTTGACACCGCACTTTCTACGAACATGCCATTTCCTCGCACTACTACCATACACACTAATCTCGACACATTCACAACCGATGTACTTGAATACTTGTATCTATACTGTAAATAAATTTACTTTGGTTGTAATTATAATACCGGCATCTTTTGTGTCTTCATTTTTTGCACAGAGGAGCAAGCGACTATAATGTTTATTCTCTCTACTTTTTATTACATTTTCACCCCAAACAAGGCACATGGCCACTTTGATGTAGGGGGCTACTATTAGAGACACAGGCTACAGGGGTACTAGGTGGAGAGTTAACAATAAAGGATGATTTCGCCAACTACAAGAAAAGGTGCTTTCGTCTTCTACACAGGCAGTGTTCAGGATGCCCCTAAATCTGGTCGTCCTACAAGCAAGACAATGCTATCAAAATCCGCAGCTTCAGAAACAGATTTGAAACAACTCCTCAAATCAAACAACAGTGTAATCTTGTTAAAAAGTGCTCTTTTTCTACAGTTAAAAAACAGATTGAAGGAATTTAATTTGCAAGGCTTAGTTGCAAGATGAAAGCCAATGATTTCTGTAAAAAAACAGAAAGTGCCGTCTGGACTTCGTCAGATGCAATAAATATCATGACTCTTCATATTGGTTCTAAGTGATTTTTAGTGATGCAAGCAAGTTCAATAGGCTAAGCAGTGATGGTAGGCAGTACGTCAATCTAAGGAAGGATGAAGAATTTAATCCTAGGTGCAGTTTCAATGCTGCAAGGTGATGGAGATTCAGTTTTGGTTTGGGGCATTATTAGTGCCAATGATTCAGGGCCTATAGAAAACGTATGGCATTACATCAAGCAACAGCTACGCAATGATAAAATTTCAAATTTAGAAGAACTTTGACAAAAATTAAAGAGAAGTGGGATGCCCTTTCACCGAAGTATTGCCGCAGGCTAATTCAAGAAATGCCCAAAAGATTGCAGGCTGTCAAATTACAGAAGGGCTATGCTACTAAATATTAACTAGTTCATTGTGTTCCTGTTGTATTTGTGTTGCATTAATGTTCTAAAGTTACATTTTAAATAACAATTTTCCATTGTACAAAGTTTCTTTTTGTTTTCTTGATTTGAAGTTCATTTTTTAAATTGACGTGAACACTAGGATACTTCGATTAAAAAATCAAATATGAACAGCTAAAATTATAGAGTAATAAAAGGCAAATCAAATTAGGTATAGGGTGTTTAAAGTTACATTCAATTTAGCTTAAATTTGCGGTTTCTGAAAAAAATGACAAGTGCAGACATTTTTTTTTGGTGTCACTGTACATGTTTATGGTTTTTTTTTTTTTTTTTTTTTGTTTTATAAATGCATGAAAGAGCTTTCAACCTCGACACAATTAAATTATGTAAGAAAGAAAACAAAAGAATAAAACAAGACACAAATGAATTGATAATTAAAAAATAGAAAGTGAAGAAGAACAAGAAATGTTATCGCATTCTCAGACGCAACAGAAACTTAGATGCTCAACCGAACTGACGCACACAAACATGTGCATTTGTTTATAAGGCGAAGAACTAGATTCCGAAATATGAAAATTATCAGGGCTCGTTCAATCAGAATAGATGGACTTTGGCTGGTGGGCAGGGAGCTTTATTATTTATGAATCGGAAATTGGAATGATTATCTTAGGTCTATGTATGTATGAGTCAGTTATGGTCGGTGTAATCGCAGAATTTATGGAACGCTTGGAATTCCTCCCAGTGACGACTTGTAGCAGTGGTAGGACTAAATATTTCAAGAGAAAAATAGGGATTCCGTCCCGATTCTGATGGTGTTGCTCATAAGATGTAATATAGTATTTTATTATCATGACTGAATGTATCTTAAATGGTGAAAGCTACATAAGATGGTGGCTATTAGCCTAGCTGCATTGAATTTGTATGTGGCATCTGTTGTTGCAAACCTATGATACTTTTGTTCAGAGGGAATTCCTGCAGCTACTTTATTAATATAGATTAAAAAATAAAAAAATGTGTTTCAATGCAAATTTGACACTTTTGAAAATGAAACAAAACTGTCATATCCTGACCAATAATTGATGCATACTATAAATACAAAGTACTCTTAGAGGATCTTTTGCTGAATTTAGCTCCCTCAAAGAATCTACTCTGAGTCTTCACCACAACCTCAAGGCAGAATCTGAACCTGGAACATGTGGTCTTCACTGTATTGAGAAATGCCTGAACATCATTTGATTCTGGCAATCAACTTATCTTTGGTATTGCAGGTGGTAAGGTTGGTGTGTTTCTTAACTGTGCTCCACACATAATAGTTCATGAGGTTGTAGTCGAGTAGTGAGGTGTTGGGACTGTAAAGTCCTGGAAATTGTCAGACAGTTACTTCTGAGACGTATGATCTTCAGCTTTCAAATCCAAAAATAGTACATAAAACATCAGTCCATTACACTTTACTGCTATTAAATATTTTGAATGGTTCTTAAATGAAAAAATATTTAAAACAAATACCAATTTGTTTTGAACATGCCGTATTTATTTAACTAGCAGGACTACCTGGCATTGCCTGGCAGAATAGTAAATAATTTATTTTTTATCAATTGATTTCCTATTGTTGTCATATGCATATCTTCCTGGAAAAAAGAAAAAAACAAAACAGCTAATGGAGATCAAAAATTTAAAAAGAATTTGTTTTCAATATGCAAGATTAGTTTAACTTTAAAGGAAATAAACTAATTTGCAATTTCTCTCACTGAATCTGGAAATAAAACATTTGTGTCCGTAGGTTAATTATGCTGGTCAACAATTTTTTTGTTGTCTGCGTTTTTTCAGCTGATTTAAGATGAATCTGATGCATTGAGTGCTAAAATCACATTGGTTTTTTGTTTAATCACAGGTCAAGTTTTTGAGCTATGGCCATATGTTATGTTTTCGTACACGTTTGCATATGTGTTTTGCGTATTTTAGAAAAAGTTGGTGGCAATAAAATGCCATGTTGAATAATTGTTTTGATTGAAAATGATTATTTGAATAACAAGAAGTATTCAGATTCGATAGTTCTCGGTGATTATGTCGAGAAGGGATAAGTTTGAAGTCATAAAACCTTGACATCTTCAAAAAATTGGTGCTCAGCATACACAAAGAACTGACCTATGCAGGAGAATGGGCGCCTTGCAAAGAAAGGAACGTTATCAACAATCCTCTAGTGGACAAAGACAGAATACCATTTCCACAGCTGCACATCAAGCTCAGCTTAATCCAGCAGTTCACTGAGGCTCTGGACAAGGATGGTGACTGCTTCACTTGTGCCAGGATTTTCCAAGATTGATCATGAAGAAGCTGAAAGCTGCCATTTTTGATGGTCCTCAGGTCTGGCAGCTCATCAGAGATCCAAAGTTTGAAAACTCAAATGAAATGGAACTGGAAGCGTGGAAGGCATATGTTCTGGTAGTGAAGAAATTACTTGGCAACAATAAGGCCAGAAACTATGTAGAACTTTTTAACAACATGCCGACTGCTTTCAGAAACCTGAACTGTAACATAAGCATCAAGATACACTGTCTCTTTTTACGTATGGATCGATTTCCTGAGAATCTGGGTTAAATGAGTAACGAACAGGGAAGATATTCTACCAAGGCCTAAAAGAGATGAAAACCAGGTATTGGGGTTACTGAGGCGCAGTTATGATGGCTGACTGTTGGAATCTGAAGATAGACCTCCCTGCCGCTGAGCATTCCAGGAGTTTGAAGAAACAGACGTTCAAGTCCTGAAGTTTAAACAATGGTGAAGCAACATGCAATTGACATGTACTTTTATCAATGTCCACCATTCAGTTTACAGTAATCAATGTTTCTATCAGGTAATCAATATATGTTGTTGATGAAAAAAATTTTTTCTTTTAAAAAATATTTAGGATATGTATTGACAAAAATCAGCTGATAATGCCACACAAATGTAATTGATTTTGTCACATGATCTGATTTTTTTCAAATCAATTTAGTACAAAAAACTGACCTGATGGAGAGAAACAGATGCCATTTCCTGATTCAGCAGTGAAGAAATACTCTGAATCAATTGTAGAAATCCAGACAACATTCAAAATGTAAAAAAATTATTGACTAGTGTTATTTTTCTCGAAAATCTATAATAGTGTGGTGAACAAGGGGTAATCAACAATTCTCTCACTAACCAACTAATATGAAGATAACAACAACTAAGGTTGAATTGTTTGCCTTGTTCTGCCTGATAGCTGAAAAATCCCCTTTGTGATGCCAATTTTCAAGAATTCTAGCAAAAGAACTGAACTGACCTGCAAAATTTTCGCCCTCATCTTAGCCAAAATATTTAAATTATTAATCAATCTTGCAATAATTCACCACTTTGAAAATGCTAAATTTCTCTTTGATTAACAGTATGGATTTAGACTATCCCATTTTATTGCGGGTAACCTAAAGGTCTGAATGCATACACTGGATGAGTTGCTAGATATATCAAAGGCATAAAGATGTTCTAGGAAAAATCAACTTATGTTGCATTACTGAACAAATGTTTGATGTAATCAGATCGTTCTTAACTAAAAGATCGATGTAGTTTTAATGGCTGTATATTTGAACAACAGTACATCAGTGCGGATGTGCTTCACTGGTCGATACTTGGACTTATGTTAGTCATGATCTTTATATCCTTGATGCAATTGTATCTGAGATGGGAATATTTATTGATTATACTACACTCTATTCTTGGTTTGAAGACAAATCAAATGCCTACACATGCAAGGTAATAGCTGAATCCTAGGAATATGATCAGCATATCATGTGAAATAATTTGATTTAAAAAATGTTTAATGCTGTTCTTAATCTGATTTGGCAAAATCAAATGTGTGTGTAAAAATGAAAGTGCATGTGCGTAGAGGTGTGTAAAAAAAAAAAAAAAAAAAAAAAAAAAAAAAAAATGCGTGTATAGAGGCGTGTAAATATCAAATGTTAAAAAAATGCCATTTTTCCGACCGAAGATTAATTTGGTTTATTTGAACTACTGTTTTCATCTTGAATGTCATTCTCATGTTTCAATCAATGTCACTTCAGCTGCATCTTATCGAACTCTGAAATCTGTACAAAATTTTGAATGGAACGTTTAATGTTTAATACATGGGGGTAGGATTATCAATTAGTCATGACTGAGTAAAAATCTTATGTAATTTGCAGTTGTATTCTTAGTAATGCCTGCATTGAGGATTGAACCAGGAAAGTATCACTTAGAACTGAATTTTACTTAGTAGTTTATCCATTATGTCACATGTCCAGGAGTTTAACAAAATATACCTCAAGAAAATCAAAGGATACACTCATGAAAATAAGACTCAAAATGAAAACGCTAGTTTGAATGAACCAAATAATACAAATTGTTGCTCCTCATCTAAAAAAAAATTCAGAAACATTAGATTAGTGACAAATTTTGTTAGAAGTCAATTTAGTTAGGTCTGCATGTCAGGATGTTGCATCATAAACAGAAAATCGGTAATGATAAAGCTGATGAGATCTTCCTCTTTTTTTTCTGGACTGCAAGAAAGAGTGTATTAGGGAGCTGTTCCAATTCCACTATGGGGAGGGAGTATTATGTAAGTATATCAAATGCCAGAGAAGAAAACTAAAAACCCAGAAAACATTGTTAAATCGCAATAGTTTTTTTGTATTTTTATCTATTTTTTAATAACTTTCACAACTGCTGTCATCAAACAGATTATAACAATGAAAAAGAGAGACAATCTACTGCTATGTGTCATCAAACCAACATGACCCCAGCTGTTTATGTGATGAGCTGCCATCAAGATAGTCTTCTTTAATCAAAGAGTTGATTTCTGTACTGTAGTCTTACATGAGGAACTCTTAAGAACTTAGTTGAAAGATCAGAGCTTTATATTAAAAGTTTTAATTGCCTACTTTTTAGGAGGAAGGCTATATATGACAAAGAAACAATAAAGAGACTGATTTTAGCTTATATATTAGATTAACAGGATTGGGGCAAAAGTGTAACATTTTTATTAAAACTCTTATCTCTATCCCTTCCATTTTTCATCTCCTTCTCTCCTCTTTCTTTTCCACCCAGCCCATTCCTCTCTCTGGACATGCACACACTTTTCTAGATTACTCGAGGAATGAGTCAGCATAAGGGAAATAACTTAAGAAAAAAAAGCAGTTCCTTTTAGTTAGGATATTAAATGGCTGGAAAACAGATACTCCACCTTCTGACAAAATCTGTGCACATTTAGGATCAAAGGATGAATAATTGTTTTTAATTTTAAATATTCATGCAAGGTGATAGTGTTATTTGATATGCAAAAACATTTTGCATCATCACCAACAGCAGCAAATACAAACTCCGTTTTAAAAATAAACATATCTATCTAATTATTAACAAAAAAACTTTTGGTGTGGGCAAATGTATTTTTGTGTAACTGGAAATTGTCATTTGAATTCCAGAATTATCTAACCAACTAGTGGAATATTAAACAATTCCTCATTATCGCTTTAGGTAATATTATTACTGGTAGTAGTATTAATATCAACAAAACTTTTGTATATAAGAAGATAGGGTGAATTGTATAGAACATTTTTGAAATTAATTGTACAGAAAAAATTTTTGTATAAATATAGTTAAAATAAATTGGGGGAAAAAAAAGCTTCCATATTTATTTAAATTTGTTTTTCTATTTTCAGTTCGAGACTGGTTATCACTGGTACCTTTTGTAGGGACCATTTCCTTGGTTGTGTATGTTACTACCCACACATTTCAAGAAAAATGGAAGCAATACAAGAACCCTCAAAGTGGTTGTCGTGTCAACAATCTTGTTAAGTTAGAATGTGAAAAAGTAGTTGAAATTGCGGACATTGAAGATTTGGGAGATAAAGTTGTATATTGTCGGTGCTGGAAGTCGAAAAAGGTAAGTCCATTTGGAGAGCATTTATCCAAAACAGCTGACTTCTTTTGCATGAACGGCAATTCTTAGGACGCATCTATTCAATTTGCATGTTTAGCCATTTTTTTTTTTTTTGTATGCCTTTTCATTTTAATATTATTTCCCATATCTAATAAAGTAGTTTAACCTAAGGATTCCTAGCTATTTGTATTTGAGATTCTATATTATTCTATTAGAAAAAAAAATTGTGTGGTAGGTACACGTTTTTGCCTAGGACATCCGCTTATGAACTGTTCTGGTTCAAAATATGGTGCATACCAGAAGGAAAGCCAACTCAACTCTACTGAAGTGAATGTCAGCACAACTAAGTTTTTATGTATATAAAATAGTAATGGAGGCTCCTGTGAAAAGATCAAGACAATGGTTAAAACAAAAGTGGTTGGATACATTTCACTAATATGTCAGGATTTCATGATGCTCAACTCTTCAACCGTTTATGGTAGAGGAAACTTGCTGTGCAGGATTCACTTTTCATTACATTTTCTGAATGATGTGCACAGATATTTAGAAAATCTATCATGCAGTCTAAAATGTTGTCAATATCTGAATTGATGTATGTAGTATTGAGTACCTTATATTAAGATGGATCTCAAACAAGTAGAGTAAGATCATGTATATGTATTTACGCAATTATTTCTCAAATTACGTTAGCAATATATATAGGGATATATATAGATATAATTAGCAATACACATGAAAAAATTGAAATAGCTTGAAATATTTCAATATTGGTATGCATAGAAAGAGATTGATGAGCTAAGAAAGAATCTTTTTAAATTTTTAAAATCTGATTAAAATTAAGGAAGTTATGGCTATTTTTGTGCCTCACACGTTTGGATATTTTTCCCTCTTTAAGACCATATGCGTTTCGTCATTTTTTACACTACTTTTTCAGTAAAAATGTCATATCTTTGTTAAAACACAAGACTAAGAAATGAAATTTACCATATAAGTGTATTTTTGTACAAGGAATCAGAATATGCAACTGAAAATCTCCCAAAGTTTATGGTTTCCAAATAATCTGCAGTAAATGTGCATAAATATACAGCAATTCCTTAAAAATGCCATGTATCCATAAACAGAAAAGAAGTTGGAGAACTCAAAGTTGAGTTGTAATGTGCTTTATGTACAAAAAACTTAAATCTAAACATAAGACCATTTAAAAATGAATATATTGCAATATTTCTTTGGTATTATTCTAGATTAACACCTTCTGTTTAACCCCACTCAACTCCTTCTGACCACCCCTCCAAAATGTGATTCTACCATTTTAGGAAATTATGTATAAAATGCCATGAAAAACTTTAATGAAAGATAAACAAATTATTTTAGAATTGAATGTACAATAATTTCCTATTACAGGTCATTCTAGCATTTTAGGGCAGTTAACTGTTTTTTTTTTATATGGGAAAATATGCATGCTTTTTTTTTTTTTTTTTTTTTTTTTTTAAGATTATGTGTAGTTTTAAGAGGGTTTCTATGCAATGAGAATATGGGGAGGGTTGCCATTCGGACTTTGAATTACTTGTAAGGCTAAGGAAAATTATGTGTGAACATACTGAAAACTTGACAGAGACAAAGCTAACAAAAACAATATTAGAGGGGGGAGCGGTTAGTTTCACAAAAATTTAATGTAAAATAATTCACCATTTCCTGGCCATTCTAGCATTTTAGGACAGTTAACCAATTTATTTTTATGTGTATTTTTCTTTAAGGAAGGATCTATTTTTTGTTTGTTTGTTTTAGATGCTTGTATGTGGCTTACAGAGGTATTTTGTTGGGGGGGGCCTTGCCACTCGAACTTAGTGTTATTGTTAGGGTTAAAGAGTGTTTTAGGAGGAGACTTGCCACACATAATTTGGATTAGAGGTGAAGTTAAGAGAGCTTTTTTTCAAAGAGAGCGTTCAAAAATTTGTTGATTTCTATTTTCGAGGTTGAAGGTGTTAATTCCATAGGCCGTTTATACTACGCTGGAGCAGGTTGTAAAAATATCTTTCGCTTAATAAGTAGAAAAAAAAAATAACGAAATAAAAAGCTTCCTAATTGTAGTTTGATGTGTTTTCTAACTGCTTTTAAAATTTCAAGAATATTGATATAGATTTTGAGGGTTTGTATTACTATACACATAGATTCGAAAAAGTTGTCAAAAAAAACAAATATATAACAAATAAATGTTATCAAAAGCAAGTTACTTTTCTACCTAACTGGATAATTTTTTAGTGTTTTTATTTAATGTAACATGTTTATTCAGCTTGAAAACAGTGTTTACCGATGTTTTGGAAAATTTAAAATGGCGCCCGACTCTCTTAAAACGGTAAGTTTGGGGAAAAGAATTAAAAATAAAAAAGCAGACAAAATACTGCTAGAAACTCGCTCAATATATGTTACCGTGACATAGGCTGACATATATTCGGTGAGTTTTTAACAGTATTTTGTATAGTTTTTTTTTATTTTTAACTCCTTTTCTCAAACTTACCGTGTCAAAGAGAGTCGGGCCGGGCGCCATTTTTAATTTTCCAATACATCGGTAAACACTGTATGTTTTTCGAGCTGAATAAACATGTTACATTAAATAAAAACACTAGAAAATTATCCAGTTAGGTAGAAAAGTAACTTATCTTGCCTTTGATAACATATATTTGTTATATATTTGTTTTTTGACAACTTTTTCGAATCTATGTATAAACGAGATTTTGATACTTATTTTGATTTTGAAAAAAACAAACATTTGTGGCTGTTCGCAGTAAAACATTGTTTTAATTCGTTGTTCAAAACTAATTTAAAGAATAAAAGTGCATGCAAGTATATATCTACGAAAGTTTATTTTGTTTTTTTTAACCATGTTTTTAAATTTGATGAGCAATGTGAGAAATTGCAACAGATTCATAATGCCGAATTGGTTGGGATTGTTGTTATTATACATTCTGAAAACCGAATAGTTCTAAACTAATGTTATTCTGATAACAAAATAGCTCTCATTAAACATATAAGAACATTTATATTCATATTTTCATGTTTTTCTTAATTCGTTCTTGAATAAAAATTAAAGAACGCGTGTTTACACTGTGCTATTGCTGATTCTACAGGCTGGAGCTGCTGCTGCTGCTTCTAGTAATACTAACTTCATTTGACCAAATTCGAGAAATAGAAACAATTTTTTTTTCGGGTAGGTCCTTTTAAATTATCAATTACAGCGGTCCTACTCAACATAAAATAATACTTTTAATTGATAAAGATAGTAAAAAGATTGATTTACTTACTACTGGGTGTCCGAAGAATTTTTTTTTCAAAATGTTCAATACTCGTCATATTAAAGTCTTATTTTTAACACGACAAAAAAAGAAATGGTCAAAAATATTTCGGACACTTGACAGTATTAACACCTCTTCTGATTGGTTTCCAAATTTCATGACGAAATTCTTCATACAATCACAGTACGGACCTTTAGAAAACAGGGGGGTCATTACAAAACCTTACCGAAAACGCCATTTTATGACGTTCACATTTTTATCACTTTATTTGCTTAAAACTCTTAACAAATATCAATGTACATTATATATTTTAATTCATTTGAAAGTATATTCATTTCTGAACAAAACAGTAGTAATTTGAAGACTTGAAGTGCTTTGGTTTAAAAAATATGGCTATTTTAGTAGAACTACCTTGAAATCTGTGATTATCCAAAGCGTTTTTTTGTCCGTGTGTATTACTGATATAATATATATAGGGTGCATGTTTACACAATTATTTCATGAATTATTAATAAAAAAAATCAGGCTTCTTAACTGAACCTTTCATAAATAACTAAAACCTACAAAGTTATAAAAAATGATGCATTTGTACAATAAGCAACACACAAGCTACATGTTTATAATTCATGCTTGGTAACATTTAAATACTACTTTCGGTCATAATGAAACTTGTCAAAAAAAAACCACAAAACCTCTTTTTTTATTTCTAGAAATTTCATCATGAACCTTAAATCATGCACTTGTTTATTTATAATTTTTATTCTAATGAATAAAGTTGTTGTTTTTTTTTGTTTGTTTTTTTTTTTTAATATTTTATTACAACTTAAAAAAAAATTTTTTCATTTGAACTAATGTACTGAACACATAGTGGAGTTTGTTTACATTGGTAATCTTTTAAACTAACACATTTCAGGTGAAAACATTACATACTTACATATGGCGAAATTAGTTTAAATTACAAAATGATCCAATAGAAAAATAATTACAAGTAAAAATAGAATTTATTGAATTATGGAGTTTTATTGTATGTTTTAATGTGGAAGATTTGTGCAACGAATTCAATATGACAAATTGACTTTCTCCCTTAACTTAAGAGTCTGCCATTTTTAAATGAAATGTAATTATGGGTGACTTTTTGGATCATTTTTCAGAATTTCTTGAATTTTTACTAATTTTGCCATGTATGTAATGTTTTCACCTGAAATGTGTTGGTTTAAAAAGATTACCAATACAAACAAACATCAAGAAAGGTTTGAGAATTCAAGTGTTGGCAGATACTTCCACTATATATGTGCTATTGTAGGAAATAAATAACAAAATCAAGTCACTTAGCTGCAAATCGTTTTTGTTTATTAAATCTCTCTAGTTTGCAGCTATCTGTAAGTGACTTGTTTTCATTAATTATTTGCTAGTCATTGACAACCATTATTAAAATATATTCTTAACAATCTAAATTTTCTTCAACAAATGTAATTATTCCAATTTTCATTTTACTGTTATGGTCAAGATTTGGTACTATTTGATGTTATAATATATAAAATTTTATTTGATTTATAAAATTCTTTTTATTTATTGTAATAAAATCTTCTTACAGCAGATTTGGTTTCTAAATGATTTCATATTTAAAATTTTGTTTTTTCCATTTTCTTTTCCAGTTTCCATATTGTGATGGAGCCCATGCCAAGCATAACGAGGAGACTGGTGATAACGTCGGACCATTAGTCCTGAAAAGGAAAGATCCAAAACCTTTGTAACAAAGTCCCAAGATTTAGTTTCACTAACTATTCCATTAACCTTCACCCTGCAATCATTAGAAACACCTAATATTATAGCTGACCTGTATCCTGGTATTGCCTGGGAAAATTAAGGAAACCCTGCTTATAGTTACTTTTGGGCAGGATATTCAGATTTATTTGTTTGGTTGTGACATGATGAGTGGTTGACAAGAAATACAGAAATATTAAAGAAATGTATATTTATGTTTAATACTATAAAGTGAAAATTAGATTTTGATACCAGAGGCTTCAGGAGGGTTGGGGAAATAGTCACTGGTTTTACTGGTTGACGAAAGAGCAATATGTATAATTCCTAGTTTAATGAACTAGATTTTTCATTCCTCCTGAAACCTTCAGTATAAATGTTTAATCGAATTTTCACTGTATACTTTTACACACACACAAACACACACACACACACACACACACACACATATATATATAAGATTAGTGGGAGAGAACCTCGGCAAAATGCTCAGTTATTAAGAAAAATCAAAAATAAAAGTAAAATATTTATATATGTATTATAGGAGATCAGAGCAACATTGGTATCGTTGGTTTCAAATCCAAAGGAGTCTATAATTTGTATCCTTTACTTGACTCTCTTCAGCTTCTGTTTATGTTTGCCTCCAAGAATATTTTCTAGGGAAGTAAGCATAAATGGAAGCTAAAAAGAATCCAGTAAAAGAAATCATTTTTTTTTTTTTTTAATAAGTTGTGATGAATTGGACACCATTTTTTTATAGGTTGTGATGAATGTAGGATAACCCTTGCAAAGTTCTTTGTGTGGGGTGAATCCAAATTAAGAGCTCAATGTAAGTACAGAGCAATATTGATAATGGTGTATGTAAAAATAATATATGGTGAGTTTTAGATAATTATTCATTTCATCAGTACTTGACAGATTCTTCAGAACAATAAACCACATTTTTTTTTTTTTTTTTTTTTTTTTTTTTTTTGCTTTCCTGAAACAAAATGAAATATTTTGTCAAATAAAATTGGCATTTTCTTTTTTTTTTTTTTTTTTTTATCTACATAATTTGACTGAAATCCGATCAAGTTTATGATGAGATTTTGTGGGAACTGGCTGATAAACTCGCCAGGATTATCATTCCAAGTACTTTCAGTCTAATCACAGACCATTCTCAGGGAATTATGTATATTGCAAAGATAATCAACAATTCAAAAATTTGAATTTAGTCCAACACATGTAAGACACAATTTTTGAACTGAATATAAATAAATTTGACAAAACTATAGGTTCTGTTTGGCCCTTAGATGGGGCCCAGAGCGGTAATATTACTCAGAGTGAGAGTGGGTCTACAAGTCATAAGCAAAGTATGACTCTACACAGTCTATTGCTCTGAAATTGAGCCCTACCATACTATGCAGTTTTATGCAAGACTGTTTGGGCATAGAGAGAAATTATTTTTATTTTTTTTACTTTGTTTCTTGCCTTTTTTAATTCTAGTGTTCATATAAATTAAAGAAAAAAAGGTGCAATTAATGAATCTCAGGTAATGCCAGGTAAGGACAGTTATAGTTGTGTGTATATAATTTTTTTAAATTATTCATTACTGTTATTTTTTTAATGATACATGGGTGACACAAGGTAGCTCTTCTAGAAAAGTTGAAGAGGATACTTGCAACATATTATTTCTCTTGAATTTCTCAGAGCATTTATTTAGTATATATAGACATTATGACTTGGTGGAGGAATTGTTTGTTGTTATCTTAGTGTGTGTTGAGAATATGGTTACATTGAAAACATATTTTTAAATGAGTAAACAACAGAAATGGCTCAATTTAACTTGTATTTGAGAATATTTGAAATTATATGATTAAAAGTTTCTACTTTGAATTTAATAAGTTTTGTGTTTGTTTTGTTTTTCATTTTTAGTTTTTTTTTTTCTTTGTTTTTGTTTTTTTTTCAGTCACAGACCTTCACTAGTTAACTTCACACACTTGAGCAGTCAACATGCCTGTCTTAAATAGTCTCCACTTGTAATGTCATTCAAAGAAAGTAACTCATCTAGGTTCTTATACAGAATTCTCCATATATTAAAAAAAAAAAATAAATAAACAATAATAAACAAACATCTGTATGATGTATGTAACATGATGAAAAAAAAACCTAAATTGGTCAATTAATTTTATTTTTATAAAGAAAAGCATTTTTAAGCAATTAATGGGAATTCTGAATTCTTAAACATTACAACATAAATCTTGCAAGTTTTGAATTATTGTTGTTACCATATTTTTTTTTTTTTTTTTTTTTTTTTTTTTTGTCAGACTGGTGGTGGGCAAGATCACTTCTCAGATATTCATAAAATTGGATTTTATTTAAAAATGAAACTACTTGATCAATTTACATAATTTTTGGAATATGATATTTTCATTTCATCATGGGTATGTAGGTTAAAGATGTTTCTTTTTGTTTTTAATACAGAAGAAATTCTGTAAAAGAATCCTCATCTATTATCTGACATTAAACTTACCAAACCAATAACTTGCTAAATTACTGAGGTTGTTTGAATAACCAGTTGATGCATTCATTGTTGTGGAAGCAAAATAAATTATAAAATTTAAATCAACTGAAATATTAAACATGTACAATGGATTTATTTGCTGGATCTGAAGTAGAAAAAAGGGGTTTTGTCCAAAATTTCTCTTGATTTCAAAGGCTAAAAATAAAGAAAAATCTGTATGAGATATGTACCCATGACGGTACAAAAATATTATATTCCAAAAATCATCTAAATTGATAAAGTAGTTTTATTTTTATAAAGAAAATCAGTTTTAAGTGATTAATGAGAATTACAACATAAATCTAGTATGAGTAATTCAATTATCTCCCTTTATTTGATTCTTTTCAAAATGGTGGGCATCACAATTACTCTTCAAATACTTATAAAATTTGATTTTAAAAATAAAACTACTTGATCAATTTACATGATTTTTGGAATATGATATTTTGCTTTGTCACATTTATGTACATCATTCAGATTTTCTTTTCTCTTTGTTTTTTTTTTTTTTAAATATGGGGGAATTCTGGACAATAACCAGAAATAGATATATTGCGACTAAAATAAAAGTAGTTATAGTTTACACTGTACGAGCCCTTTCTAGTCTTGCACAAAAACACGCGTTCACATCTCAAGCCATTTTTCTTGTCATATACATACGCGCGCACATACACACACGTAGATATATTCACATTCACACACACATGCGCTAACGTACACACATGTACGCACACGTATGCACACATCGGCAACGTCACTTCCCCTTTGAAGGAAATCCACATATGCGCAAAAGACCACCGGAAACAGCTATAAAAGCAAGAGACCTGAGCTATTTCCTTCTTTTCGACTCAACTCCCGAGCTGAGCGGTCAATGGACCATCCGCTCCCTTTCGGGGTGCATGCGCCTCACGTCACCTGCTACTATGTGTGAGGTAAGAGTCAACAGACAGTACGTACACCTTACACGCTTTCTATCTCCATGGCCTGAATTGACTTTTTTCTCTCTCTCTCTCTCTCTCTACAACAATACTTTCCTTCTCACTAGTTAACAGCGAGAGACGCACGCCAAACTAAACACGTGCTGTACCCTTTTCTTTCATTTGTTTCTTCACAAAATAAATTCTAGTTCGTTTATTTCAATAAACACGCTGTTCGTTTCTTTCTCAATTCAATTAATTTTTCCTATTTTGTACGACTGGGGGATATATATAATATATCCATCAGTTCTGCTACAAATTGGTGACCTGATGTGAGATGAACATGCATTTCCTTCTATACCACTAGTCCCACTACAAATTGGTGACCCGACGTGAGATGAACACGCATTTCCTTCTATACACAAGTCCTCCATAAACTGGTGACACCCGAACGTGAGACGAACATGCATTTCCTTCTATGCCACAAGTCCCACAACAAACTAGCGACCGACTGACGTGAAACGAACACGCATGGTGACCCTACTTTTTTTAAATGAATTGTTTTGAGCGAGACGCATGTTTTATTTGATAAAAGAAATAAACATTTCAACAAAGAAAAACAAGTGAACTACTACCGACAAGAATCTCAACGAACTACAATGATGAAACCGCTCGTCAGACTCGGCAGAAAAATAAACATGGAGCTATCGACTTCATACCGAATATAAAGAAAAATTTGAGCTCAACAAATATTTTTCACGGTTTCCTAACATTAACCTGCAACAAACACGAGGAGCAAAATCACATAGACCTATACACATTCTCTCCTGCACAGCAGAGGCAACAACAAAGTAACAATACCAGGACATCCTTATTAACACATAGGAAGAAGTTGAATCAACAATATGAGTTGAGATGCACCACGCACACTGATAAACTCACAACTGGAAGTTTCGTTGACAGCCAGCAACTGGACACCACCGTTCAACACAAACGAATGTGCAACAAGCGCTCGTACAGACAATGTGCACACACTACCGCAAACTCACTTGCGAAGACAACGTCAACTTGACACACCACATCAACACAAACAAAAATTTTCCTTCCAAACGAACAATTCACTTCATTGTCCAAGCAACTCGTTGCACATGTCAGCACACAACAAAAAAAAACAAACAAACAAACAAATGTAAGCCTAAAAAGATTAAACGCCTTTTCCACGCATAAGTAAATACTTTTTTTTACGAACACACTCCATTTTTGACGTTTTTTAAATAACCACACCAACAAAAAAAAATCAGGATGAAAAGTCAATTGCCCAAAACATTACTTAAAAAAAAAAAATATACACTACATATTTTTTTTTTTTTAAATTTTTTTTTTCCTGGGAAGGGGAGTATTGTACGAGCCCTTTCTAGTCTCGCACAAAAACATGTGTTCACATCTCAAGCCATTTTTCTTGTCATATACATATGTACACACAAACATAGGCGCGCACGTACACACACGTAGATATATTAAATACACTCACGTGCATACACACACACGCTAACGTACACACACATGTACGCACACATGGACGTCACTTCCCCTTTGAAGGAAATCCACACATGCGCAAAAGACCACCGGAAACAACTATAAAAGCAAGAGACCTGAGCTGTTTCCTTCTTTTCGATTCAGCTCCTGAGCTGAGCAGTTAACGGACCATCTGCTCCCTTTCGGGGCGTGCGCGCCCACGTGCCTCACATCACTTGCTACTATGTGTGGAGCAAGAGTCAACAGACAGTACGTACACCTTACACGCTTTCTATCTCCATGGCCTGGATTGACTCTCTCTCTCTCTCTCTCTCTCTCTCTACAACAATAGACTTTCCTTCTCACCAGTTAACAGTGAGAGACGCACGCCAAACTAAACACGTGCTGTACGCTTTTCTTTCATTTGTTTCTTCACAAAATAAATTCTAGTTCGTTTAATTCAATAAACGCGTTGTTCGTTTCTTTCTCAATTCAATTCATTTTTCCTATTTTGTACGACTGGGGGATATGTATAATATATCCATCAGTCCCACTACAACACACACACACACACACACACATATATATACATATACAAGAACAAAATGTGCATAGTTATGTCACCCATTAGGCTTAAATTCCATTGTTTGAATTAGGAAAATGTATAATTCTCTGTAGACGAAATTGAAGAGAAAATAGAAAGAATAAGAATATTAAAATCAAAATTGAATTTTTAATCAACAGTCCAACTACAAAAACAACACGTATGTGTACCTTGTTTTTATTCACCTCAAACAAGACATATTGTCACTCGGACATAAGAGGCTACTATTTAAGATCATGTCTATGTGAGGAGATGAGCAAGATGTCTGTTCACATTACATTTAAACTTCTGCATGCTAGTACAGTCAAGAAAGCGGGAAACAGAAGGAAATTCCAAAGTCTAGCAGTTTGAGGGAAGAAACTATTAGAGTAGGTTGTCCGGCATCTAGGGACCTCAAAAGTGAAGGGATGGGATTTTGTTGCTGTTGGTTTTTTAGGTGTAAACATGTCAAGGGGCCACAAGTTCTATCGATTCATCAGAGCACATTCCAGTAAAATGTAAAACAGATCCAGAGATGTAAAATTACAGTCATAGGGCAGGGGTTGGATTTTGATAGTGTGGGACCTTTTGAGACTTTTTTGGAACCCTATCTAAGAGGGAGAGATTAGTGATGAATGCACCATCCCAGATATGGCAACAATACTCTATGCATGGGCGAATGGTGGCTTTGTAAAGATATATGATACTGTCAGGTGTGAGTAGTTTTCTAGCCCGATAGAGCCCACCTTCTTTACAGCAGCCTTGGCAATGTCCTCAATATATTGTTATTATAGAGAGAATGAGGCAAGCTGTTGCTATCACATCACAAGAGATGGAGAGAGACGCATCCACTTCATTACGGCCATGAACACTATTGCTGTTATGATTTAATAACGTGTACACAATGTGGACTTTTATGATGTGTTCCTGCAAGATATTTGACAAAGAATTCTTTATGTAGTGCTACATGCCTATAGTATTTCAACTTTGCCTGTAAGCCGTTTATTTATTTACTTATTTATTTTTTAAGGCTTATCTTTTTTATGTTTCGATGCAGAAAATTAATGAGGGCCCTGTGTGCTCTGGCTCATGAAACCCCACATTACTATTGCTTTTTTATTTTCAACTTTCAAATACTAAAAAAAAAAAAAAAAATAATCACAGGAATCTTAACTGATACCTGGCAAATTTTGGTTTATGACACTAGCTGACATGTTTGCAGCATCCTCCAATGAAGCATATGTTATTAATCTTTATACCTATAATTCTGTATTCCTTTGGTGTGTAGTGATATTCATATTAAAAACCCTATTTTTCTATTTCTTTAAAAAGAAAATACAATTTTGTTATATATGAGTTATCGAATTGCATTCATTAGCAAAAGATCTAACTAATTTGCATATTCTTTTAAACATTCATTTTTAATTAATTCCCTATTAGTTTTTTCAGTTTTCTTATAGGGTGATCACCTTTAGTTAACTATTACGGGTAATTATATTCATGCAGATATTCTACATGATTTATACTTGCGAAATATTTGCGTAAAAAGCTTACAATGAACACAAAATCGTTTCCATATATATTTATGTATACGTATATATTTTTGTTTCATCTATCTGTCTATCTATCTATCTATCTATCTATATATCTATAAAAGTGAACGTGTCTGTCTGTCTGTCTGTGTGTCTGTCTGTCTGTGTACATTTCCCTACGCAATAACTCTGTCAATTTTTAGTCTATAGACTCGAAATTTGAAATACCGGGTACTGAGATTTGGGAAAATCGATGTGACGGGTGTCAGCCAGAAATTTGGCTGTTAAGGGGTCAAAGTTCAACGATTTGACCTTTAAGAACTCTACCAAACTCCTCCGACAATTTTGGGTCTAGACACTTGAAATTTTAGATATAGGTTCCTTGAACCTGGATCTAATTTAATAAAGTGATTTGAGCCCGAAACTATAAATTTTAAGGGGTCATAATAGGGGTCAAATTAAAAAAAATTTACTCTTTTTTTTTTTTTTTTTTTTTTTTTTGCTCAGCATACACCTCCAAACACCCGGGCAACGCCGGGCTGAAATGCTAGTAATATATAATCCCATTCTGTGGAAGATGTGTTCCTTTTATTTATATATATATTTTTTCCAACCAACACTTACAAACTAATGTAACCTTTGACATTCTTTAAATTTGGGAATTATACAGAATTTTGAAGAAAACTCTTTAATAAATACATGTTTCATCAGCCATGGCTGGTAGAAGTGTTATTTTTTATGTTGTTCTTAGTTATTATCACCGTCAATCTCTATACCATCACTTAATTAATCAACACTTTTAACCATTGTGCCATAGGTCCAGATATTCAATTTTAGTATGAATTTGGAGAGTTTTAAACCTACTCTTGTCTTAACTAAAAATAACAAGTAAATTGATGCTTCCATTCATTAATGGTTGATAAGACAAGAACAATCTATCCCCATGGATTAAATAATGGGTTCAGTTCAAAATTTACTGTTGGTTTTCTCGATTTTTGACATAAATTTAGCGATTACATTGGGTTATTAGCTGCTAGCTGAAAAACATGAAAATATGTAAAGAAGAAATAAAGATTCCCAATTTGAAAAATATACCTGAAGAATGTCGGAGCTTACATCAGCCGAAATAACAATAGCAATGAGAAGAGTAATCCGAATCTTCCAAGTCATCAATCCTTATCATCAGTGATGCAGTGGATTGATGTGTTGAGTCTCTACGGTTTTAAGTGAGCATTGTTTGAAAAGGTTTCAATCCCACCCAAAGCAGGTCAGAAAATTAGTTGTCCAAAATGTGGTGAGACAACGACAGCTATGGAAGGCAGTAATTATTGGGTATACAGTTACAGAACTCAGCATTCCTATCCTGTCACAGTTAAAACACTGGAAGAAATCCAGAAGATAAGTTGGTTGGAATGTTGTGAAATAAGAACAACTATGAAGATGAGGATAACAGTCTGCTGAAAAAGAAATACACAAATTATGAAGCCTCATCTCAAAGGATTCCAAAAAATATATAATAAGTTTGTTTGTAAGACTGTTAAATTATCTCTTTTCTTTTATTGAAAAGTTGCACAACTATTTTGACAACATTTTTTTCACTAATGAGTTATCATTTATCAAGGCCAAAAGCCACTAACAGATAAGATTTACAAAGATGGATGAATTGTCAGGTGAATCATACATAATCTATATAATAATTAGGGCTATGACAAGAGAATATTCTTATCATTGTTTTGATTCTTGAGTATATATTTGAGACAGACACAGTTAATCAATCGAGAACCACATCACTCGATCTAAAAACATAAGATATTAACTGATATATACTTGAGAGTCAAAATAATGAAAAGAATATTCTCTTGTCATAGTCCTAATAATAATACACTAAGGTATTTTGTATTTGTACATACATTATCACCTTTCACCCATATTTAAAAAAAACATGAGATCGTCTTATCAGCAAAGATGGTGATTAATCTGATGTTAAGGTATGAAAATTGCAACCCATTTTAAAATGAATTGTCCCAAAATCAAATTGTCGTCCTTTAACTAAATCAGTACAATTTTAAATAAATACACATAAAAATATTTGTTTTCTGGATTTGAAGAATATTTTGTTGCCGATTTATTTTTACGGGTTAGGGTTATTGCTTAAAAAAAGAATTAATGTTATAATTTTATATAAAAAAAGACACAAATTCAATTTCTTTAAAGAATGTGTAGCTAATAATGACAATTATTTTTACGGAAAAAGGATAATTTTTTTTTTAATAGTACTGACACTGACAGACATTATTTACAAAAGAAATATTTTATTTTTACGGAAAAAGCATAATTTTTTTTTAATAGTACTGACACTGACAGACATTATTTACAAAAGAAATATTTTATTTTTACGGAAAAAGCATAATTTTTTTTTAATAGTACTGACACTGACAGACATTATTTACAAAAGAAATATTTTATTTTTACGGAAAAAGCATAATTTTTTTTTAATAGTACTGACACTGACAGACACTATTTACAAAAGAAATATTTTATTTTTACGGAAAAAGCATAATTTTTTTTTAATAGTACTGACACTGACAGACATTATTTACAAAAGAAATATTTTATTTTTACGGAAAAAGCATAATTTTTTTTTAATAGTACTGACACTGACAGACATTATTTACAAAAGAAATATTTTATTTTTACGGAAAAAGCATAATTTTTTGCAGATTGATATCAAAAGCAGCAGAGAATCTTCTCAGAGTCCTGCAAGTCCGTTTCATTTAATCTTCTCCAAATATGGAGAAGATTAAATGAAACGGACGAAATTTGAATACCTCTTAGGACAGTTTATGACAAGTATTTGCCAATGGATTTGACAACAACCATGCTGTAGTTTGCTGGGAAGAAATCTTGCAGTAATATGTTCTTGAGGTGAAACTCTGTGTCTAGTATTTCCAGGTGAAGATGCATATATTCCAAGTCAGAGCCTGTTCTGTGTGGGGTAATATATTGAATTTGTGTTTCTCATAGATGAGTGAGCATTTTGGCTCTAAACTAAGGACTGGTGTATTGATTTGTTCGGGTAAAAATTTCATTTTGCAATCCAAGAAAACAAGTAGCATTGTAACTTGCAAAGAAAAATAAATCTTGTTAATTATTTGGAAACTGAAATTATCGTTTTAGTCAGAGCGTGAACTTTTCTGTTGTAAGCACTGACTGAATTGAACAAAGACTTGAGACAATGCAATAAGTTAACGATCGTGGTCTGTGCAGTGAATGCACACATGCATGTTCATACGCAGATGTTACAAACAAAAGTATGCATCAACAAATCTGACACCCGGACATTTTTTTTTTTTTTTTAAGTTTTATTTTAATTTTTTTTTTTTTAATTTTATTTTAATTTTGTTTTTAGTTTTATTCTAATTTTTTTTTTTTAAGTTTTATTTTAATTTTTTTTTTTAAGTTTTATTTTAATTTTTTTTTAAGTTTTATTTTAATTTTTTTTTTAAAGTTTTATTTTAATTTTTTTTTTTTAAGTTTTATTTGGGTGCATTAAAAAAAATGTACATTTCCTTGTGTTTTTTCCTTGGCATGATATCTGCTAGTTATATCTAGATATTACCAAAGTTTATAGTCACATGTAAATGCACTTCACATGTGCAACAATGTATTCACACATACACTTTCTTCACATGCAACAGCATATTTGCAAATGCACTAGTTCTAAAAGACAACAGTGGATACATGCATGCACTTCTCATGTACAACATTGACCTGTACCCCTTACATACAACAGTACAAATTGACCTCTACTCCTTCATGCTTAGAACAGTACAAACTAACCTGTACTCTTCTCACTTGCAACAACACATGCACTACTGATTTCAACCTTAGTTTTTGAATCGCTCTCATAAAAAATATTCACTGTTGTTAATATATCTACAGTATTGATTTATATTAGTGTAGAGAAGACATTGGCGATTTTATTTCAAACTCTGGTGACCGTTTAGGTATAAATGCAAACTGGTAAATTCGCATTCTAAGCTAGCAATACCTTGGTACATCTTCTTAGTGTTTACAGTGATGCTGTGTTGGGGATATAAATCCTGTTAAATGCATTTCAGTGCTATTTCTTTATTGGGGAACAATACACTTCTACAGGGTGGAATGATAAAGTTGTTGTCCTAAAGAAAACAACACTACAACTTTATTTTAAAACTTTTATTGAAAAAAATCAATTCAAGTAACTTGATTATGTAGTAGAGCAGACATCTATTCAATGTAGCCGCCTTCAGCCACGATCACCACCTCAATTTTTTTTTTTTTTTTTTTTACATAGGCATCACCACATTATCAAGGCCAAGAGGCCACTCAAGGATAAGGGTTAAAGAGTGTACAGTAGAAATTGGGCAATATAGTAATCATTAGTAATGAAAATTTGGTAAATTTGATAACTTATATGGAACGGCTCATCAAGAACTTATTTACGTTAGACTTGAAGACAACCATATTGTAGTCAGCCGGAAAGCAGGAAAATGGAAGACAATTCCACAGGCGTGCAGTTCTAAGAAAGAAGCTTTGTTCATGGAATCTACGTTTAGGTTTAGGCACAGATAAAGAGTGGGGGGAATTATTGATAGTCTTTACAGCTAGACGAGTGTTTCTTGTGAAAGTTTGGCGAGGGGGGACCATAGATTGAAGCTCAGTTGAACACTTTCCATGAAAATAACGATACATCAGAGACAAACTCGCAACATCTCTTCTGTGAGATAGAGGTTGCAGCGAAGAGAAAAGGACATCTCCTACGAGGCTACGAAGTCTATTTTGAACTCTATCAAGGCTGGACAAGTCCTTTCTAGCAGCTCCTGCCCAGATGTGGCAACAGTATTCCACCCTTGGACGTACCTGGCTCTTATATAGATAGAGAATAGCATCAGCAGTGAGATATCTACCGGATCGATAGAAAGATCCCACCATTTTTCCAGCGGCCTTGGCAACAGATTTGATGTACGTGTTCCATTTAAGATCAGGAGTAATGGTCAAGCCCAGAAGCTTGTCAAAACTTGAGACCTCCTGAAGACGAGAGCCATTCATTTCAATTGATGCCAGATGTGGATTAGAATGTTGATGATGTAAAGAGAGAAGCTTGGTTTTAGATGCATTAAAAGTAACCAGCCACTCCTTTCCCCATTGTACTACGTGCTTAAGATCAGAGGAGAGAGAATTGGAGAGAACTTGGTCGTTTACTGTCTTAGATGTGCTACCATAAATGGTAGTGTCGTCAGCATAAATGTCTACAAATGATGTAAGGATGTGATTTGGAAGAAAAAAAAAAATTCGGGTCCAGAACTGGGAGCATGTCTTTTCCACAAGCGTTGGCAGGAGCTCGGCTAATACTCAGTAGATGGTGGCAATCAAGCTGGCTTTGGTGTTGTGGGAGGTCATGTTGGTGATGTTCTCGTTGTATGACCAAGCAAAGTAATCCAGCGGGTTCAGGTCAGGGGAGGAGGGGAACCAGTGAAAGAAGGGTACTGGGTCTCTTTGGACTTGTGGGCCAGCACCAAATCCTGTTGTCACACCCAGGATCTGTCAGCGGCCACCTGATTGCACTATGTGATCACTACACTCTTCAACACATCCAGGTACACTTTGGTGTTGACTTTCAAGCCGACTTTTGAAGATGTGAGGTGGTATGATGTGGCCCTCACTTGAAACCACACCAAAGACCATAACTATGGCCGGAAACTTTGTTTTCATCACCCTGGGCACGTGCTTGTTATCCGTGGCAATCCAGCAATGCATTTTGAGGGTGCTGGCAATGGTCCTGTTGTCATAACTTGTATCAGTAGAGAGCATAAGTTGCACAGCAGTGTATCTCTGATCACGCTCGTCGAACATTGTGTCACTTTCAGACATGATAGAAGGCTCCTATCGCTCTTGAGATTTGTACGTAACTGGCAAACTAGTAGATGGTCTGCAACAAAAAAAAAAAAACGGTTTTCATCAAACAGAAATGAAATTGTCATCTTTTCTAAGGCGATAATTTTATCATTCCACTCTGTATTAAATGACCTTTGACCAGCCATTAGTGGATGTTTGTAATGTGTCAACTCCAAGAATTGTCTATTCTTCCTTGCATGAACCAGCTTACACTGCAATTTCACCTACAGTGAAAATTATTTCTGTTAAAATATTCTGACTGAATATCAGACATGAATTTACTGACCTGGACACAGATACATACGAGCCCCACTCAGAACCTGCAGTACTATTGTGCATAATTTAACCACATCCACAAGCCAAGGCTATTCAAAGCAGTTTTCTTTTCAGCAAAAGAACATTTTTTTTTCTCTTTTAAACAAAGAATAATCATTTCAGATTGCAAAAGCAAATATTACCCACTTTTTCTACTTTGCATGTTATTTAAATTCATTCTGATGTGTTGTTACAATCAATAATCTTGTTTTTATCTGCAAAAGGCCTAAAGAGGAGGTAATGTAGCAGTCACATGAAAAAAATATTTTTCTCTTGTTTATATATTTTCTCTTGTTTCTATACATGCAATTTCTTACATAATTATTACTCACACTCACAGTTTTGATTCCGTTGGTGAAATAGACATTCAAACTCGCATTTTGATATGCAGGTGATTAGCGCATCACTGTGCATATGCATTTGTTGTTTTGTTTGATTTCCAACCAAAGTTGGATTCATGCCAAATACGACAGTTTGAGGTATCAATGTAGACAGACGTAGCATTTCCTCTTGCCTCTCAACATTAGTGATGAGAGATGGAACTTGGCTCAAGACCAACTTGGACTCAATTACCTCTTGACAATAATATGTGCATGTTGATCCAACTTGCTTTACGTTACCACATTTCTTTGTTCCCATTGATTTATATTATTGTAGAGAAGACATTGGTGATTTTATTTCAAACTCTGGTGACCGTTTTCTTATTCAATTCAGATACAAACACAGCTGACTCTACTAAATTGTTATTTTCACCTCAACACTCTCCAACCAACTCTCAACTCAACAAAAACCAAAATTAGAATGTAGTTAGAGTAATTCCAATTATGAATCTTCATCTAAAAAATTCCAAAACACAAGTTGTTGCATTATTTTATGAATAACATTTGGACTGTGATGAAGAAAACATGCAAAAAGAAAAATGTAAAAGAATCTAACCCAAGGGTTCAAGGGTTTGCCACTTTCTTTATATAAAGAAATGCTAACAGATCAATCACTCAATTACGGTATGATCCACTCTGTTAAAAAGTGCAATTGCGCACGCATTTCACCAGACATTAAAAATTTCAATCACGTACACAATGTCGATTACACCTACGTACACTATGCAAAGAACAAAAACAAAACTGCGTTATCCACATGAACATACCACGTGATCAAAAATGCGACTTACTGGCCAATCAGAGACAAAAAAATTAAACATTTTTGATCCGATTCAAGCCAAAGACTGATTATAAAAGGAACCCCTCCTCCAACCATGAAGCAGTCTTACCGTCTTTGGGGATCGTCTCGACATCACCGTCGCCATCATCAACCTAATGCGCATACTTTACTACCGTCACCGATATCAATCAGACTCGTTGCTACTGACAACAATGATACCAACAATACTACAAATACATCACTGACGACGATGACATCAATGTATTGTGAATATCACTGTCGTCATTGTTTGACCAACCTCCTGCGTATACATTGCTGCCATCGTCGATAACATCATCAACTTACCGTGAGTAACTTGCCGACATCAACCAGACTCAATGCTGCAAACGACGATGCCTTTACCGCTATAAATCTCTGATTTGGTGAAAATAAAATATATATATTTAATTTTATTCAGTCGTTTGTATTTTTTTGCAACTATACGCTTGTCTATTACACTGGTGTCAGAAGCGTACAGCAAGTTAAATATGGAGAATTACACGCTTCACACGGGCCGAACTTTTCACCCTCATTAGAGAGCAGAAAACATTCCTGTTCAATTTGAAGACAGGAGCAACTCAGCCAACCGAACATGCAGTTTAAGAAGTCCACACTGACATAGACGACATGCTGGCGGCTTTAAAGCTGACTACTTCAACGGCACCCATACGAGTCAAAGGAAAATGATTACAGTTTGGTTATCCGTCAACAAGTCATCCGGAATGTCATAAAACAGCAGAAATTATTCCGCCCAGGAAACGGCGTAAACCAGTTCATCATGGCACTGAACAAAGCCTACACCATCCATGTCGCACCAGAATTGAATAGATATCCCAGCCTGGAAGGCGAGTTCATCAAGTCTGCGAAAGATTTACTTGACCAAGGTATCTTTCAGCAGATGGTTGATTCGAAAACAGACTCATCCACTTTTGAAGTACTGAAAGAATATTTGCAAGCAGTCCATGGCAGCCAGATGACGAACTTCCAGCACCTTAATCGAGCCTGGGACATGGAATGACAAGATGGGGAAAAATTGACGGATTTCTCAGGCTATCTGGAAAGTACCCTAAGAGAAGCAGCTGTCCACATAAAAACCAAATACAAAAAAGGACAAAAACACTGAATTAACCATAGATGGGCTTATATCTATCATAGGTGCAATGCTGATGAGTGAAAAGGTGAAGGTCTGGAATTCAAACCTTTACCCCCATCTCATCAAGACAATGGACAACCACTACAGTGCAACTGGCATAGCTTGCAAAGCCCAAATGTACCTCGATCACTGCTGTTTATGAAATTACATACTACACACAAAAACCACAGCAGTCACGTCAAAGAGACATGCCGCTCAGGACAGACTTACCACCCTGAGCCAAAGAATGGCCCCACCAACACCAGACAAGCCCCAGCAACCAACCAAGACATGACCATCATCAGGCACACAAAGACCGCCAACACACGCTATGTACTCCATTGTGCAAGAACTACCCTAAGGAACGACCGTGTTTCCGTGGTCGCAACTGCCCGTATCGTCACCCACCTCACACCCAAGCACAAGCCCACATCACAACAGTGGATGACGACCTATCATACACAAAAGAGGACTCACTCACCAATCACCACTCGTACAATCCATCTTCAACATAAAAGATGTACACTTCTCTGGGATCGTGATGCTAGACTCGGGATGCTCCACATGCATATGTGAATTATTTCATGCAATAATTATTTTTGTTAATAAGAAAGTGATCTCCGAGTTATTGATTATCGAATTGCTTTGATTTGGAAATATAATTATTTACAGCACCAACACCACCACCAAGGCCAGACTGCAAGAAGCAACACCAGAGCACTTATGAAAAGAACTCAAAGCACAGCCTCTGACAACGAATGACCAATCAACAAGTTAAAATTATTGCCATATAGACTTGTGTTGTGTACATCAAAGGAGATGATTTACAATAACCAGTGAGTGTCTGGTCACATTTTGAAGGGTCCATCATTAGACAAAGATAAGAGTGTAGCTACAGATTAGCCCTTATGTTATATTAATTGGGACTTAAGGTTAGCCTCTGGTTATATTAATTGGCGCTGAGAAGCAGGATTGTGGTATCCCCCACCCCCACCCAACCTGCACACAGGTTTATCTTGAATGAGAGCGGGGTGTCTGTAGGCAATACGAATGATCTTATATTTATTATTATATGTGGTGAATAATACATAGCTTACCTGAGTGTAGCTGCCGGAGGTGAGGATGCTCTTCCAACAATCAAGAAGAACAATAGCCTTGTGGTTATTTATACTAATAGAGTAAGGTAATTGTTATAAAAACCTTCCTCCTTTGTGAAGAGTCACTTATTCCTTTATTTTTATGTTACTGTGGTTACAAGACCCAAGAAGAAGGTCACAAAGAAGATTGTATTTTTTTCGCAACCTCACTTCAGGTTAGCTACTCTCAGTTATATGACTTTTTGGGTTTGTATTACTGTACACATAGATTCGAAAAAGTTGTCAAAAAACAAATATATAACAAATAAATGTTATCAAAAGCAACGTAAGTTACTTTTCTACCTAACTGGATATGTTTTTAGTGTTTTTATTTAATGTAACATGTTTATTCAGCTCGAAAAACATAGTGTTTACCGATGTATTGGAAAATTTAAAATGGCGCCCAACTCTCTCTTTCACACGGTAAGTTTGGGAAAAGGAGTTAAAAATTTTAAAAATATGCCAAATACTGTTAAAACCCCACCGAATATATGTCAGTCTATGTTACAATAACATATATTAAGCGAGTTTCTAACAGTATTTTGTCTAGATTTTTATTTATAACCTCTTTTCCCAAACTTACCGTGTCCGGACGCCACTTTTAAATTTTCCAATACATTGGTACACACTGTATGCTTTTCGAGCTGAATAAACATGTTAAATTAAATAAAAACACTAGAAAATTACCCAGTTAGAGAGAAAAGTAACTTATCTTGCTTTTGATAACATTTATTTGTTATATATTTGTTTTTTTTGACAACTTTTTCGAATCTCTGTGTACAGTAATACAAACCCGACTTTTTTTTCCAACATATATATACATGAATGAGGAATCAAAAATAAAAGTAATTTGTTTTTTAACAAAAAAAAAGAAAATTTTAGCATTGATTGAAAAAGATTAACCAAAAATCAAAGAATAATTAATGTTAATAAATATTTATAAATAAAATTATTCCCACACATCTTCATTTACACGACGAAGTAGCCTTAAATAGGCGAAAATCAATAACCACTTTTATAAAGGCGTGAATGAAAAAAAAAAAAAAAAAGATCAGAATTTTAATGTAAAAAAAAACGTTAAAAGTTTGAAGTACTAGTTGCCTTACATTTTGATTTGCATATTCAATGTGATATCCCAGATTTTTAAGTGTTTTCTTCCTTTTTTTTTTTCAGTACCATGTGTTTATTTTTGTTTTGGGTTAAGAACTGAATACCTTTTATTTTGAAATATTTATTTGCTGAGATATAAAAAAAATTACGTTAGCAATAAATTATTAGGCACAAGGCCATATAAAAGTGTGGGGAGAAATTGGTGCCCTTGGTCATTATAGCCCAAAAATGTCTGTCCTTGTTAAGATTAGAATATTCAGCCACCATAATACCACATTTACTACAGGAGTTGTCCTCTTTCTAAATAATAATCGCCCACTTTCTTTCTCTTTTTTTTTTATAACCGAAAACAAGCAGGCCAATCTCTAAGTACCTTACACTTAGTGATGAACAAAATAACCAAAAATCTAACGTAATTTGATCGGGGGTGGGGAGCAATAGATTCTCAACTCTCTAAATGGAGAAACCTCCACTATTTCCGTTTCGTTTACGACAAAAAAAAAAAACAAAACGCGCAGGGATATCTCTAAATTACAGTGACGTGTCTTTAAGTTTGAGAATAAAAAGAAAGCGAGGTGTGTGATAGGGTTGATCAGAGTTAGGTAGTACCAGACACCGGGTAATACGAGTGATTCTATATTATAGCGCATCTGGTCTTCCATACAAATAAAAACAAACTACAGACAGAAGGAAGGGAGATAATCGGGTGGAGTAAGAAAAGAAAACATTCTTTCTAGCAAAGACGCATCTGCGAAACGAAAATGTCGCACTTCTCGCTTTATGTTCTTTTAGTTCTTCTGATCGTAACATGTGATCAAACACATGGTGGAAAATATTCGAAAGAGAAAAATGTCGAACTTAAGAACGACCCATTTGACGGAAGGCAGTTCCGAATGGTAAAAATTCAACAACTTTGGGAAAAGGCGAAAAAGGTAATGGAAGTTAAAACAAATCCAGTACTCATGCAGAGAGTGATCCAATGATCCATGCTGAAATAATAACGTTATTATTTAAAAAGCCATTCTTAACATGAGGAGGGGAGGGTGTTTTGTACCTAATCTGTACTTACAATTGAGTAAACAAACATATCATAAAACTTTAATTAAAGTTGGAAATACGATTTAAAAAATAGCGCGGATCAGTAAGTGCACTAGCACCGTAAATCGTTTGTGCGATTTAAAATTTTTTAATGCAATTTTTAACCATTTTTGTTTTAACTGTATTATTGAATGCGACTTAGAAGAAACGTTTCTCCGTAACAAAAGGATGGGTCGGCACTCCACTAATTGGGTGTAAAATAAAAATGAGATTCTACCTTTTTAGACGATTATTTGTAAACAACTAGAAAAAGTGGGTGGTATATTAAAAAAACAAAAACAAACGAACAAAAAAATCCCAATGAATTTACTGTAAAATGATCATCTGCTCCCGTATCAGATAGCGTTTTTAAGCGTATATAACCAAATAAAACTGTCTCCCGTGTCTATATAACTTTAATGGTGCTTATACAGAATCTGAACCGAAACAAACCGAATTTTGCCAAACTAAACCTGAAAGGATTCTTCTATGTTATAATGAAAACATATTGAATTTCAAGTAACTATCCGATCTCAAATAGTAACATATCCAAAAAGTACGAAAAACGTTAAGGTAGAAAAATAATTATTAACGAAAAAACATTGAAATGAAGAAGCGAAATCACTGTTAGTGTTGTTACGCTTACTTAAAAAAAAAGTTGACAGGGGAGATAATTAAGTTCTGTCACTTAATGAACGTAATTCAAAATGTCAGATAAATTTTATTCCTCATCTAAACTTTATTGAAAATTGTTTTTCATTAATACAGTAGAACCCGAGGATACGCTGGTGGTCCCAGGATACTTTTTTTCGGGTTACGATGCGCCGATGCGGAGTACAATGTTTTTTTTCGGCCCCTGGTTACGGTATTTGCCCGCCTTACGGTGTTATTTATAATATACATGTGTATTTACTGTACTGTATTTTGAATACTTATGTATTATTATTTTGAAAGCCATTTTTAACATAAGGAGAGGAGGGTGTTTTGTATCTAATCTGTGCTTCCACCTAACAATTTGATAAAAAAAACGATATCGTGAAATTTGAATTTAACCTGAAAAAACTATTTAAAAATTACGTGGTACCAAAAATACAAACACCGTATTTTGTTACTAATTTTTAATGCCGTATGCCGGAGTTCTACTGTAATTATTTTTCTCCCGATCGTTTTCCGTAATTTTTGAATATATTACTGTGAAATATGACAAATGACATAGGTACTATTTGTTTTACTTGAAATTCAATATTTTTTTAGTTATTATAATGTAGAAGCAACAACTTACGGCAAAAAAAAGTTTTTTTAAATTTAATAGAAGTACCAACTTTATTAATCAAATTTATTTCAATAGAAAATAAAGTAAAAAATCCTCTTCAAACAAAGAATATGATTTTATTTTTTATTATTTGGACTACTCATCTTTCTAACTTTTTATTTAACCCACGAGTAGATTGTTCTTGTTCCGGCAGGCATGATCAGACAAAAGTTTTAGTTATGTTATTCTAAATATCATCGCCTGTAGTAAGAATTGAAATTTTAACTTTCAGGAAATAGTCACTTAGGACCGGATAACGCCATCATCCGTTGTGCCCCAGGTTCCGTCCTTAAGTGATAATAATCAGAAATAATAAAAAAAATAATAGCTCTTCTACTTCGCTATAGTTGACTGGACGAGAACAAACTACCCCTTGTGGATTAAATATTTATTCAGTTCGAAATTCCATATGGATTTCAGAGTTAGACAAAGATTCACCCCCCAAAAATCAACTGAAGAAGGGCAAAGATTACATGGGCCGAAACGTTCTAAGTAGAAGAAAAATGTGCCCGAATTATTAATCCTCGTCTTATAAATTCTCAAACATAAATACCAGGTAGTTAAAAATTAAAAAATAAATACCAGGTAGTTAAAAATTAAGATTAACACCCTCAGCTTAATTATCTTGTAAAAAAAACAAACTTTTTTTTTTTTAAGTTATTTATAAAACGGTCCTCTATTTTTATGGCTATTCCAACTTTTTAGAACTGTTAACAATTTTATTGTTATCAGCAACCATATTCTGGGTCACCAGGTAATAAAAAAAGTCACGCGTACCCCCCCCCCCTCTCTAAAAAAAAACATAGAATTTATTTCTCCTAGCATAAAAAAATGGTTAACTGCTTTAAAACACAAGACTGGCTCAGAAATGAGTGATCATTTTATGTTATATTTATGTGCAAAATTGATCAATTTAAAAAAAAAAAATTTCCAAGTTTTTCAGTGTAATAATCACCTAAAGAAAGTATATGGTTTGAAAAAGGGGATTTAGCAGAGGAGGTTAGCGTTTAATTTACAATAATACAAAATAGGAATTTTACAATTTCATTTTATTTTTAAGCATAAAAAATTATTTCATGTTAAATTAATTGCTTCAAAATTATTCTTATTTTTGTTGTTACTTTCATAGTTGGTGGGCGTATCTTGTATTGAAATCTTGCTTGAATATTTCAAGATGCCCTGTTTTACAGATGTGCATGTTCGGAATAGAGGTTGCATCATTTTTTTTTCTTTCTTTTTAAGTAGATTATTAAAGCACAATTATTATTTTATCTTTTTAATGTACCAAGGGTTTATGTGTTTTTGATGGCGAGCTTATGTGGTTAGTTAGGAAGAAAGTTAGGACGAAGAACGCAGCTGATTGAAATAGAATGAGCAAAACATTCGGAGACATTTATGCTGACGACACGACCATCTATGGCAACACTTCAAAGGCTGTAAATGACCAAGTTCTCTCTAATTCTTTCTCCTCTGATCTTGAGCATGTGGTACAATAGGGAAAGAGGTGGCTGGTTATTTTTAATGCATCTAAAACCAGACTTTTATCTTTTCATCATCAATACTCTGATACCCATCTGGAATCATTGAAATGAATGGCTCTTGTCTTGAGGAGGCTCCATGTTTTGACAAACTTTTGGGTCTGACCTTAATTCCTGGTCTGAAATGGAACATGTACATCAAATCTGTTGCCAAGGTAACTAGAAAAATGGTGGAATCCTTCTATCGCTCCAGTAGATATCTCACTGCTGATGCAGTTCTCTACCTATACAAGAGTTAAGTACTTCAAAGGATGTAGTACTGTTGCCACATCTGGGCACGAACTGCTAGAAATACTTTACCCTGCCTTGACAGAGTTCAAAATAGACTTTGTAGCTTAGCAGGGGATGCCCTTTTCTTTTCCTTGCAACCCCTTTCCCCCCGAAGAGACGTTGCAAGCCTGTTTTTGCTTTATTGTTATTTTCATGGCAAGTTCTTGTCTGAGCTCCAATCTATGATCGCTCTCGCCAAACTTTCATGAAAAACACTCTTCTAGCTGAAACTGCTATCAATAATTTCCCCCAATCTTTATATGTGCCTAAACATAAATATGGATTCCATGAACAAAGCTGCTTTCTTAGAACTGCACACCTGTGAAACTTTCTTCTGTTTGCCTGCTTTCCAGCTGACTACAATTTGGTTGTCTTCAAGTCCAACGTCAACAAATTCTTGATGAGTAATCCAATTTACCAAATTTCCACTACTAACAATTACTACGATACTAGCTTTACAGTCCTTCTAACCTTTTGACTCCTTGTCCAGAACACTTCCTATTCCCTAGCTGCCAATACGTGTTAACTCATATAAGATCGAACAAATAATTCACAACTTGTTTCCATTCCAGGATCTCAACCAAAAAAAAAAATTTTTTTTTTTAAAATGCAGTTTGAATTGATACATTTGGGAAATCACCATTCTTTGTTTGTTATTTTTATTTATTTTTTGTAGCGTTTATCTGGCGTTCGATTGGCTGATTGTTATGCAGAACTTAAAGTTCAAGATAAAATGCATTATGACTTGAAACGGTTGAAAGTTAAAGAATCAGAAAAGGCAGAACTGAAGGATCGGGAAGTACAAAAACAGTTAAGCCGTAAGTGTTTATAGGAAAAATTATTTAGAAATTCTTCTTGTTGTAGTTTCACGATTTAAAATTACAAAAAAAATATTATGGTTGTATGACACGTGTCACCCCACTTCCTTTTCCCTTCAAAGTAATTCAAATTTTTTTTATAAAAATTTTTCTGATCTTTAAAATAATTCTGCTGTTGTTGTTGAACATCTATTAGCATTCGTTTCCCCAATATTTTGCAATTAAGAATTCTTTCTAGAAGAATATCGGATATTTATAGGAGGGGCTGCATGAAGGTTATCAATGTCCCTAAGTGAAAGTTTTTCTGTGAAACGAACTTAGTACAAGCAGGTTGTCAATTCATGTCGTTAACCACTGAACCACCATCACCTCCTTGTTATTAAGCATCATTCGTTAATTCTGAATGAATCCCATGATTTATGTTGGCATCCATTTCTCTGATATCTTTCTAGTTAGAATTCTTTCTAGAAAAACATTGGATACTTACAGGAGAGACCATGATGATTGCTAACATGCCTAAGTGAAAGTGTTTCTATGGAACTAACTGGATTCAAAATTTGCACACCCAGGTTATCAGTTTGTATCATTAATCACTGCCTCCATCACCTTGCTGCTGTTTTATCCTTAGCATGGTTTCTGTTATCGCCACATATGCGCATGGATGACACTCAAAACTGCTACCCATAGAATTGTTAATAAATTTTACTATCCTTTTTGCAATCCATTCATATTTGATACAAATAAACTGCAGTCTATGCCTGACTTAGCAGTTATGAATACCCAACAGTCTTTGTCTTATCAATGTTCAATGATTAACGCACTTGGATGCAACATACAAAATTGTCAATAAGTTTGACACCCTCTGCTACTCCTGGTACTGCCTTGATTTTAACTATAGTGGCTCTCTTTGGTTCGGGAATATTTAGAGGATTTTTTTATAAACATTACGGTTAAGATAACAATATAGATAAAAATCTGGGGGTGTTATGGGTGAGTGTGAAGCCCATATAGAATTACACAGTGATAAGAGGACCACCAAAGCCTTCCTGCATATTGTTAAACAAGTATAAAACAAAACTGTTGGACATTGTTATAATGTGATGGTGATCTACCCTATTTTGGGAGTAGATAGACTCTTCCAGAGACTATGAATTGTTGTAGCAGTCATAACAGCAGTCATATCTACAGTATCAGACATAGAGATTCTGTAACATAATTATTTTTGGACTTTTGTACATACACAATCTTATGAATACACTACCGCGTTGTCTTAATTATCGGTCATTGAAGGTGACAACAGTCATTGATGGCAGAGAAAACTTTGTGAACACGTCAGATATGGAGTGAAGTTTCTTTGTACCAAAAATTGATTGCAGAAAAGATTGTATAAATATATTAAGAGGTACTGACTCATGGGATGGTGTGTGTGTGTGTGTGTGTGTGTGTGTGTGTTACAACTCTCGTTTTCTATGTATTTTGTCTTGTTCTAAGTGCTAATACCTTTTTCTAATCCATGTTTGAGTATTTCTTGGTGACCTTTTTGGGATACCTACAACACAACAAAATCGGGCAATGAAGAGTTTGAATTCAGAAAAGGCCACCAACAATAAAATCTATTTTTCAAACAAAAACTGAAAAGGATAAACTAATACTAGTAATTATACACTGAAATTATCTGATAAGAGTAGTATTGACAACAAACAACTCGAATTACAAAAATATTGTCCTTCAAGTAATTGAGTAAAAAAGAAAAAAATTGTTTTGTTGAACACCAAAAAAAATAGTTCTCGGAACTGTACTTGAAGAATATTTCCATTTAAACTAATAGAATAAATATGTAAGTAAAATTTCTCTAATCAAATAATCTTTTTTCTTCTCTCAGAGAAAAAAATAAAAAAAATTGTTCAACATCATTAAACTGTGATTAGTAATATTACAGTGACTATTAGAAGAATAAAGATTGTTTTTCTCAACCAAATAAACTTTGTTTTTGAAAAAAAATGTACAAGATGGACAACTTCAAGGCAATTATCATTCGGATGCTTCAACAACAGGAAGAACTACAAAATAGAACAAATTTTACAATAGAAAACGAAAGAAAGATTCATCCAACAACAAAAAGAAGATTACTTCTCAAAAGCTTGACTAATAAACTACACACAAACAGTTACACAGTGTATTCGTAATATGCAATGTGGAACACTGTTGAAATCTTTACCTACATTCCCGATGAAGACAAGACGTTTGACACTTTCTTTCTGAGAATTGTAGCTGAAAAATTCTGATAGTAACTACATGGTTTTCGCAAATGCCAGATATGTGGTCTTTCAGCAGATTTGTAGACTACTTAAAAAGACCAAACATCTGGTATTTGTGGAAATCATGTAGTTACTATCAAGACTTTTCAGCTCAAGTAGGTGATTGTTCCACATAAAACCAACACAAAGTCAAGTATCTGCAGAATGTCTTCTTGGTTCCTCCTCTTCTCTTTTCTCTCTCCCAACAATCGAACACAGCATATAATAACAAAACTCTAAAGCACGTCTGACAGCACTGACTTCTGCCAACAGTCTGCCCCTCCTCTTAACAACACAGGCTTTTTATATCGCAAAATCGTTCACCTCTATTTGCATATTCTTCTAACTCACGTGATCACTACTCTATAAATAAGAGTCTTGACCGTTTCTTTTCTTTCTTTTTATTTATTTTCGGTGACCGACCCGCACGTGGTCTATCCAGGTAAGTCACGCATTTCTCCACACTCCCCCCTGATCTCATGATCACAAACAGGACATGCGGGCAATCGTCGTTGGCGGGTACTCCTTCGAAGAATCGGGGGCAGCACTTCCTCATTGCTGTTTTCTTCATTACCACCATCATTACTACCAGTCTGTTCCATTATCCCGTCTCGTGGTTCCATAGGCGGTGTCTCACAATCAGGGCAGGGGGGCAGTATCCGTCTTTGTCGGGTACTTCTCCGAAGAATCGGAGGCATCATCTCCTCGGTGTGCTCCATCATCCCTTCTCGCGGGGTTTCGCAATCACGGGGGGTGGGCAGTATTCGTCTCTGTCGAGTATTTCGATGAGGCATTACTTCCTTGTGTCCATCGCTCTCATCACTATTGTCATCGGTATGTCCCATCATTCCCTCGTCTGGTTCTGTTGGTGGTGTTTCTATGCTCACCTGAAGGGGCAGTAAGTGATCAGGATCATCTCTGAACGGTGTGTGATCCTCCTCATCGTCCTCAGAATCAGAAGAGGTATAACAAGGGCGGATATCTTTTACGTGACGTGGTATGCCACCAATCAACATGGTCTGAGGACTTATGATTTCGTCTATTTTTCCCCGGAAAATTTCGTAGTGCACCCAGCATTCGGGGGTTTTATACAAACAAGGTCTCCCACCTGATATGGTGTATTGACAACACTCACCACTGATGGTATGGCATCAACTCCTTTCACACGCTGTTCATATTGGTAAATCCCATTGGCTGGTGCAGTTGCTGGTGTTGCATTGTCCTTGGGTGTTATATTATACCAGTACACAGCTTCTGGATTGAGCACTGCGTCCTGGCTGCAATTCTTTTGATGGTGCGGTGACACCGTTCTGCTATACCATTACCCTCGGGATAATATGCACACCGATAATGCATTTTAATTCCCCATTCGTGCACGAATTTCTGAAATTCTTGACATCGAAATGTGGCGGCATTATCAGTCAGAATTTCAATCGGGGCACCACGTTCAAAAAAGACGGCTCTCAACTGTTGTATAATGCTGGCTGCATCCTGTCGTGTCAACAGGCGCCATATTGTGAAACGCGTCGGGCCACAATCCGTCATGGTCAAAAAATGTTTGTCCCCATAATGTGTTATGTCCATCCCTACTCGCTGCCAGTTGCCCTCCACCTCGAGCCTCCCTTTTTGCCATTGGGATGGTGCCGGATCAATTCTCTGACACTCTTCACACGAACGTATGGCTGCTTTCACTGATGCTTTTGTAGTTGCAGGGCATACTCTTCGGACAAAATATGCAGTCCTCTGAATTCCAGGATGTCCAATCTGCTGGTGTATCATACGGATCTGGTCAGGTGTTAATTGATCCGTTACATCGCGCATGTTTGTTGTTGAAGATCGGATCCCTGCCTCATTGCATCGATCCACCTCTTTGGTACTCGAGTCAAGCTATCAGCCAAATTCTGCATCGACGAGACTAACGTAATGTCTACCTGCAAGCTGTATTTGTCAACTAGACGCTTAATTATTGCTAATCTCCTTCGTACTAGCATTTCACTTGCAGCTCTAGTCTTAACTCGAGCCTTTCCAGTCAAGGTGTCGGTTAACCAATGGTAAACACACAATGAGTCAGTGTGGAGATGCACAACATTAGTCTGCCATTGCAATGCGAGATTAAGACCTTTTAACGTGGCATCAAGTTCTGCCAAATTTATATGTTGGGCATCATTTTTCGGACGAAGCCAGCATGCATCTTCCACAACAACACCTAGTTGCTCCAACACGACACCTGTAGCCAACGAACTTGGGTCAACCCATGCATTTGGTTCGTTTCCAGACACTTGCCACTCACCCCGGGCAGGGTTATTCCTATGCACTCTGGACAACATTTCAGCCATCATTTGTTGGAGAGAATCATCATCCGCAACATCGTCCCATCCTTTTGTTACTGTAGTCACTCGTCTTTTCACCACTCCTGTTGCCGATCGGAGCCATCCACAGACAGGTAGATTTCCTACCAATTTACCACAGATAGAAAACACAGTACGTCTTGTTAATACATTGGGTAACTTTGGAAGTGGGCTCCCTCGCTTCCATCGCAACGTATTGCCATCCTCCCAGACCTCAAGGCCTAGCACGGGCACTCCATCCTTTAGGCGCTTAGGGTCTTTGCTTATTAACCCAAACGCTTTCAGTTTTATTCGAACTGCATCCGCAGACATTATGTCCTCATTAACATAGATGTCATCTATGTAGGCTGAAGCAGCTTTTGCTGTGGTCTCATCCTGCATCAAAACAGTTTTAATAATGGTTGTCATAATCAAGGGTGCTACGTTTAGGCCAAAACCCAAACGTGTCAAACAATATAGTTTTCCCTTGAGTAGTACTGTCTGAAACGGCCATAATGACTCATGGACACGTATCTGCAGGTAGGCCCTCTTTAGATCCAGAAGTGCTACATTGCTCCCTTTTTGACGCCACTCTCTCAGTTTAGCAGCGCACACATCTGCGTTTCCGGTAAACGCATCAACATGCCGATTCAACTCTCGGTAATCCATTACGGGACAAATTTTTTCTTTGGTAGGTTGTTCAACAGCCATGAGCGGAATTAATCCCTTGGGTGGTCCCAGACGTTCCTGTGGGTATGGTATTAACTAACCGTTGTCAATCCACATCTGAAGTTCTTCTTCATATGCGGCCTTATTCTTGGTAGAAACTGCATACTCTGGAATCGTGTTGCACATCCGATCTGGTTCCTGGCCCATGGCCCATTTCCACTTTGCAGTCCACACCCTTTCGTTGTCATCAAATGTAGCACAGAAGTCCTTTTCTTCAATCGACATGGCTGCACAGACGTCTTTCCCTTCTCCAAGCCTGATACCTCTAGCTGCTGTGATTGTAACGCCTCCTAGTGCTTGTATTGCATCAATTCCAAGCAACATGTCGTAGCCAAGGGGTTTCTCCTGCATCACCAGAACATCAACTTTAGCTGTGTCACCCTTCTCAGTACAGATTGTGACTGTCCCTTCACCACAACATACCCGTGATAAGCCATTGATGGTCATAACGCAGACTGGGTTCCTCCGCCACACCGGACAGCAATGGGCACTAACTATAGATCGGGAACACCCCGTGTCTATAAGTGCTGAACACTGCACATCATCAAGTTTAACGCTAATGGCAGGCAGTCCTGTGTTTATAGGGTAGCGATAGTACCTTGCCCCCAACTTCGTTTCCCGAACAGTTGCGAGATATGTGCCCAAACTTATTGCAGCGATAGCATTGCACTGGTCTCTTTGATTGTGGATATACACCTCTCCTATCACTCCGGCACTCTTTAGCAAAATGATTGGCCTCCCCACATTTATAGCACACTGGGGTGGCATGCTTATTACTATCTGGAAGAGAGTCCACATTGCCTCCATGTCGAAAACGAGCTGCTGCTGCAATTGGTTCCTGTTCCTTACAGATGTTTCGAGCTCGGGCCAATAACTCATCAGTTGACAATTCATCGATTCTTGATGATGCCCGCAACAGTTTACTGACCTCCTCGGGTAGGCCTACCAAAAAAGCACAGCTTAATATTTTATCGTTGACCCCATCAAACGGTACAGATAATTTTCGCAGGTCGGCTAGGTACACGTCGACTGTTTCCTTGGGTTGAAGTGTCCGGCTCGTGAACTGTTGCCACGCAACAAATGGATCTGTACCAAACGCTGTATACAGGCTCTGCTTGATTTCATCCCAGTCTGGTTCATCCCCGAGTTGTTGGTAGACTGCATAGGCCCCTCCGGTTAGCCTCAAAGGGATAACTGTGGCTGGTTCTTTAATTTTGCACAGTTTACAGATTTTCTCTGCCTTTTCAATCCATTCGACGACAGCCGGTCCAGTGGTAGATCCGTCGAACTCGGGTATTAAGCGAATGTCGAATCTGTCCATTGTTAGTCACCGCACACCAAGCGCCGAAATAGCTTAAAACCAACACAAAGTCAAGTATCTGCAGAATGTCTTCTTGGTTCCTCCTCTTCTCTTTTCTCTCTCCCAACAATCGAGCACAGCATATAATAACAAAACTCTAAAGCACGTCTGACAGCACTGACTTCTGCCAACAGTCTGCCCCTCCTCTTAACAACACAGGCTTTTTATATCGCAAAATCGTTCACCTCTATTTGCATATTCTTCTAACTCACGTGATCACTACTCTATAAATAAGAGTCTTGACTGTTTCTTTTCTTTCTTTTTATTTATTTTCGGTGACCGACCCGCACGTGGTCTATCCAGGTAAGTCACGCATTTCTCCACACCACAAAAGGTGGAATTTTTTTAATTTGGCTAAGTGAGATGATAAAGATTATTTAGCATTTGCATCAGACATAAATAAACACTGTAATGACTTTAGACTAGCAGAATTGTCAGCAGATAATTTTAACTGTCTTATTTTGACTCAAGGACTAGTGTCAGTAAAGAATGCCAACATTAGATAAAAACTACTAGGGAAACTCTACAGAAACTTGCAGAGGATTGCCAACGGGTTATAAACATGAGATATTTTAAAAACATATAGGAATCAAGCATAGCATACATCAGGAAAATAAAGTATAAATCTAAAAGTTACTCCCTAAAAAGAGAAAAAAGAACATTCTCAGTATAAATAAAAAAACTACTCTCCTGGAAAAGAGAGGAAAAATGACTATCCACATTTGCAAAAGAACGGACCATACAAAAACAGAAAAAAAGTTACCTTCGAGACCATGTAACCGATGTAGACAATTATATTGGGAAAAGTTTTGCCTTTTTTGGAATAAAACTTATCAAAATTGCTGCACGCCTCGTCATAAAGATTTGCATTATAGTAGCAAATGAAAAAAAAAAAAAAAAAAGAAGAATCAGACAAAATCCAATGAAAAGTCAGACAAAAATTCACACAGATGAAATAGTCAAGATATTTAATAAAATAATGAAATTACAGTTAGACACTGTTTGATCTTTCAATTATAAATTTGTATACATGGAAGAAACTTAACAAACTGACTTTTCAGAAAACACTGCGGTCTGCTCACACTGTGACTGCTAATAAAATTAATTTTATTGGTAAATTATTTTTACCAGTAAATTTGAATGGTACTATTAAAAAAGTAAGTTTTCATACTGAAGAATTCCAGGAATTTATGAACTATTATATGGATTATTGCACTTGATAAAGAATTTTAACCTTTGGAATTTATCAGCTAGTATTGTTAATCAGAAAATATGTAAGTTGAATAAAGTTCAAGAAACGAAAATGTACCATAAAAAATCTCTTTGAAAGCAAGCTGTCTATGAAAAACAACCAAAGGTTTATCAGCAAATTAAGGAAGACATTGAAAAAAGTAACAATTTGAGACTACATCGACAGCTACGACAAACAATTAAGAAGTGAGCAGAAATTAAAAGCATCACAGTTGCATAAAAAGTTATGCTTTAATGCAAGCAAAAAGAGGTTGAAGTATTAAGAAAAAAGCAACCCGAGAAGCAAGTAGGATTAACAAATACAAAGTTAGTCAGACTATACTATACGGTATAGTATAGTATGCTATACTATATAGTATAGTCAGACTATACCAGCTTCTAACATTCCAGTTTCTTTGTAGAAATACAAAATTAATTGAATGGAATTGGGATGTCATTCAGAAATTAATGGATGATGGTATTACTGGAGAAATGCTAAAGTCCAAAACCTACTCATAAACACCAACAAAACCAGTAAAAACTGTTACTTAGATGACACTAGCAATACATTAACAGTAGAGGAAGAGCCAATCGACACCATTTTTGTAAAGTTTGACCCAACCCAGCCAACACTAGTACAGCAACAGTCTGACAGACAAAAGAAAATGTATCGACCTGAAGAAAAGATATTAACAGCTTTTTATAATGCAAAAAGGCTTGGGAGTGAAATTTGTGGAGATTCACCCGTACGTAAGATATGAATTCTTCTGACTAGTATAAAAATACTGAGAGGTACCGACTCTCATGAGTTGGTATTTGTATTTCGTAATACACAATATTGGCATTAAGTTCTATGGCTCGTTTTTATGTATTGTGTCTTGTGAATACAAATGCTTTTCTAAACCATATCTGTGTTCAAGTCTTAGTAACCCTTTTTGGGCCACAACACTTCCCCAAGTCACTTTGACCTAATCTCTGTAGAAGTTTTCTCATCAGAAAACCAGATCATGTCTGGCTCCAGTGGTTTTTTGAACTTCATGATCAACTTCTCTGTGTGTTTCAGTTGCTTTTCGTGCATCACTTTTAACAAAAGTTGTTGTTTCCTCATTTAGTATGCAACATAATGGATGTCCTCATGCACCACCAACTTAATGAGCTTTTCATCTAAGCCCTTCCCTCTTGCAATATCACATATCACTTTAATGGGATCATTGTTAATGATATATCCCAAACTTCAATGATGAACTCCAGCGTTCTGATAACATTTGGTCATTGATCGCATTATTTGATTGATTTCTTTACATAACTAAAAAAAATTTTTTTTTTTACAGTTATAATGGGCAAATATAATCTTGGTGATCATCGTGAAGTGAAAAAGAAGAATTTTGCTACTCTGTCGGACGAGTTTAAGAACAAAGATTTGAAAAAGTTATGGAAAACGGCACAGTATAATGGATTTACAGGTAAGATGAAAATGAAGCAAATTTCTCAAGTGAATATTTTTTAATGAAATGGAACAGAACACCAGGCATAGATCTTCCATCTTTTATGGCAGGGTACAGAGTTTTGCTGCCACAAGTACAGCTTACTTGCAGCTGTCGGGTTATTCATGGCTTTCACTACCATCGATGTTCAGCCTGATGCCTTTCTTAAGTTCATTGTCATTAACCTTTTTTTTTTCTTTTTCTATTATTACTTGTATGTAAGCAGCTATTATTATTTGAGGCCATATCTATAGGGACACTATGTAGAGAGTTGAGCAGTGAGATGTTTGTTCACATTACATTTAAATTTATGCATGTTAGTACAGTCAGGAAAATAGGAGATCGAGAGAAAATTCCAAAGTCTAACAATTCAAGGGAAGAAACTATCAGAGTAAAAAGCTTTCTGGCATTTAGAGACACCTTCAGTGAAGGGGATGGATTTTGTTGCTTGTCAAATTACATCAAGGGGACACAAGTTCTACAAGTTCATGAGAGCACATTCCATTAAAATACAGGCACAGGGATGCAACATTGTGATGATGGGACAAGGGTTAAAGCTTGGCTGATAGTGCGAGATCTATTAGGTTGGAGACTTTTTTTGAACCTTGCCTAAGAATGAGAGACTAGTGGTAAATGCATCAGCCCAGATATGGCAATAATACTCCATGCATGGACAAATGATGGCTTTGTAGAGATACATGATACTATCAGGTGTAATTTTCTAGCTTAATAGAGAGAACTCACCTTCTTTGCAGCAGCCTTGGCAATGTCTTTAATGATCTACTGAATTTCAGTAAAAAACTCCTGCATTTTGACAGTGTAAGATTGCCGATCATGCTTTTTTCTTTCTGATGTCACCCTGTAGTTGAATCTTGAATCTTCATTTCTGACCTTTTCTACCAAACTTCTGCTGCTGAGGAAATCTGAATTCTTCTTAATTGTTCTTCCAGATTCCAAGATGGACACCATCTCTCTTCCACAATACAAATATGGACAAATTATTGCCCATAATCAATTATTCTGCAAAAAAAAAAAAAAAAATGAAGCTATATTCCCTGCTAAAGCCAAAATTGACAACAAAAGTTTTTCAAAACTATGCATAAATTTAGCAATTGAAAATTACAAATATCATCCACATGCTGTATAATGCTCTTATATTGAAAATGTTTTTATCTGTTCAAACTTTTTAAAAAATTCTGTTTGTTTCAGAGTAAACTTTTGTTTCTTTTTGTAAACAATTTTAATCTGTTAATTTTAATGCTGATTTTTTTTTATGAAAATAATTTTTGTTTTTACAGAAGAGGAATTGAAAATGTTAGAGGAAGAATTCCATCACCACCAGAAACGATTGGATGAATACGAAGCGTTTAAAGATGAACTTGTTCGATTGGAAAGTAAGTATTCATAGAAATTAAATATAATTTTATTTGAATTCAGGTTGCTATTCTCATCCTTTTTAATTTAAAAAAAAAAAGATTTTTTTTAGTTACATTTTTACCCCAAACAAGGCACAGTGCCACTTTGATATAGGAGGCTACTATCAGGGACATGAGTTGCAGGGATACTATGTGGGGAGTTGAGCAGCAAAATGTCTGTTCGCATTGCACTTGAACTTCTGCATGTCAGTACAGTTGGGGAAGCAGGATCCCGGAAGGGAATTCCAAAGTTTAGCAGTTCTGGGGAAGAAACTATTATAGTAAAAGGCTTTCTTACATCTAAGGATCTCTGCTGTGTAGGGGTGGGACTTTGCTGCTTGTCGTGGTTATTTACATCAAGGGGGCACAAGGGCTAGTAGTTCGTCGGAGCATCCATCATTAAAATATTTGTAAAACAGGTACAGGAACATTTCGTCAATGGGACAGAGGTTGAAGCCTTTTGGCCGCCAAGATCAAAGTGTAGTATCTGTTCTTCAGATGCTGCACTTCCATTTCTTGTTCTTTTTCGGTGGAGGAACAGTCCTTCACGACTGAGACAATTTTTTATTTTTGTACCTTTTCTCCACATTAAAAAACGACCCTGGTGTCTAACTCTGTCCCGTGGGGAGGCATTGTAAATAGGTACTCTCTTTTGAATCCTGTCCAGGAGTGAGGGACTAGTAGCAGATGCTCCAGTAGGTGTATCAGAATTTTGGGTGAATTTTTGACATCCCTAACACGAAACTGCAAATAAAATATAAAAAACTCGTAATTTCTCTTTTAAAAGTGGGTTGTTTATTTTCTTTATGGATTATACTTCCAAAATAAACTATTAAAGTTGTATAAAAAGTAATAGAAATATTATTTTTTTATTTTTTAAAAAAACTAATGAAATCGATTGAATTTTACGAGTAAAGTATTTTTCAATTTTTAAACTTGAAAAATCTATCAAAATTTTTCTATTGATTCAATTTTTACAATATTTTTAGGATCAATGTGAAATTTTATGCTCTTTCCAATAAACTAAATATAATATTTTAGACAAACGTTTTTTATTTTTAAATTCACGCCCCCCCCATTTTGAAATGTCTATTAAAAAGTAAATAATTAATTTACTCACCAAAGTTTTATATATCACAAATTGAAGATAAAAGATCAATAAATAATATATTCAAATTTAAAACAAAAAAGAAGTGTTTTTTAGAAATTTACCTGTAAAGTCCAAAGTTTAAAACCTTTTTTTTTTTTTTTTAAATGAAACCTTGGTCCTTGCTCCTTTAATTAAAAAAAATTAGGGTTTGAATTACATTTTTCGAGTAGTTATAAGCTTGGAAACACAGGGGGTCGAATTATTTAATATATTTCACGCATTCATAAGGTCAGTTTCTGACATACCTAATGCACCAGTCCAAATGTGACAACAATACTCCATACATGGGTGATTAGTGGCCTTATAGAGGTACAGGATACTTTCTAGCACTTTGGTTGTGATCTTGGAAACGTTTTGGCAATCTCTTGAGGTACATTTTTTTGAACTTGGAAACCTAGTAGAATTTGGCAACCTAGACAGAATTGCGACTCATCTTTTATTTAATCTATAGGGGTGGATTGTTCTCATTCCGTCAGCTATAACTTGGTAGAAGTGTTAATTTATGTTTTTCTTAGTTTAAAAACAATAGAGAAAAATTCTATGATAAAGTTTATCACATGAAATGAAATTTCAGACAAAAAGGATAGAATATGAAGTTGGAGAATCAGCATATGAGTTGAAATAATAGCATAAACATCTGAAAGCAACCAATATTCCAATCGACCTTAATCTGTGGTAGAAAAAAGGCTTTACTAAAAATGAATGCCTTTTTTATACAGAAAAATGTTGAAAATGTCTAGAAGAGTAGAAGGCACAGTTCAGAGAATTGAGAGATGAAGGAAGTAGGTATTACAGCATGAAAAGGAGGCAAAGCAACACTGACAGTTGTGTAGGATGGTAAGAGTGATAGTGAGTGGAGCAGATGCTAGTATCAACCATGAAGGGACGGAAAAATAATGGGTTGGGTGTGAGAGGAGAGGATTGGGCAATGATAGATGTGAAAGTGGAGAAGGTGATGAATGCTGTTTTAACTCATTCGATTTTTTCTTAATTTTATTCGGATGAGATTTTGTTATATCGAAAATATTAAAAAATCAGGACTTTGCATGATTGTTTTTTGTGTGTTAAAACAAGGATTATAAGAAAGCATGTATGAACTGATTAAAGTGTACTCTAACTTTATAGCCCTATTGTGCTCTCGTAGATTTTTAATTTCATTTTTTGGAGGGGAGGATGCCGAGTCTCTCTGATGTAGACTTTATTCCAGTTACATTTTTATTTTGTGAATAAAAATATCACAAAATCGTATGAATTTGTTTGGATTCAAATGTGAATGCCAACATGAAATCATTCCATCAGTTACTACCAAGTAGAAATATTAATTACAGTATTATTTTTAATATTGAATAATATTGTAATAAGGATTGAACCTTCAACCTCCAAAAGACTATCATTTAGAATTAATTGTTAACCAGTGCTATTAACTATTAGGCCAAATGTCGCTGTGAACATCTGGCTTAGTGATGACCAAAGGACAAAATGAGATCGATCTGCTTTCGTTGATTAAATAAATTCTGTACAAGTTGCCAAGTTTGAAAAAAATACACCTGAAGTTGCAAGATGTCTACAAAACACACGTAGACTGACATAAACATTGATACAACAAAAACCAGAAACGTAACCAACGTATCAGCCAAAGTTAATGTGGAAAACTCTGAAGAAGGTCAAAGGTCACTTTAACAGAAACGTTGTGACATAAAAACCAAGACAAGAATAGTAGTCGAAATAATATAACTTATTGAGTCTTATTTAAAAGATTCTGAAATAAGAAGCTTGGATTATGCTTGTTGACAAACTCCAAGTGTGAGTGTGATACTTACAAAGGTGTTTTGTTAGAGTGAAGTATGTGCTGGAGGATGAGTAAGAATATGGAGGCTAGAAAAGATTAGAATAATGTGCCATATATAGGAGACTTATGAATTCTACTTGTTTATGGTGAAATAAAGTTTGAATTATAAAATTAAGGAAATAAAATATTTTATATATATATATATATATGAGAGAGATAAAAAGCAAGAATAATTCCTATTCAATCAAACAAAACTAATTGACAAGAAAAAGGAGACAAAGCAACTGCTATTTGCTACCTTTAACTTAATCTTTCACTCTCACATTTGCATGTATACACACAAACTAAATCTAGCCTCGGTCCTTGGCAAATGAAAAAAGAAACAGTCATGGGTTACTAAACATAGCGACAGCTTATACGCAGTTTCAAAAACTGACTTGCACACAAATGCGGGCAAAGCAACACTTTCTTCGTGTAGACATTTTAAACATTTTAAACATTTTTTACTTTTGGTTGTAACAAGTTATAAATAAAATCAATATAATTATATATGAATAGATGTTATTCTTTTGATTTATCCAATCTACACATCTGTCAAAGTATTCTCTGTGAAATATTCAATGTTTATTGGTTGAAATACTTGATACTGATTAGTAAATTCTATGAAAATACTTAATTTCAATTGGTTATCTAAACTGGATTTAGAAAAAACCTGTTCTGAGAGCCCACCTCTAGTATCAACTGTTTAAGCGACAACCCAAGTACAGTCGGCATTTAGTTATAACATGAATACACAGACTCTTTGCTAGCAACCTAAATCTTGCCTTGGTTTTAGGAAGTGACCGGCAGATGACATGGACTACTAAACATATGGACAGCTTATATGCACAGTTTCACAAACTATCACATACAGTTTATAAATAAAATCAATATATTTATGCATCAATAGAGTTTATTCATTATTTTAGATATTGCCTTTTCCATTACACATGTTAACTTTCTGATGTTTTGTTTCTCAAACAGAACTGGCATTGAATGCATTGGAAACTGGCGATAATCTCGATTCTGCTCGTCAAATGTACAAAAAGAAAAATTCGGAAACAAAACTGAAACACAAACAAATCAATGAAGGTTTCCAATCTCTTGAGAAACGGATCTACCAAGATGAAGGTCATCCACACTTCACCGATATAAGAGTCTATCAACTCTATGCCATGGCTAAAAAGACCAACATGTCTCCACAAGAGCTGGAATCATTTGAGGTATGGTGAACATTTTTTGACATGTTTTTTTAAAAAATTTTTTTTACTAATTCTGTGATACTATCGACATTGCCCCTTTCCATGTCCCCAACCCCAAATGTTAGGAAGTAAAAAAGAAAAGAAATATAACAAGAAAAGAGGAAATAGAACAAAGGAACATAAAAGAAAACTGGAATAGGGTTGTTGGTCAGTTGTGTGCGGCAGTTGTTAAAATGACAAAGGAGGGCTGAAATGGGGTTCTAATTAAAATAGATGACGGGAACAAGAAGATCTGGGATATAAATAAGATTGGCAAGAGGATCTCGGAGGTCAGTTGAAGACAATGTCCAGTTGACAACGGTTAGGAGTGGCCAGTGAGACACAGTGGACAGGAGTTGCAAGTTTAGACTCCGTCAAAGGCAGATAGTGATTTGGGCTAGATCATACACAACCTTAGCATTAAGAGGGTAGTTTCCCATGATGGTGTAACACACACACACACTCAGAGCCCAACTAATATATACAAAATGTGTTTTCTTTTATATTTTTATGTATACTTGTGAACCTTTATGTCCCACTGAACAGACGTCAATTTGAGAGACACAGCTGAAAGAGAAGACTGATGAAAAAAATATTGAGGTTGGTGAATTATTGAACAGGAGACATGTGGTCTTACAATTGGTATTCATGACCTACACTACGACCTGGCAAAATCAAGTGAGCGAAAAAAATACATAAAAATGTAGCACAACTGGTGATAAAGGATTCAACCCTTAAAAACTAAATGAGAGAAAAACAAAATTGACTCAAAAAAAAAAAATGGCCATTGAATGTGCATATTATATAGCATGATCATGTTAACACATTGGGTCTCGTTAGGTCATTAGGTCACTGAAGTTAAGCAACATTGAGCCTGGTCAGTAGTAGATGTGTGACCATTAGGGATTACCAAGCAATGTCTGTCGGAGGACGTCAACACCTCCCTGCAAAAACTGCAAATATCTAACATCAGCTGACAGAGATATACATGTGACTGGGGAAAGCACTTGTGAATTAGATATTTCACAGAAACTTCCTCCTTCAGAGGAAGCTGGTTCAACCTGCTTAGGGTGAATACCACATAATATTCATGTACTTCAAAGAAAAATATTAGTTTCTAAGAATTATTTTAAACGTCATCATGATGTAGTCCTTCATAGCTGAAGATGACTAGTAAACGTCTCTGTACTTTATCCTATGGTATTGTAGCATTCCACACTCAGTATGGAAAGTTTCCCCACAAGTATTGCATGAGTAGTTACCAGGTTTGTGGCTTTGGTAATGTTTTTGTTCAGACCTGACTTTATTTTTGCCTCTATTTCTGCCTTTCCTTTATGAAAGCTACTGCACCAGCAACTTTGGTCTGTTCGGCCCAATTTTTCGTGTTCATTGCCTTTAGATGACGCTTTATCACATCCTTGTTGTAGAGTTTCGGCTCACCAATCTTTCTGTACCCATTTTCCAATTCTCCATACAATAGGATTTTTGGGATGCGATTGTTTTCTATTCTGGCCCCATTTCCAGTCCATCGCAGTTTTGTGGTGGCATGTACAATTTCTATGCTGTCCATGTTGGCTCTATTGAGTACTGCAACATTTTGTATAAGATCGTTTCATTTAATTTTCATAATTTTTCTTGATGTTGTATTGCTTCCAATCTCTTTATGTGGTCCTGCAAAGTGTGTAGGTTTCTACTGAATATAGTAGAGCAGGCAATATCACTGCTTTGTAAACTTTGCATTTTGTTTCTAGTCTGATGACCGATTTTCTGTGCCATTCTACAAAACTAGTTTACCATGTTTTGGATTTGGTCCTCGTTGCCTGCAAATCGTAGTTCTGTTATCAGCTCGTTTTGAGTTTTTGTCTTTGTTCTCAGTCGTGCCAAGTTGAACAGTTTGCCATCAAATCTTGAGTAACTAAAGATGCCTTTGTCCGTGTCTTGCTGGCGCTTTATTCGTGCCGTGCTTAAGAAAAGAGTAAAAAGTGTTGGTGCAATAACACATCTTTGCTTCGTTCATCATATTCGATTCTTTCTGATCATTCTCTTGCTTACACACTGATACTCTTCCTCTTGTGCCTTCATGAAACTGTTTTAACAATTTCAATAAATAATCTGGGAATCCAAATGTCTTAAGAATTCTCCACAGCATGTTTCTATCAAATGTGTCAAAAGCTTTTCAGAAGTCAATAAAGACTACTAAAGATCTTGGTGCTGTTCAATAGCTTTTTCTATGATCTGTGTGAGGCTAAAGATCATCTCAGTTGTTGGCTTCTCCTGCCTGAAGCCACATTGTGATTTAGTGAACACCTTTTCTACCAGGCCTGAAAGTTATTTAAAAAATTTTTTTTTTTAAACTACTAGCATGGGTGCCCGGCGTTGCCCGGGTGTTTGGAGGTGTGTGTTGAGCAAAAAAAAAAAAAAAGTGGTAGTAGTCTCGAAACTGTACCGCGAAGGAAGAAAAGAATGGGGGAAAAAAACGTGACGTCTTTGCTGTTATGACCACTGCCAAACCGGAAGTGACATAGGTTTAAATTAAGGCTAAACAGTCGAAAAGAGGGGGATGACTTTCGAAAATATCGGCAAAAAAAGCAACCCCTCCCTGTAGAAAAGTGCCCAGTTGAGGGTGAAGAAATGAATGTTTTTAGCCAATTTTTCGGTATTTGTCATCTGAAGGGTCGAGCTTCAAAATGATACTGATCTTGGTAAAATCCATAGCCTCTGTCGAAAGTTTTAGGCAGACATGCAAACAGACATACATACATTTATATATTAGTAGCTCAAATTTTCGACCCAAGCCGGTTAAAAAGGTGGCCCTATCACTGAATACCCTTTATGTAAAATTTCAAATGTTCAGACCAGAAATTGTTTGAGTAATTTGGTAGAGACCGCAGAGGTCAATTTTTTAAAACTTTGACCCCTATTATGACCCTTTAACAGTTATTGTTTTGGGCTCAAATCAAGTTATTAAATTAGATCCATGTTCAAGGAATCTATATCTAAAATTTCAAGTGTTTAGACCCAAAATTGTCGGAGGAGTTTGGTAGAGTTCTCAAAGGTCAAATCATTGAACTTTGACCCTTTAACAACCAAATTTCTGGCCAAAAATGGATTACAAAGATTTTCCCAAATCTCAGTACCCTGTATATCAAATTTCGAGTCTGCAGACTGAAAATTGACAGAGTTATTGTGTAGGGAAATGTACACAGACAGACAGAGAGACACTTTCACTTTTATAGATATATAGATTTTTTCAAAGGTATGTAATAAGTAAAAGTGAATTTATGAAAAATGTTACTTTTTACTTAAAATTACATCTTTATTACCAAAAGATACTCTATTAGATCATCAGCATCATCATTATATTCGATTTAACATCTATTTTACATGCTGAAATGTGTTGGATGGCTTTTAGAAATTTACTTCCAAATTAACCCAAGAACTCTCACCCATTCTTTGAAAACAACCATACCATCAAAGTCTCTTGGTCTGTACACATTTCTCTATACTGTCCAAATTTAATTTCCCTCTGAGGTCATCAGATCTAAGCCTGTCTTTTTCTATTGTATCATTCTTATATCATTTCTTTCCATGCAACACATATCTTCAACCCTCATTGGTCAGGTTTCCCTTCCATACCTAATCACAGTGCGCACATGCCTGATAGACTTTTTGTTTAGCTGAGATTGATTTACCACAATCAACAACATTGAATGTCGAGCCATAAGCGTCCCTAATAATCTAATAATATCATGAAATTTTTACTTTTTTTTTTTCAAAATTGTATATTTATCTCACATTTATTTCACATTAAAACTATTTTAATTTTATTGCTTTTTAGGATGAATTGAAGCAATTCCAACGTCGCATTGACAAACACGAAACACTTAAAGACATGGTGAAGCAGTCCAAGTATCACTTTGATAAAACTGTGAAAGATGGGAATTATCCCCCAAAGCATACAGACCTTGAAGAGAAAGCAAACACCTATCACTACAAGGTTTGTTGTTGGCAGACTTTGTTTTTAGTTCTAATGCAGATGTCAACATTTAACGTTCTACGAATATATCTTGTCTGGTTTTAGAATTTCAACCTAGATAGCATAGTATCTGACGCATTTAATGCTGTCTTATCAATTGTTTTTTTTTCTTTTTGCATGCATATTATTTTCATTGTTTTGCAATACTAAAATGTCTTTGAATTCAGTTTGAACGAAAAAATTAGATAGATGAAAGTTTGAGATAATGAACAAAACTATTGGGCTTAAAATATGAATGATCTCCCTTACATTATTTGAGTTATTTTTTTTCTATTCTTCTCTTTAAAAATGTGCAATTAATGAGTCCCAGGCAATGTCGGGTACTTGCAGCTAGTATAATACTAAAATTGTGATAATCTTTGATGGTGGAACGAATAATACAACAGTTTCTTTGTTCTTTTTTAACTGATGAGTCACCGCTTATCAAGGCTAAGAGCCACTCAAGGATAAGGATTAACAGTTTTTGATATGTGTTTATTGACATTAATATTTTATCTCTCAGGGGTGAAATCTTGTAGCAACATGTACCACAGATGAGAAGTTCCTGGAAAGAAATTTTGTTCATGGAAATTCGATTTGATGTTAGGAAAATTCTTTGCATTGGTAGTAGAAATACAAATTCTTGCTATAAGAATTTTATAAGGAGAAACCAAGGATAGAAGCTCAGTCGGACACTTTCGATTCAAGGAGGGGGACAGAGGATGTAGTAGCAATAGCAGCAGTGCAAGAAAAGGAAAGTAAGAGGATGATATAAAGACATGGAAATCAGAACTAAAGTAATAAAGAGCAACATAAACAACAGAGAATACAATGAAACAGTTTTTAATGGCAATATTCTTTTCATTGTTTTCGCTGTCAAGTATATATCTGACACAGTTAATCAATCGAGAACCACATCACTATATATATATAAAAGCAGAGAAGGTATTAACGGATACACACTCGAGAGTTAAAACAATGAAAAGAATATGCTGTTGTCCTAGCCCTAGTTTTCACTAAACAATGACTTTAGCAAAAAAAACAATTGCAAAGAATAAAATAAAATCAATTCCAATCGATGATCATCATACTTTCATTCAATCAATCTTTTTTAGACCTTCCACGAGTATAGAGAGCAGTTATCTGTGTGCGTATGTCCAGTTCAAAGTCAATAACTACAAAACAAAACCCACAAAGTTTTATTTTCTTGATTGGCATTGCCTTAGTTGAAAAATATTCATTTTTTGGGAGTCAGCTAAGCCAAGTTCTGTTGGGGGGGGGGGCTTGGTTTTCATTTTATTCAGCCATTTTATTTACTAAAAGGAAGTAACTGTAATTTTCTATGAAGGAGTTAATTCCCTTATGCTGACTCATTCTTTGAAAAATCTTTATAAAGGAAAATTGTATGTCCAGCTAAAGAGGTATGGCTTGGGTTGAGGAGAAAGAGGCAGTTAGGGTGTCAGAGGGTAAACGTGAAGGAAGAGGAAGATAGATAGATAGATGGATGGATAGATAGAAGTTTTAATAAAAATATGTTACACTTTTGCCTCTGACAATGGCAAGTAGCTATTCTGATATATACATGCTAGTATATACATAAAGAAAAATTTAAGTTAGTGAACTAAAAAATTAGCTATCCCGGGTGAAATTAGTTTGTATATATTTTTAGTAAAGAAATCGATATTAAGTACCAGGATGTCCTTGAGTTCAGAATAAGTTCAATAACTAATAGGTTTTATCAATCAGTTTTCATATATTAAATGGATAGATTTTAAAAATTGCAAAACATTAATTATAATTTTAAATATTATAAATCCAGCTTCAAAAATGTTCAACAATATCTATATGTACATGCGTTTCTGAAAAGCACATTTATCATCAAAATTGCATTTAAATAAAGTTTCAAAATGTATATTATCTTCATCCTTAGCATATATAATTTTATCAGTTACAATTCCAAATAATATGAATATATCTGAAATCGATAAAGAAAAATCTAATGTCAAGATAGAAAAACTAAATAAATCGTTTTGGATTTTTGAAATGAGAATTGATTCGTATTATTTAGATTATTCGAACTAATGTTCTTGAGTGTTATTCTCATGTTTCTCATCAACCAAACCGTTGTGTGAATATCAATCCAAATTAGAACATTAGTTCAAATAATACAAATAAATTGTAAATCGTTTTACAAAGTATTTTCTTAACAGCATGTACACACACACACACAGTCACTTTCCACATAGCAATAAATTTAACCATTCAGAAGTTTTAAACTTTAAGAATTTAATCTTTAAAAAATGTTTTTCTTCTATCAATTCAAATTTTGAAACTAAAAAAAAGTACATTTTTGAAAGAAATATAAATGTTTTTGTATAGGTGATCAAGTGAAAGTTGACTCTGATCATGACAATGATGATGATTTTTTTTTTATAGTGGTTTGCTTCAACCAGCAATCTTAGTTTAGGATGTCAATCTGAAATAGAAACTTCCAAGAGACAACAAAACTCTTTGCCATTCATATGTTTATTTGTATGGAAATGAAAATAATAAACGTGCGTGTAGTCAAATCATCCCCTACGAGGATTGTTTAGTTCTTTCCCATTTCAAGAATTTAGACACCAGAGTGGGATTGAGAAGTCAACGCCCCTGAGGAGGAGTACTCTGACCTGCAAAAATGTGCCTGGGCAGCCTGTCAGTGTTCCCAATGAGGGTGCCTCAGGTAGTTAACAATAAACTTCTCAGAGAGAAGGCGAAGTCTGGGAGGGTGGACCTCCTACAACTACACAGAACTAAACTCTGACCACAAAATCAACAGAGACCAGATCATTATTGCAGTGGTTTTGGCTCCGGGGCTGAGGCTAAAAATTCCTAGCCAACAAGAAGGGGAGAACCATGCTCTCTGTTCATCAAGACACTGACTGCTGGAAACATGTCTGCTCCAAGCAAAATCCAACAAAAGTGTTGTGGTTTTGTAAGGGTCAAGAAAAAAACCACAACTCAATAATTAGGTGAAACAAAATTGGACAGAAAAACAAATTCAACAAATGAAGAATGTTGGTGTATATCAGTCCAACTGCCGCACGTGCATAACCGCCGAGAAACATGTTCTCCTGGTCTTTATAGTAATTGGAAGGGATGATTATTATTTGTAATTATTATTTGTAAGTTTGAGCACCAAAAATAAAAAGAAAGGAACAAGACAGGAAACAGAAGCAACCTCACTTTCAGTCTGACTTCATATAAATCGGATATCTGCAGTGGCCTGGGAAAGCTCCTTTCCCTCAAGTGTAGTAGGAATTGTTACAAACTGAATTTTTGCAGTAAGGAAAGTTTGATATCTATTATGCATCGGGTTTTTGCATTATTGGTTAGCTATTTTCACACCTCTATTTTATTTATATAGATGAACTAGAACAAAAAATTTTTTTTTTTGCTATTATAAAGTCATAACTCATCAAGGTCTGGAGGCCACTTAAGGATAAGGGTTAATGGGTACCATAATAATTGATAATTTATTTTAGAGGACAGCTCTTCAAAAACCTGTTCACGTTGGACTTGAAAACTTCACGGTATTGTTCCACAGATGAGCAGTTTTGGAAAAAAGACTTTGCTTATAGAATGTTCACTTAGATTTACGCACGGATAAAGAGTAAGGAAAATTGCTAATAGTTGTTGTTGCTAGTCGGGTGTTTGCTTTGAAAGACTTGCTTGGGGTGAGGACCATAGAGTGAAACTCAGTCGAGCATCTACGATGAAAATAATGATAAAGCAGAGAGAGGCTTGCAATGTCTCTTCTATAAGACAGAGGCTGCAGAAAGGAGAAAAGAATGTTCCCCACCAGATTTCAAAGTCGATTTTGTACCCTGTGGAGGCAGAAAAGGTTGCTCTGAGAAGCTCCTCCCCAGATGTGGTAACAGTACTTCATCATAGAATTTATTTGGCTGGTAGAGAATTTTGATAAACTTTCTTTTATCATTATTTTTTATCATAATCATCATTATTATCATTATCATATTATTATCATATTATTTTCATTATCATATTATTATCATCATAATGATTATCATTATCATATTATTGTCATTATATCATTATTATATTATTACCATTATATTATTATAATTATCATATCATTATTACCATTATCATCATCATATTATCATCATTATCATTATTATCATCTTTATATCATTATTAGGGGTTGATTCTTTCCCCTATGAAATAATTGTTCCACTTCTTGAAAGTTTTTAATTTAAAAAAATGTTATTATTTCAGGTGAAAAAATATCATGATGAACTTCACAACCGAGTCGACAAGCTGCTATTTCAACACACAGAATTGTGATATCAAGATTTCTTGACTTTTTTGTATAAATAACAACAAAAGTGTCTGTTTTTGTTCTTTTCCTTTTTTCTTTTTTACTTTCCTTTTTTCGCATTTTTTTAACAAAAAAATTATAAACAGTAGCACAAAACAAATTAAATTCTAATATATTTTTCTTTTTCTCTTTTTTATTTCTTTTCCTTTTTTTTTTCACGTAACACAAAACAATTTTAGCTCTAATATTTCAAATAACAATTATGACATCGAAAACAAATTTCATCTTTAAGAATATTTGTTCTCTCTAAAAATTTAAGTTTATTTTATTTGCATTTAATGCAGTTGAAGAACAATTCATCCAGTTGAAATCTTTCGTATAAATCAGCATTTAAGTTTTCTTTTACCATTTTGGTTCTAGTATTGGTTTCCCAATTCATTTCTTTTTTTAGAAAATCATAAGAAGGACCACATGAAAGTTGTCAACATCCATACTGTAAGATTTGTCCATGTCAGTATCCACCTTTTTCTCGTACCTACACACACGCCTTAAATAAGTAAAAGCATAGCAGTATTATCCATACTACATAAAAAAAAAAAATTTTTTTTACTGAAATTTCTTGAATTTCTTTACTTTTTCTATTGTATTTGCGAAGGAAGTTCAAAATATGTCTCTTAATGTAAGTTTAAATAATAAACCAAACTGAGAATTTTTGGGTTCTCTTAACTCTGTCCTTATAATCATCTCTGTTAAACATTTCTGTTGGCAGGGATTCTAATTGTTTTGTTGAGAAAAATTGTTGTCTTTGTCGTTTGCAAAGGAACAAAACAATAACATCAATGTTTCGTGCGTTTTAGATTTTTTGTTTTGCCGTGTAATGGATTCAACAGTTTTTTCTACAAAACCAAAATATTATTTTTCAAAAGGGGTTAAGTTAACTTTGGAAATTATAAAAATTATTAAACAGTTTTTACAAAGGAATTTATAAATGTTATGATTTCAATGACTATGAAAAAATAAATATAAATTGAAGGGTTCGAAAATGAACCTTTTGAAAACTAAAATCTTTTTGAAAAATTCAAATTTGAGACTCAAAATTGTTTAGTTGGACATAATTTAATATTTTTCATTTATTCTTAATAAATATGTTTGACCTCGAACAATTTATTTATTTAATCTGTATTAATGTTCGATTTCAAATTTATTTATTTAATCTGTATTAATGCTCGATTTCAAATTCGGAGTATTAGAGTTTTACATGATATCTTTGAAAATATATTAGTAAAAGAATTCTTCTGTAGTACCTTTTGAATATATTATTAATAATTATAAAACAATGCAATGTATGTAAAGATAACAATATGTAAATCATGATTTTCCTAAAGTTAACAACTCCAAATCAAAGTTTGTAGCTTTTCAAAAATGACAATTTATGATGCTGGGTTGGTTTAAAATAACTAAAAAATCGTTCAAAATCTAACTTTAGTTTTTACAAAATTTTTACTCACTGCTTTTTACATATTAATTTTTCTATCATCTTCCAATATAGAGGATTATGTTTCTAATATCAACACACCATCAAATTGGTCCCCAGTTTTTTGGGGTCTTTTTGCATACAAGTCATCTTTGCTTCTGACAATTTTCATTGGTGATGTGTTGTAACACAAAATGGCAACTGCCTTTTTTGCATTCACTTTCTATTATTTTTTCTGTTTACAATGCATATTGTAAATATACATACACACTGATCCTTGACTTTTTGACATGCAACTGTTTTTTTTTTTTTTTTTAGAGGGGTGGGTTGGGGTTATTGTATTTAAGTGACTAAAATGAAATGTGTTCATTTCTTGTAGCTTAAATTTTGCAAGATTTACTAATTTGTTGAAATTCCTTTCATCTTCATATTCTCCAATGATTCTCAAACTGAAATTAACATGTCTTTTTTTTTTTTTTTTTATATGAAATTAACCAAAATATGACCCCCCCCTCCCCCACTGCAGTCACATATCTTTGCTAGAAGGATTATATAATTATTTAAAAACTACATACAATACATACTTATAACAAAATAAATTGTTTTGGGCCATTACATTAATTTCCAACATTATTGATAATGTTTGCATATTCATTTATGTTTTATTATCCAAAATTATTTGCATTCATGTTTTGAAACATGGTGTAAATCAAATCTATGACGTCAAACTATAATTATTTTAAGGTATTGGTTTAAGAAAGTTGAAATAGTTCAGTTGGTAGAACCTCAAACTGAAGATCTCAAGGTTTTGGTTTCAATTTCCAGTCATAGCATCTGCTTTATTTGTTGGGAATTTATTAATTTCTAAATTCAGTCAGATTTCTAATTTGAAACAAGACAAATTTCACAATGTATTTATGCTTAAAAAAAAATTGTGACTGGAAAAATAAAAAAAAATGACTGGCTGACGAATGAACAGACAGAAAAAATCTCTATACAAGATTTTAAAATATTCTATGTAATAATGTAAAATACATTTCCAATATATTTTATTTCCTATTTTAATAAAAAAATATATTTTTATTAAAAGTTTACTAAGGAAATAAAATCAAATTATTTTGTTCATACAAAACATATTGTATTTAATGTCTTTTAAGTTATAAATGAAAAACATTTCAAACTGAAAATATTTGACATTCGTTGAATCATTTTTTTTAAACCAAAAAAAAAAAATAAATAAATAAAATAAGTCAGTCCACTTAAAATTGTTTTTGTCTTTATTTATTTTATAATATGACGGTCGCAGCTGGAAGAAGTACCAGTGTTAGATGGAGATAGTTGTAGATTTTTACATGTTAATAAAAGTTGATTCAACTTTCTGTATTTATGATTTATGTCGGTATGCTGGAAATAATGCAGAAAATTTTGAAATCGAATGAAGCTGATAATTTCTGAAAATATGCTTCATTTATTGGCATAAAGTATCGTCATATTGGAATTTTACAGAAGATATAATTTATTTTTAGATACAATCCTCAGTGTGGGTGACGCTCAAAATACAATTACAAATTACTTCTACCTAGTTATGGCTGACAAAATGAGAGCATGCTACGCCTCCTGGATTAAAGGGTTGTGTTCAAAATTTTGTGCAGATTATAAAGTTCAACAGAAAGATTTCCAGATTCAACAAAATATACCGGAAGGTCATAGGTGGCATCAATCAAAACATTGAAAATAGCACTGAAGATGAGAACATTAATCCAAATTATCAATGCAAGAACCTGAGTTTCAAATTCTATATTAGAATTAGAATTCTTACTACAATTATAACTAAAAACATAAATTAATATTTCTACCGAATCATGGTTGATGGAATGAGAACAATCTACTACTGTGAATTAAGGGTTTAGTTGGAAATTCTATATAGATTTCCTAGGATTCATTAGAAAACGATGCGTCCCTTAGCCCTCAGGGGTTGTGGGAGCACTGTATTATTTTATGCAGCATGTCTTGAGCAAGAATAGCCTGGCAGCACCCATCCCTCTCAAGGCTCTAAGCACATACAGCACCTGGTATTACCAAATGGTCACCCATTTTAGTATTGGCTACGATTAACGTCCCTTAACTTTAGTGATCTAACGGGAACTGATGTGTCAACATGATTATGCCGTAGATATGATATATTATTAAGATATTAGATATGATATATTATTAATATATTAGAAGATCCTCAAAAATCCACCTGAAGAAGGGATTTTTTTTTTTTTTTCAATTTTCACCGCAAACAAGGTACAGTGCCACTTTGAAGTATCATGGATATTATGAAGGGAGATGAGTAGCAAGATGCCTGCTCACATTACACTTCAGCTTCTGCATGTCAGTACAGTTGAGAAAGCAGAATCCCGAAAGGGAGTTCTAAAGTCTAATAGTTCTGAGGAAGAAACTTAGAGAAGGCTTTCTTATATATAGGGATCTTTACTGTGAAGGGGTGGGATTTAGCTGCTTGTCAGGTTTGTTGAGGGGGTACAAGTGCTTGTAGTTCGTCAGAGCATTCCCCATTAAAGTACTTGTAGAACAAGCAGAGGGATGCAACATTTCATCGATGGGATAGTAGCTAAAGCCTATATGACAGTTCAAGACCTATCAGGTTGCCGACTCTCTTTTGAACCCTGTCAAGGAGTGAGAGACAAGTAGCAGATACACCAGCCCAAATGTGACAACAGTACTCCATACATGGGCGAATCGTGGCCTTATAGAGGTGCAAGATACTTTCAGGCATAAGTAGCTTTCTAGCATGGTAGAGAGAGCCTACCTTCTTCGCAGGAACTTTGGCAATGCTCTCAATGTATCTATTCCCTGTAAATGTTGGGCCAAGGAGTTCAAAAGAAGTACTTTCAAGTAACGTGTTCTTGGCCATTGCTATTAGTGGTAGTGAAGGTTTCTTGTAATTATTGAAGGAAACAAGCTTAGTCTTGGCAGCATTGAATGTGACCATCCATTTTTGTCCCCATTCCACTACAGATTAGAGGTCATCCTCTAGTGTTTCTGCCATTTCCTTAGATATGTGTTCATTTGTTTTCCTCTCGTGCCCGTTATAGAAAGTGGTGTCAACAGCAAAAATATTCATCTCAGAAACAATTTTATCAGGGAGGTCATTTATGACTATCAAGAATAATAAAGGTCCAAGGATAGACCCCTGAAGTACTCCTGCATTTATATCATATTGTTTAGATGTCTGACCGTTGAGGACAACCTGGATTTTTCTCTTAAGGATTTAATTACATTATGTATTCTTCCAGTGATACCATATGATCTAATTTTCCTTAGAAGACCATTGTGCCATACCCTGTCAAAAGCCTTAGATATATCGAGGCCTACTGCTCTACCCACTCCTGTTTTGTCCAGTGATGTTCAGAGATTACAGTTAGGATATCTGCTGTGGAACGGGCTTGCCTAAATCCATATTGATTGCCAGTCAGGAGTTTAGCAGCTGTAAGGTGATGGACTAGAGCTTGATTAAGGACTCAAATATTTTGGCGAAAAGTGGGAGAAGGCTAATGGGGCGATAATTTAATAGGTTAGTTCTTTCGCCAGAATTCTTGAAAACTGGTACCCCAGAAGCAGTTTTCCAGCAGTCAGGAAAGCAAGATTCGTTAAGGCATTTGTTGTAAAGTTTGGAGAGAACTGGAGCAACCTCAGCGGAGCATTTTTTTAATAGCACAGCTGGGATGAGATCGGGTCCACATGCTTTTGAAGTGTCTGTTTTTTATGTTGGAGGCTACATCAGCTGAAGATGTGAATATAATAACTATTACAAGTATACAAATCCAAACAATTCCCATTTTAAGTTTTGAAGCACAAGATTACATTAATTCCAATCGGGTTGTAGATCTTCAAGAGACTTTCATGCCATTTGTCTTTATGTTTTGTATACAAGTCATAATCTTTGGAAGTATTTTTGTTTATTGGAATGCACGGCCACTGATGACTTAATTATTTTCAGCAAGCGACTTTAGTGACTTAATTTTAATCCTGGTGGCCTCCAGTTCTTATTGCTTTGCTGTAATACTGATGAAGCTATTAACAGAAAAATAATAGAAAAAGAACAAAAAGAAAATGCGTAGTTGATAAAGTTTATTTTTAACTCTAAACACATTCATTCTCTGGATCTGATTAACGTACACAAAAGTAAAATCTCTAAGTCACTCGTACTCTTTCTCTGTTCTTCATACATCACCAAGTTTATCTTCCAGTTTTTTAAATTCTTTGTTGCTGACTTCGTCTACTTCATCCTCAACCTGAAAATACAATATTTACAATATTTTAAAACAAATTTAAGGTTAAGTTTTGAATTAAATTAAATATATAGGTATTTAATAAGGCTGTTTGTAATGTGGTGTAAGCCAGAACGGTAAAAGAAGATGTGAATGAAAACAAACGCAATATTTTTCTTTAGTAAATTTTTCATTTACTGTTAATAAAATTCCTTAAGAGAATAAAAACTATACTATCATTGGAATTTTCTGGGCAGTTTACACAAAATGACGGAAGGTGTTGAATAAAAATTTTGTGATTTTTTGTGCAAAACCTGGCCAATTTTTTTAAATGAAATATATTACTCTCCAAAGATAATTTAATAAAAAATAAATTCAATATTCCTTTTGTTGTTATGAAGACAATACAATGAATAATTATTGGACAATTTTTATGTAACTTTAAGAAAAAAATTCAATTTAAGAAAAAAAAACTAATTTTAAGTTTCATAAACATTATTTTCTGAATCACAAACAAAAATTTTTTGGATGCTTTTTTTTTTTTGTTCAAATCAAAGTAAATATTTAGCAAATATGATATAATAGCAAATGTTTTTTTAAATGACATTGGATGCTGCAAAAATTCTAATGATAGTACAATCCTTATTCTGCATAAATACCAATGTCTACTCGGGGAGAAACTCTCCTTTTTATTTAAAAAAAAAGTCTTTCTGTTGGATTTCAAAAGAAAAACGTCCAAGAGTTGGTGTTATGAATTTAACAGAAATTGTAATTCATTAATTTTTTATTTGTCAATTCTAAATTATGAATTTAACAGAAATTGTAATTCATTAATTTTTTATTTGCTTTTTTCATATTTATTACTAGCTTGGGTGCCAGGATGTTTGGAGATGTGTGTGTGTGTTGAGCAAAAAAAAAAATGGTAGTAAGCAGGCACGTTCAAACCCATACCGCAAAGGAGGAAAAGAACGTGAAAAAAAAGGTGACATCTTTGCTGTTGCAAACTGGAAATGGCGAAGGTTTAAATTAAGGCTAGTCAATCGAAAAGAGGGGATGACTTTCGAAAATATCGGCGAAAAAATCGACCCCTCTTTGCAGAAAAGTACCAAGTTGAGGGTAAAGGAATTAATGTTTTTAATCAATTTTGCCATATTTGTCGTCCGAAGGGTCTTGTGAAAATCCGTTGCCTCTATCGATAGTTTTAGGCAGACATACATACATACATACACACATTTAAACAGACAGTTGAGATCTATATTATAGATAATTGCTTTTTTTAGGGGAACACTGGACAATAACCTCAATTATTAATTGAATCAAAGTCTATAAAAGTATAACTTATCTCAAGAAAAGGTGTGTGTGCTTTTGGCTATGTAAATCGAGCTAACAAAGGGAAAAACACTTATCCCCCAATTTGAAGCAGATAAATACTTGGAATCGTTATGGCAGATCAATCAAAAAAAAAAAAAAAAATCCTGAAATGTTGCTTGTTTTAAGCAGAAAATGGTTTGTTTCAGATGATTGCATTTGAGTAAATAAGGTAAATAGATATAAACCAGCTTATGAATAAAAATTCCATGTGAAATTGTTCCTTATATCATACAGATAAACAATAATGTAATTAGTTCTTTTGAAGGAAAAAATTGCACCTAATATTATTATTAATTTGTAAGAACTAAATACATTAATATTTCAGATACACAAATGTAAATTTTATATGAAGGCCACAAATATAAAAAAATGTACAAATTGTTCTTTTTATGATATAAAGAACAACCGTAAAAATGACTCCATTTTAAGTCTCCCAAGCCAGAACAAGTATTTTCCAAAAGAAAAAATAAGTGAATTACATTTTATAGCGTAACCTGGTGCAAGGATAAAAAAGGAAGTAGCCACGAGTCAAAAAGCAAATATGGATTTGCCGAGTGTAATACGACATTAGTCTAAAGAATCTTTAAATTGAATAATATTTGTATGTTTATTTAGTATAGATTTTTATTTATGCACACAAATGCAAATACGTTTTGATTAGTGCCAAAATTGGGTGAATCTCATAATGCAAAGAGTTAAAATAAATTGAAGAAATCATATTCTACAAGAGCAAGAATATAACACAACAAGATTTAGTTGGACACAAATAATCTGGAAATTCAATCTTAAACCAGAAAAAAATGTATTATTTGTTAAATGGATGAAATGAAAGTGAACAGAAATGTAAAATCTCTTGAGAAAATACAAAGTCATTTACTTTCTTCATCATAGTTTAAGAGTTCTTTTAGAGTTTAAAACATTTGATCAATTTAAAGGCCACACTAATAAGAGGAATAATCTTGTTTCTGAAATTATAATGAGCATTAGTATGAAATTTCATGATAGCAACACCATCGAGCATTAAAACCAAATATCCCCAGGAGAGATACCTTTGGTCATAATAGTGTTTATAACCACGCTACAATATTGTTCACACACAATATCGTCTTTCTAAAATTAAAATTAGCAGATGTTTGTTTTTTTTAATCATGCTGCCATGATTAGGAATAATGAAAAAAAAAAACATTTATAAAACCAGAGTTTACGGTCATGATTTTCGGCATACAGGTGTTAAATTTGATATCTTATTATTCATTATTTGAGAATGAAAAATTTAAAAACAATGTTACAAAGACAAATAAATGTGAACGACAAACCTGTTCGACTTCACGCACTTCAGGAACGTAAAATTGCAGCATATTTTGGACTCCATTTTTTAATGTCACAACGGAGCTCGGGCAGCTTGTACAGGATCCTTGCATTTTCAGTTTCACTAAACCATCTTCGAAAGACTTAAAAAAATAAAATCAAAAAAGTTAAAAGTAACAAAAAATAAAACAATTTTATTATCAACTAGACCACATGTGATTTGTTAGGTCAGTATAAACAGTATTAAATATATTATTTCTTAACTTTGGCTAAAAATCAAATTTAAATAAAAGGTTAAACTTAAGCAAAAAATGGAAAATTCCATTTTCAAGTAAAAAAGTTTAGAATTAAGATTATGTGGCAGAATATGACGTTACAAGAGGAAGTACATTGCTAAAAAGTGAGAGAGTATCTGCCTCTGGGAATTTGATGTAGTGATTTGATATGGGTTTACAATATTCCATCACTCTATACACGTTGGAGAGGGAAGATGCAGTTCATCTTTGTGCATTTGCTGCAAATTAATAGTAATAGATAAAATTTCAGAGCAAATAATGGAGATTTTTGTTGTTCTTTTTAATTGTTTCCATTATTCAAGACACCAAATTGAACATTTCTATGACTTACCACTACAGCCATCTTTACAATGAGATGTTACCAACTACTTCAGAGAGATGAACAGCTATTTCTATCAACAAAACACTTGATACATTGGGATCCAAGTAAACCTCTTCCTATGCTACTAACTATATGTACTGGGGGTCTTGTCATTATGTATGTTTTGCTGAACTATGCCATTTTTTTTTATTGAAAAAATAAAAAAATTTATTTTATGTAAAATCCAAAAAAATGGAACCTCACATTTTATGAAACAAAAGGCAACTGAATAATCCTTTAAGCTCGGACAAAAGTGTAGTACCTGTTCTTAGGTGTAGGCTAAAAATCTTTCTCAACTGGAGAAAATTATATATTTGTCCCATCCAGAGTTTCTCTCTTCAAAAATTGTGTGTGTGTGTGTGTGTGTGTGTGTGTGTGTGTATATGTTTCCCCCAGATATTTGGCCTTGATGGAGGGGAGACAAAAACTTGCTGTTATGGTTTTAAATGATCAGAAATAACAGCAAGAGGAAACTTGATACCAAATATTTCTCATATATTATATCTCCCCTCTTTTGGAAATAGGATATGATTATGAATATCTCCAGTATCAAATAATCCTTATAAACTGTGAAATTGACTTTATGTGTGAAAAACCAAAGAGGGGAGATATGACATATGAGAAATATTTGGAATCAAGTCTCCCCTTGCTGTTATTTCAGATCATTTGAAACGAGAGCAGCAAGTTTTAGTCTCTCCTCTATCAACGCCAGAAGTTTCTTTAGAAATATCAGATATTTTGTAATTCATATGCAAAACTAAGAACACAAATGACTATGATTGAAACATTTTATGGCTGTAAAAAAGTGACAAAAATAGGCTTTGGATGATCCCTTCAATGTGCAACCTTAAGGGCAAATGTCACATAGTCCACTACACAATTCAGGTCTTTACCTTTCCAACAAGCCTTCATTTGATGAATTCTGGTCAACAGTCACTGAGATTTCAAACTTATAAAATTGGCAAAAAAAGGTGGTATATATATCTATATTAGTGGCTTGGTAAGGCAAGAAGGGAGACAATCAAAGCAGCAAAACTGACGCTACCTGTCAGGACACTGTGCATACAAATGTAGGCAAATTGGTGCATATTTTATTGGTTTCAAAATAAAGGTTCTTTTTTTTACCAATTGTCATAAAATTTTAAACATAGAATAGTATTATAATCTTTAAAAAACCTGCAAATTTTTATGCAGTTTTGTTCCATAGAACCAAAGATATGAGCATTTCAATATTCAATTTGGCTACAAGTATAGATATATTCATATATATATATATATATATATATATATATATACTAGCAGGCCGCCTGGCATTGCCCGGTCATAAAATATGCTTAAATATGATATTTTGATTAATGCAGATTTGTATTTATTATTATATTGGACCCCATATATAGTAATGATTTAAAAAGTTAAAAATAAATTACTTGTGCGACACCACCGAGAATTGAAACCAAAATGTTTAGCTTGCAATTTCCATTTTTTTAATTTTCACACTTTTGCACCAATTTCTTCTCTTTGATTTTCATAGATAAAGTAAATTTCACAGTGTATAAGGATTATTTCATACTGGAGATATTCATAATCGTATCCTATTTCCAAAAGAGGGGAGATATAACATATTAGAAATATTTGGTATCAAGTTTTCCCTTGCTGCTATTTCTGATCATTTGAAACCATAACAGCAAGTTTTTGTCTCCCCTCCATCAAGGCCAAAGGTTTTGGGGATATATATCTATATATCTATAAAAGTGAACGTGTCTGTCTGTCTGTCTGTGTACATTTCCCTACGCAATAACTCTGTCAATTTTTAGTCTATAGACTCGAAATTTGAAATACCGGGTACTGAGATTTGGGAAAATCGATGTGACGGGTGTCAGTCAGAAATTTGGCTGTTAAGGGGTCAAATTTCAACGATTTGACCTTTAAGAACTCTACCAAACTCCTCCGACAATTTTGGGTCTAGACACTTGAAATTTTAGATATAGGTTTCTTGAACCTGGATCTAACTTAATAAAGTGATATGAGCCCGAAACTATAAATTTTAAGGGGTCATAATAGGGGTCAAAGTTTTAAAAAATTAACCATTTTTTTTGTTTTTTTGCTTTTTTTGCACAGCATACACCTCCAAACACCCGAGCAACGCCGGGCACCCCTGCTAGTATATATATATATATATATATATATATATACTAGCAAAAGTACCCGTCGTTGACTGGGTTCAAAAACAGCCTACAGAAAATGGACTCTGATTTATGAAAGTATGATAAGTTATGAAAAGGAAGGGTTGTAAAGAGATAGCTTTGAATTTGGGGCTATCAAAACCAAAGCAAAATATGATGAAAGTAAAAATAAAATAGATAAACCCCATAATTTATTATACCATACCTGTTCACACTGAAACACTTATCACAGTATTCTGTGGATCTATATTAAAAAACCTTGTTAAACTTTGTGACATATTTCCATTCTTTGGAGGTCAGGCGTGAACGAACACGCCATAATTTAATTATACCATATTTCTTCAAACTGAAACATAATTATCAAAGTATACTTATGCAGATAGATATGAAAAGTCTTTATTAAAGTTTGTGCCTACTTCCATATATATATACTTCAGAATAAAGTTATTTAACAATCAGCTGGTATGGAAACCTGTGATTATAAGATTTACAAACTATTATTGGCAGTAATATTCTATAAGTATTATCCAATCTACATAAGAATTGCTCGATATACAAGATAGAGCAAACAAATTAAATTATAGTGATTCAATGAATTTCAAAAAAAAATGTTTTGAAGTGAAATGTTTGAGTATAATATCAAAGACTACCATTTCAGCCTTGCATTGCCCGGGTGTTTGGAGGTGTATGTTGAGCAAAAAAAACAGAACAAAAAAAAAAAAAAAACAGTCAATTTTTTTTAACTTTGACCCCTATTATGACCCCCTAACCATTATTGTTTTAGGCTCAAATCGAGTTATTAAGTTAGATCCATGTCCAAGGAACCTATATCTAAAATTTCAAGTGTTTAGACCCAAAATTGTCGGAGGAGGTTGGTAGATTTCTCAAATGTCAAATCGTTGAACTTTGACCCCTTAATAGCCAAATTTCTGTCCGAAAACTGATCACAAACATTTTCCCAAATCTCAGTACCCTGTATATCAAATTTCGAGTCAGTAGACTTTAAATTGACAGAGTTATTGTGTAGGAAATGTACACACACACATTCACTTTTATAGATTTTTATTATTCTAAGCAAGACAAAGAATACTTTAGAAATTTTATCTCCTTAAAGTATTCTTTGTCTTGCTTAGAATAATAAATAAATCTTTGATATGAAACTCAAACATTTCACTTCAAAAAAGGTTTTTTGAAATTCATTGAATCACTATAATTTAAATATATATATCTTTACTCCTATAAATTCGTTTTTTTTTTGTGTGTATTGATATTCATATTAAAAACCCTTTTCTATTTATTTAAAAAGAAAATACAATTTTCTTATGCATGGGTTGTGGAATTGCATTCACTAGCAAAAGATGTAGCCTATTTGCATATTCTTTTAAACATTTATTTTAATTAATTCCCTATTAGTTTATTCAGTTTTCCTATGGGATGATCATCTTTAGTTAACTATTACGTGTAATTATATTAATGCAGATATTCTACATAATATTTGCATAAAAAGTTTATAGTAAACAGAAAACTGTTTCCATATATATTTATGTATACGTATATATTTTTGTTTAACAAATTTTGTCTATGAAACTCCTCCTAGAGTTTTTGATCTACAAACAGGAAACTTCATATATAAAGTATTTGAATCCATGCGAAACTTTATATTTGGATTTTACCCGGGGAAAAATCGGTGCAAAAGTGTGAAAATTACAAGAGAAATTTGCCATTTGAAGGTCAAACGCTGGCATTACGAATGCATAATGTAGTAGCTATTGGTTGATGTTTTAATTTTTAGCCTTACATTATAAATGTTGTCATTGCCCAGTCATTAACGACAGAGGCAAAAATAAATTGTGAGCTGAACGATTTGGTTTCGATTCTCAGTGGTGGCGCATGAGTCTTTTTTTTTTTTTTTTAAAACTTTTTCAATCATTACTACATATTGCGTCCTATCTATCTATATCTATATATCTATAAAAGTGAAAATGTCTGTGCGTCTGTCTGTGTACATTTCCCTACAAAATAACTCTGTCAATTTTCGGTCTACAGACTCAAAATTTTAGATATGGAATATTGAGGTTTGGGAAAATCTTTTTAATCAGTTTTTGGCCAGAAATTTTGCTGTTAAGGGGTCAAAGTTCAACAATTTGACCTTTGAGAACTTTATCAAACTCCTCCACCAATTTTTGGTCTAAACAATTGAAATTTTAGATATACGTTCCTTAGACATGTGTTATATACTAGGTGGTATTTTAAAGAAGGTACCAAATATGTGTGTATGTTATATACTGGTGGTATTAAGATGACATATTCTGTATTGTTGTTGTTGTTCGTCTTATAGAGAGTCTTAGTGAGAGATTAGAGTCTTAGGAGTGTTCATGTGTTTTAAGATGTTCATGTTGTAAGAGATAGCATATTGAAGACATAAACAGGGTATATATAAAGAGAGAGACATTTTTGACAATATATAATAGACAATGTACATGTTACTACACAATGAGAGGAGATTGGATATATAGATAGATAGACCGAGAGTTTGTCATTTCTGTATGAACGGGAGTGTTTCTATAAATATTCATACATATATTTCTTACCTATTTTTGAGATGATGATTTTCACAAAGTTCTTATAATATAAATGGACAATACCTTTTCTGTTGAATCACAACACGAAGATGATGACGTTCTTTATTTCATGACCGGTCCATGATATCGCTCGAGGAATTCAAAGTTTCTTTACATGGCTTTTTCTTCTCTAACCTTTTGCTTCCAAGGTTTGACTTAGCAACTGTCTCTGACCTCTTTCTCTCTCTCGGCTCCCTCTCCCCGACTCTTCTCCCAGACTGCATCTAAAACTCTACCTATATTGAGAACTTGTCATGTCATCGCATGATTAAACATGTGCTCATAAAGCCCATTGGGTGACATGCATCACACTGACATGACCCAACAAGTTCAGTAACCTATTTTTCAAATAACCTTTTTACAAAATATGTTTACAATTTCAATTGACGATTAAATTCCTTATTTTAATTTTCACAGAAACAAATTTCATCATTACATTCCTTTTCCAATAAACAGATATCTAATTATTTTGTGTAAGTTAAACAATTGCGATTCCACATTCCTTATTTTCAATAACATTCTGTATTTATTTTAACTTATGATTGGAATTATCAATTCCAAATCTAGCTTCGCAAGTTCAAATCCTTGACTATCCTATTTCATATTTACATTCAACTAATTCCCTATTTTTTCATTACATGAAAAGGGGACAGCCCTTTATCATGTAACACATGGATCTAACTTTACATTTGAAATTTTACATAAAGTGTATATTCAGACATAGGGCAAGTTTTTAATCATTTTTTGCTGAAAATTTGGATTCCAAGGAGTCAAAGTCCAAAAGATTTTACCTTTGCGGTCTCTAGTAACTATTAAGCCAATTTTAGGTCTAAACATTTGAAATTTTACATAAAGGGTATTCAAACATACAGCAAGCTTTTTAATCAGTTTTTGGGCAAAAATTTGGCTGGCAAGAGGTCAAAGTTTACAGAGCTGACCTTTACAAACTCTAGCAAACTCCTCCGTGAATTTTGGGTTTAAACACTTGAAATTTTAGATGTGGGTTACTTGTACATGGGTCCAATATTTTAATATAAATTGAACCCAAAACAATAAATGTTAAGGGGTTAAAATTGGGGGTCAAAGTTTTAAAAAATTCGACCTCTGCGGTCTCTACCAATATTTCTGTATAGTAGTTAAGGAGGCCTATTATATAGAAAGGCATTACCGTATATGTTCACACTTTTTAATATATACATATGCACATAAAGTTATGTTAAAGTACATAGGCCTGAGCAAAGCCAAGCGGAATTGCTAGTATATATATATATATATATATATATATATATATATATATATATATATATATATATATAAATATATAAATAAATGTTTGGAGGTACAGAATTTATAAATACATTTGAAAATAAGCAGAAATCTCTCAAGAGCTCTTTTGGCCATCATCTCATCAGGAGAAATCGATAGCATTGAAATAATATTAATAACAAAAAAAAAAGAGCAATCGGGAATCTTTTATAAATTAAAGGTGCCAAAAGAGGGCGATTAAAACGAATAATTTAATTTAATAAAACGTGTAAAAAGTGATTAAAATTGCACCATGAAGAAAAAAAAAAAAAAAGGGAGGTGGTCAAAGTTCCCCGAAGAGATTTAATGCTTTTAACAACTCCTTCTGCTGGCACAAAGAAGGTTTACGAATTTTTAAATGATTTTTAGAATCCGCTCTTTGAAGTATCTCAAACCATTCTATTTTATACTGATTGGCACAAGGATTTTCAACCAATAGATGAAGGGAGACTCACAGATCCCGCTTTACCCTGTCTAATCTTGGATGGAATGTGCTGGTTTATACGAGTCTACAAATGCAAGGAAGTCCGCCCAACATAACCAGCATTATACTAGCATTTAAATTGATAATTAATGTTACTATTTTGAATATAAGGCAAATGATCCCTGCAAAAAGAAAGAAAAGCAGGTCTAGTAGTATATACTAAACACAAGGAAACAGAGTAAAAAGCAATTAATAAAACTTTTTAACAATGTGTTTACTTAATTTTGTACCAATATCCCCTATCCACGGCAATTTTAAATAAACAGGGCATTTTAAACGGCCAAATATTTTAGGGATTTAAAATCAGCAACCTTTTTATTTATACAATCATTAATAAGGTTTTCAGGGTAACCATTACTAATGAAAATATTCCTGATCTTGTCCAGTTCGGGTTCCAGTTTAACAGATGAGAAAATCATGAGGGCTCTATGTATCAACATATTAATTAAGCCAATTTTCTGTGATTTAGATACAAAAGAAGACCAGTTCACATACAGGCCAGTAAAAGTCGGTTTCCTGTAAATGGCAGTGAGAAAGCCACCTCTTGAACATCCAAGAAGGGAAGAGTGTTGTCTTTCTCACATTCCATAGTGAACTGCAGAGGCCCGTGAAGGGAATTCAACTTATGAAAAAATGCTGATGCTTCATTTTGCGATAAAAACATAGCAAAAGTATCATCAACATATCTAACATACGTCGTGGGTTTAGTTCCTGAACTGAAAAGAACAGATTTTTTTCTCCCTCGTGGTGCTATTTTAATCGCTTTTTACATGCTTTATTAAATTAAATTATTGGTTTTGTCTTTTTTTGCACCTTTAATTTATACAAGATCCCCCATTGCTCTTATTTCATCAGTAATATTTTAATGCTATCGATTTTCTCCTGATGAGATGATAACCAAAAGAGCTCTTGAGAGATTTCCACTTATTTTCAAATGTGTGTGTGTGTGTATATATATATATATATATATACACAAAATAAAATATGTATTAGAGATGTTTGAAATTTATAAATATATTTCAAAGATATACTTCATCATCAGTATGTCTTTCTTTCTTTTTCTTTCTTTTTGCCATGTTGTTGTTGGCGCATAAAATCAGTAGAAGTTCATTTGTTATTTTTATGGTAATCTTTTCAAATGTCAGAACGGTGCATTGGTCACGTGGAATTCATATTAGGGTTTATGTTCCTTGATAGAAGCACTGGTTGAGTTTGAATAAAATAAAATACGTATTAGATACGTTTGAAGCCAAAACAACGCATTATTACAAAATAAAGATATTTATTTTGTTTGAAATTTATATTAAAATTTATAAATATATTTCGAAGATACACTTCATCATCAGTATGTCTTTCTTTCTTTTTGCCATGTTATTGTTGGAGCATAGCGGCAGTAGAAATTTCTTGCTTTTACAGTAATCTTTTCAAATATCGGAACGGTGCATTGGTCACATGGAATTCACGTTAAGGTTTATGTTCCTTGATAGTTCAAACTCAACCAGCGCTTCTATCAAGGAACATAAATCCTAACGTGAATTCTGCATGACCAACGCACAGTTCCGACATTTGAAAAGATTACCATAAAAACAACAAACTTCTACTGATTCTATGCTCCAACATGGCAAAAAAAAAGAAAAAGAAAGAAAAACATACTGATGATGAAGCATATCTTCGAAATATATTTATAAATTTTAATATAAATTTCAAACAAAATAAATATCTTTATTTTGTAATAATGCGTTGTTTTGGCTTCAAACGTATCTAATACGTATTTTATTTTATTCAAACTCAACCAGTGCTTCTATCAAGGAACGTAAATCCTAACATACATACATATATATATATATATATATACTAGTAGCCAAATTGAATACTGAAATGGTTCTATGGGACGAAATTATATGAAAATTTGCAGACTTTTTGAAGATTATAATACTATTCTATGGTTAAAGTTTTGACAATTGGTAAAAAAAAAATCTATATTTTAAAACCAATAAAATATGTCCAAATTTGCCTAAAAGTCTGTAATCACACTGACCTTCTTAAATTAAATTAAGAATTTGTATATATAAAAAGGAAAATATAATTTCAACAGAAATATATATATATATATATATATCTGTTTTACATGCCGACATGATTTGGACAGACAATAGTAGCATACAAAAAAAAAACAATATACAATATTCTAAAAATACTACTTACACAAAGAGCTTAATTATGAGATTCAATCAATAAGAATGCATTTTGGTTTCTTTGCAAACTAGTAAACCATTATAAAGAGAAAAGTTTAAACCTACCACAAAAACAATGTCACCTCCATCTTCTTGTACTGTTGGCCGTATCCTTGTATCTAAAAGCTCCTTTATCATAATCACTGTCTCATCGTCATCTTCGTTGATGACTGGAACAGAAGAAAAAAGGAAAACGTTTTTTGATAAATACAGAATTAAAATGTTTTCATTATTTTATCAAGGTTAAAAGCCACTTGAGGATAAGAGTTGAATGGTGATATGATGAGAGGATTGGAAATAAGTGATAAAAAGAAGAAAATTTGATGATTTATGAAGTTGGTTTATGGCAATTGTTTATTGACATTGAATTTGAAGATGATCATGTTGTATCCACCAAGGAAGCAATCTTGTGGCAATGTGTTCCACATATGGGAAGTTCATGGAAAGAAACACTGCTCATGAAAATTCCATTTGATGAAAGGAAAATCTTTTACATTGGTGGTAATAAGATAAGTCCTCGCTGTGAAACTTTTATAAGGCTGAATCAAAGAATGAAGCTCAGTCGAACATAATCCATGAACATAATGGTAGAATAGAGAAAGACTAACATATCAGAAAGCTCTCAATCAGCAATGCTATTCAAAATGCTGCCATAGACAGCTGTGTTATCTGCATAAATGTCAACAATTGATCTCAAAATATGATTTGGAAAATCTAATGAAAATCAGGAAGATGATTATGTCCAGAATAGATCCTTGAGGCAGACAAGCATTGATATTCAGTGCTTTAGTTCTCATTATTTGCCACTTTTATATATCCATCAAAGTGAAAGGATTTGATGGTTAAAAAGACATTGCTAGATATTCTATAGCTAGCAAATTTGTGAAGCAACTCTTTATGTCAAACCCATGAAAGGCTTTAAATATGTTAAAGCTATTGTCTTAGAAACAAAGTGTCCATTAAGATATTCACACTGATTCTATGGGATATTACAGTCAGCATGTAAGTAATTGATCTTGCAGGATGAAATCCATATTACTTGTCATTAAGTAGATTGTCTTTACTGAAGTGGTCTACAACTTCTTGATTTATCATAGATTCAAACAATTTATTCATGACATACTAGAGACTGATCAGTCTGTACTAAGATGCGAGTGACTGATTACATGTACTTTTAAATACTGGGAAGACCGATTAAATTTTCTAAGGAGATGGAAAGAATTTCTCCTGAAGACAATGATTCAATAGAAACAAGTTCCGGCAGACGATTCTTAAGCACAATGACGAGAATGTTTTCAGGATTAGTTGACTTGCTAGAATCAGGGTTCTTGATAAGTTTGACAATATTCTGGTAAGATATATGGATATTTTCAGTTATAGGAAGAAATTTTGGAAGTAGGTATTCCTGATTGTAAAGGTCTGAATTTGAAGCAAATATTCAGTATCCTGTTTGTTATGTTAAATATTGGCCGAGTATAATTTTGTTAGTTAAGAATAACATGAAAATAGGGTTCAGTTGGGATCAACTAGTGTACTTGGATATTTGCAGGTGATGTTTATTTGGTTGGGTGAGATCACAGTAGGGGATGTATGCCAATGTACCCCTTATCCTCAAAGTGACATCCTCACCTTTGGCTCTCCCTGGTTCTGGACGGTCACTTGGTACCTGCTTGCAAAAAGGTTTCCACTCCGATATAGATCGCAGTTGTCGAAGGATTGTTTTATCAGATTACCACTCACCCTATGTTGTCAAAATCATGAGGGTAATCGTCTGGCATTGGTCATCTGGAGAAAAACACTTTGACGGTTTTTCTTTTTCAGTAATTATCAACTCCTGTCCCACCTCAACCTCTTTGTTCAGTGATTGACGACAGACAATCCCAGATGAATAAACCTCTCCTTGTCTTCAACTGTTGTTTCTTCTTAGTCCTTATTTTTTTGGTATAAATGAATTTGTTTGCAGCTGATGATTATTCAGTCAGGCAAGATCACAATAAAAGACGTATGCCAGAGTGAACAGCAAGCAAGGTATGCACATTCATGTATTTTAATTGATTGTTACTTGTGAGATGAAACCTCCTCTCAGAAGGGAGGTAATGTGACAGTTATTCTTCAAAACTTTTAAGGGTCAAACAATTCTGGATTTAACAGATTGGGCATCAGATTCAAATACGAGTGGATGATGTCATCCCTTTGTGTGAGGACAAGCAAGATAATAAACAAGCAAGATCCACAGAATTTTAGTCATAAAAAGATATACATTTTCATTCCATAAGTAATATCCTTATACTACTTAGATTTTTTTTTGCATACATATTTATGTATGTTATTGTTAACATGTTAAAGATTATTATATTTTTGAATTTTTTAGATGAGGAATGATTATTCATATTATTTGGATTCTTTGGACTATTGTTCTCATCTTAAACATATCATTCGCACAACGTTTTGGTCGTATAACCTCCAACTTTTATCAAGTGTCTGTTGTTGAACTCATGAATCTTTCTGTTGAACTTGGGAATCTGTTTGAAATTTCGAATGGAACCCTTTATTTAATCAAGACATTCATTCTTTATTGCGAGCAATACTCAAAATACAATTGTGAATTACTGAGGACTGAACGAGAGCATGCTACAAAAGGTTTCATTTTAAATTCTGTGCAGATTTTCAAGTTTGACAGAAAGATTCCAGAGCTTGACAAGATACACCCGAAGAAGGTTAGAAGTTAGATCAACTGAAACATTGTGAAAATAACACTCAAGATGAGAACAGTAGCATGAAGAATCCAAATATGAAAACAAAGTTGGACGTTCATCATGGACATGTTCAGACTGAAGTTTATTTGTACCAAATATTGTTGGCTTGCAAAAAGGATTGCGAATTTTATTAATGATTCTATCGGTAGCATTTTTTGTGAGGTCATCCCGTAATCTTATTAGTTGTTTTGTTGTGTGCTATTTCTCTTCTTGTGATGCCAGATGTTTATATGATGAAAGAAAAAGGTTTTGAGGAGTATACTTCTATACAAGATAGAAAATTCACCCCCCCCCCAAAAAAAAACCGCTTAACATTCACAGACATCATGAATTGGAACAAATACATTGAGGACATTGCCAAAGCTGCTGCAAAGAAAATGGATTCCCTTTACCATGCTAGAAAATTGTTCACACCAGAGAGTATCCTATATTTTTACAAAGCCACTATTTGCCCACACACAGAGTATTTCTGCCACATCTTGACTGATGCATCTACCACTAGTCTTTCACTTTTAGACACAATCCAAAAAAGAGTCTCAACTCTATTAGGTCCTGCATTATCAGTCAAGCTCCAACCTCTGTCCTACCACCACAATGTGGCATTTCTGTTTTACAAATACTTTAATGGTATGTGCTCTTATGAACTTATAGTATGTGTGTCCCCTCAACATATATACTCTTGACCAACCTGACAAATGGCAAAATTCCACCTCTTCACTATTGAAATCCTTAGATGCTGGAAAGTCTTCTACTCTAATAGTTTCTTCCCTTGGACTGTAAGACTTTGGAATTCTTATTGTTTCCTGCGTCCCTGCAGAAGTTTATATGTAAACATACATCTTGCCGCTCATCTCCCCATGATCCTTTGTTAGATATGATCCCAAATAGCAGTTCCTTATATCCCAAATGAATATAATAAAAAAAGAGTATAAAATAGATAATGAGAATGATTTATAAAATTAGCAATGATAAAATATTAAAACACCTTCAAACAAACGAGCAAATTTGGCTGACCTGTTTCTGATGACGGCTGTTCCTCTGTTAGTACTGGAAGACCACTTGCAAAGAAATCCATGATAACAGCAAACACATGCGGTTTGATAACACTCCAATTTACATCTTCATCGATCTGAAAAATTTATTAATGAACAAAAACAAAAGATATAACTCTTGTAGCCTTGAAGGTGGATGAAGATAGAAAGTAAGCACAAGAAATGCACAAGTGACAAGTATAGAAACACATTTAGCAAAATTGGATGAGGTTTACAAAAAATAATGGTATAAACAACATCTTCGACATAACATGAGATTAATTAAGAAAAAATAATTTTTCGTTAAAGGTTAAGTTGGCATGTACACATACAGCTGTGTGATGGGATGAATAGATGTGGCAAAGCGGCGAGATAGATCCCTCTTCAATGTCAAAGTGAACGAATATGGATGTTGTTGTTGAAGAAACAAAATAAATCAATGAGAAAAATGTTGGATACATTTTATTCTTTTAAATTATTAAATCTACCAAGATAAAGATGTTGATAATGAGTCTGAAGAAAAAAGAACAAGCAACACAAAAGACAAAGTAACGGCAAAGTAAGCAGGGTTAGGGTGGGTCCAAAATGGTAATCTTTAATGCTGACAAAAGAAGGCTCATTTACTTGAACAACGATAAAAAAAACCTTTCCAACAACCGATTGTCGTGGACAATAGCATCCTTCCTGAGTGTTCAACATTCAAACTCCTTCAAACATTTTAAGGAAACATGAAGTAGAATAAGTACATAGATGCTGCCAAGTCTGTTGCAAAGAAGATAAAGAAAATTTCTCGCATCTGTCAGTATCTTATACATCTATGAAGCCACCATTCACCTATGTATGAAGTATCATTGCCACATCTTGGACACGATGCACAAAAGAATTTCTAACCTAACAGGTTTCACTGCTAAGCTCTAGCTGCATCGGCGCAATGTTGCATGCGTGTTTATTTGATAATGAAATGTGCTCTGATGAACTTATTGCACTTGTATCCCATCCACAGAAAAATCTTATCTCTTTACTGTAGATGCTAGAAAACATTCTATTTTAATAGATTTTTTTCTTTGGATTACTTATCTTTAAAATTCTGTCTCTGTTCCCTCAACCAATCCAACATGCAGAAATTTAAATGTAATGTGAACAAGTGTTTTGTTATCCAACCCTCCATTTAGGTTGCTTCCTATAATCTGGCTCCTATCATAGTAGTACAATATGCTTTGTTTGGGATGAACTAAAGAAAAAGAAAAGATGGGAAACTGAATATTAAACGAACAATGTAATGAAAAAAGTCACCAACGTATAACAAGATAGTATAGCACTTATGATGAAGCAATCTTTTGATCCGGATGGATTATTTGAATGGTGGCTCATCATATGCTGGAGTTTTGTTGTGTACATGACATGTAGCAGCAATTCATTCTCTTTTTTTTGATAACAATAATTGGAAAATGTTATTAAGACATACAAAATCATTTCAGGTTTAACAATTCTTTTCTAGTATACATACACATGATACCCACAACTCATTCCCAAGGGAGGAATGGGAACAGTTTACCCAAAGCACGATCGCTCTACTCTATAGTTCAGAAAAAACAAAAAAAAAATCTCATCAGCTATTTTTTTTTTTAGGTCACCACTTATCAAGGCCCAAAGGTCACTCAAGGATAAAGTTTACTAAAGTTTACATTACTATTGACTTCCTGTTTTGTGCCACAATATTGGAACACATAACCATAATTCTAAACGTTTCACTCCTGATGGAATTTTTCATTACTCTAACCTTATGCTAACTCTAACCTCAGTTGAAAAAAATATCATTTTTAACATTATTTTTTTTACATAGCCGGGTCTAAATATTGCTACAATAATACTAAGACAAACTACTAGAGGTTCAGTAGCACCTGTGTTTAAAGAGCATCAGCTGCTAACGATTGCATAATAGTTAATGATGTGTTTTCAATGGTGCTCACACACACACACACACACACACACACACACACACACACACACAGGTTGGGCCTCATTATTACTTGTCGAAAACCATCTTTTATCATGTTTCCTCATTGTTGGACTGCAGTAGAGATCTTAATAACAAAAACAACTTTATGGTTCTATTTTTATATCTCTGGCTAGAAAACTTTCTGAAAAATATTAAACAGTCATCACTAGATCCATCCTCCTTCAAGCTAGCCAGGTGCACTACAACTCATCAAAATCGCATGTGCGTACATGCGTGCATGGATGAAGGAAATCAGGTGTAGTTTTTATAAATTTTTGGAAGCCTGGGGCAGGCAGGATTTTCATCCTTCAGCTATTCTAAGTGGGAAAAGATATTTCTGAAAATCATGAGAGCTATGGTGTTAGGCACACACAGATTAAAAAGTGTTCTGAATTGTTGTTGACAATAATTTTGTGAGGATTTTTCAAATCAGTTGCTACACAATAATAATTTTGTGAGGGTTTTTCAAATCAGTTGCTACACAATAATAATTTTGTGAGGGTTTTTCAAATCAGTTGCTACACAATAAATTCAAGGAAAGTCATTACTTGTTCTTGCTGCAACATATCCTCTCTGCAACAAACTCTCTTCTGGAGATGTCGTCACAGGTTTGATCACGCTCGTTGTCATCACGCAAATGATTTCATCCACAAAGCCATGGAATCTGCCCATCTTCAAGGTTGAAAAACATGAAACAGATGTCAGCTGAAAACCTGGCTCAAGATACCGGGTTGATCCTGTACCTTCATTTCTATAGGATTCATTGCTTGTTCCTGTTATTGTGGTGAACTGTCGCACTTGAACACCATTTTTTTGAGATGCTGTAAATTCTCTGGATGAAACCAGCCCAACCATTCCAGGCTGACTGTCAAAACAAATTCAGGGAAGTAAAGCAATTCAGAGGATGGCAGGTGTCTGATGAAGTGTATTCATTTAGTTGCATATTTCTGAACCATTTCCAGGCTTTAATGCTCTAAGCAGGATGTCGGTTCCAGACTAATAATCCAAATTCTAAATGTGGTCGCACACTATAGTTACATGCAGTTTTAAATAGATGGCTGATGAATAGATGTTAGATGTATGGGTCTATACCAAGAAAAAAGAGGCTGACTACTATTTCTCATTCATGACTTGCCCTTCCCCCCCTTTAATAAAAAAACATTAATAATTTATTTTAAAATTTTTATGTGCTAAATAAATCAAATGACAATAAAAAATAGTTTCACCTTGTTGATTGTAATAAAATCAGTTCCCATGAAAACGGACTTGACGCCTTCAATCCGAAATAACTGTCTGAAATAAAGTCAAGAGTAAAAACATATCAATTTCACTACAATAGCAACATTGATATCATGAGAAATTTGAAAATTCAGTAAGAAAACAGATAACACAATGCATTTTTTTTTCAAATACATGAATTATTTATTTTTATTTTCAATTCCATGAGTTTTCCTCAAGGTTATACTTTTTTTTTCATTGTCAAGATCTTACAGCATAGCCAATTTCTTCTGATCTTGTTAAAGAAACTGACTTTTGATGTTCAATAGTTGTTAGACTATTATTATTATTTTAATGGCCAAATGTTTAATAAAAAAAGGCCAAATTAAAAAAAAAGCCACACTTTTTATGGTAAACAGACAATTGGCATTTCTATATTATTCAAGCGAACAAAATATTGAATTTCACAAAAAAACAAATGGTACCTATGTAATTGTCATGGCGAAAATACTAACATATCCAAAAATTATGAAAAATGACGAAATAGAAAATTAATTATTAATAAAAAAAATGTTTGTAAAATTGGTGTTTACATGCGAAATGCGACAAAAACAACATGTACTTTTGCATTTAACAACCTGTGCTGAAATAATAACCTACTATTTAACATGGGAGGAGGGTGTTTTGCAACTATTCTGTACTTTCACCTGACAATTTAATAAAAATGATTTTGTAAAACTTGAATTTAACTTGTAAATATTATTTAACAAATAGAGCGGGTGGTTAAATGCAAAAATCACTAAATAATATTTATTCCCCCCCCCCCGGACAAAAGGAGGGTGGATCTTTAAATTCAACCTTGTCCATTCATATGTTCATCTGTCCGCACTTTTCTCAATAACTGCACCTTGGAATTAAAAAAAAGTTTTACACAAACATTAAACATATGAGTAAAAAAGTAACAGAATGGATTTTCCAGGAAAACCGGTTGCCCCTCTAGGAGTGCCTTTTGGGTTAAAATGGCTAAAATTGACGCTTATTAAAAAAAAATTGATGTCTTGGATTTTTATAAAACTTTCTGAAAAGTTGTAACTAATTGATTTCTATATAATTTTGTTTGTCTATACTTTGCGATAACTCTTGGGTGTGTCCCAGGGATTCTTTTAGAGCTAATAAAAACACTCTACGTACCAAAAAGTGCTATTTTTGGCAATTTTGACCCCTTTTTTACCCCCTGCGGATGCAACCAGAATTTTCCCAGGGTCAAATATTACGTTTTCAGATGTATATCATGTGGTCTTGCTTTTGAGTAATTTTCAGCAAAATCTAATGATCGGAAAATATCCTATGTCCAGAAAACTGTTATTTTTTGCGATTTTGAACTAAAAAAAAACATTTTTGACTGCTTTTGACCTCCTGTTCCGAAAAGTGCTACTTTTGGCCATTTTGACCCCCCTGGGATGCAACCAAAATTTTCCCAAGGTCAAATATTACGTTTCCAGATGTATATCTACATGGTCTTGTTTTTGAGTAATTTTCAGCAAAAAAATCTAATGGTCAGCAAAAAAATCTAATGGTCAGAAAATATTTTATGTCCCGAAAAGTGTTATTTTAGCCATTTTGGCCCTTTTTGACCCCTTGGAATACAATTAAAATTTTTATCAAATCCGAGAATGTTACATTTCCTCCCTTGCCTAGTTATAACTTCATGCAAAATTTCAGAAAAATGTAATGAGTAGTTATTGAGAACAAACAGATGAACGGACAAAGGTGAATTATAAAATCCAAATCTGACTAAGTTGGTGGACCAATAAAATAATAAGAATTAGTTTTACTTGGCAAGTGGGGAACAGTGCGCAGAAGCCAATGTGGGAAAATCCATGGTTCCTGATTCTAAAACCGTCGTCCCTGGCAGGAATTTAAGGCTGTTTGGGTTTGGTGTATCCTGAGTCTGGATAAACATAGTACGTCCTGAAACAGAAAAGATATGTTAAGAAATAAAGCCGAGAGATGATAGAAGCTCTGATTGGTTAAGATTATATGTTAGGATAAAGAGCCTGTTTAAATATAGATTGAACTAGTTAACAAATATTACGGCATGCTTTTTTTAAAATAAGATTCAGCTGACATAATGTGACGTGGATTTAAAATCCTCTTTTCGATACAAAGACTCATTGCTTGATCAATTGTAGGACAAAAAGTGTGACACAATTTGTGATTGTTAGCGAATCACAAAATTCATCTCAAGTAAAAAGATTTGTTTCCAAATTTGATTTCCTCTAATGGATAAAAGCATGAACTAAATTACAAAGTTCTCCATCAAAACTTAATACGAGTCAGATTTGTCAACAAGAACATGTTATGCACTAATAACATGAATTTATTGAAATGGAAAATTATTATTTAACTGCTTGCTACATACGTGGGTTTGAGAAGTCAGCACACTAGAATAAGCACATTTTGGCCTACAAAAAGGCCAAAGACACCCTGTTGGCATTCCATAATGAACATCTCAAGCAATTAACCCATCTCTGAAAAGGTAAAGCTTGGGAGGATGAACCTCTTAGTACTGAACAGAACTATAGATCAGCCCAACATCAACAAAACCATTGTTGGTCTGATTGATATCATAATTACAAGTTTAAATTGTTATTTTTTTCATTGTCTTTCTTCAAGAACAGCTTCAGTAACGAGAATGAAATTTAAAATGGCTATATGGACAAATGTGGTGTCCAAATAAAAGCTAGTAGGCGTGAGATATACATCTGGGTGATGATACTTATTTCAAGATCTTGTCATTTTTATAACTGTGAGATAACTCTTTTTTCAAGTGCATTTATTTTGAACAAAAAATTATATTCAAAATCTCAAATAATTTGTTCAAATGGCGCTATTATTTTTAGTATAAATATTTCATCATCATATGAATTAATTTTGACTATTATTTGCAGATTGGTAAAGTTTCATCTGATGCAACCTTTGATTTTTTTCAGATGCATTTTTGGAATTTTAATGACCAACGCAGGAATCAATATGAAATTTTGAACTAAACTCTTTATTTGCACAAAGTAAAATGGATAAATCAGAATCAAATATTGATTTAATCAGACAAAAGTTATTGAGGACTCAAATCAAAAAACCAATTGATTTTACTTTATTATATTTTAGTAGTAGTAGTATTAGTAGTAGTAGTATTAGTAGTAGTAGTAGCATGTCTCAATAAAGAATGACTTACCTGGCTGGTGAAAGTTAGGTCCAAGTCGGTTAGCACTTAATTTTGAGACATCAAGCATACCTGTAGTTCTTGATGTTAGGGTCGATGCAGGAACTGCAGGTACTCTGGTAAAGATAAAATAATTAACTGACTAATCAAGCTCAAGGTTAAAATGGCCAAAGCAAACATGCTTATCTCTGAACAAAATGTTAAAAAATGTTGAGATTCCTACATAAAAAAATCAGTAGATCTCGACAGCTGACAAAGAAGTTTGTCTTACTATCCACGCTAAGATGGCAGCTATAGATTTGGTACTGGTAGTCAAGGATATGTTGAAAAAATAATGGCAAATATCATCGTTGGAAGAAGCATGTGACCAGCTACAAGCATAAAAAAACAAAATGTAGATAATTGTCTGGTCTGGTGTCAGTGGATATGAATTTAGTGAGCTTTACATCTCCAATTGAATTTATACAACACAGTCTCGTGCTGCATCGGCAAGTTTGAAGATAAATGAAGACTGTTGCATTTCTTGTGTTTGTTGAGACAGCATTAAAAATCTTCCTAAGTTGACAACAAAAATATCAATGTACATAACAATTAGACAATTAACTTGTTTGGCACAAAAGTAAAACTTTTCTAGAATGTTCGATGCAAAAGCTAAGATAATCGAATAACTAACTAGATCGAAACAAGATAGGCATCAATGCATCATGAGTCCATGTCAAAACAATCCATGCATTTCACATCAAGAAATTTGTGATTTCAACCAGAATCTGTTAAAGAAATACTATTTGCAATCTCCACAACACGTGAAACTCAAGCATTAGCATTGCACTCATCAACAGAAGGAACAACAACAGCATCATCTACTTGATTAAAATCGTGTTGATACTCTTTGCATACAAACAAGCAATCAATTCAAGTGTTACGTATGATTGACTCACACATGCATTTCACTACACAACAAACTTTTGGCTTAACTAAAGTGAAGCATATTTTACTCACATAGAAAATCTCATACTAACACAATTCATATTCAAACATCCTCAAATATGTGATTATATTTTTATCATTCTGTTATTGCGATTTAGATTTTTCATCATTTGCATTTTGAACTTTGGGTCTGTTGTTATTTAAACATATATTTATTGTTTATATTTATAAACTGTTGTTTATTTAAACATATATATATATATATATATATATATATATATATATATATATTCACCAACAGAGTACTTTGATGTCAACTAAAAGTTCTGTTGAAGTAATACTATTAATTTATATATGCTATGCATGTGAAACTATCAACCAAACACCAAGCATTTCAGAATACATCCTTGACAGATCTTTCTTTTGTTAGATTGAGATGTGATTAGGTTCGGTCCCAAGAAATGCACCCTCACAGGCATTACAGTAGAGAATTATTATTGTGTAATTCTAAGTGTTTTGTCTTTTTTTTTCAGGTTTTGTTCATTGTCAGTAGACAATAAACAACTGCTGGACAAATAGAATACATTCTTACCTATGAACAAGACAACCGAATTCCAATTGAGCTACCGTGCCTACCATGCAGTGCCCCTTTCCTACATGCAACTACATCACACCAGACCTTGACACAGCTATAGTGGCAGCATTCCTGACAACCCATGGTGCTATACATACTGTTGGTGCCTCTACCCATGTAGCCACACTTAAGGTTAAAAGGCCAACCAACTGGTACTACTGAAGACTGGGCCTACTTTCAATCATGCTGGGCCGATAATGTGGCTGCCACAAAGATATCTGGACGTGAAGAAGTGATCCAACTATTACGTAGGAATCTCAATCACGCATCAGGTAAGAAACTCACATGGATGAGATCATGTGTGTCATCCAGAAGCTAGCTGTCTGAGAAAAAAACACAATGGTTGCACGGATGACACTGCACAATTACGGATCCTGATATTCAACTATAAACCTCCTGGGAAATACAAATCAGGACATATCATTAAAAGAATGTTTCAGTTTATTAAGACTAAAGAAGCTGATAAGTGATCTGCCTCTAAATTGTGGTGGAAGCTACACGGTCATCATACTAGAGAACTAAACACGAACTCGATGATGACAAACAAATTTCTTCTGTGGTAACTGTGGTCATGGCACAAAAAGCTCTGCAGTCTGCACGTATCTGCAGAACTCAATGAATAGCCTCTGGGCACAAGTGTGAACACTTGCTTCCCACATCATTAAGATGTGGGAAGTAAACTCAACTAGACACCAAGCATCAGCATTATACACATCAACCAGCCATGAGACATTTCACTCCCATAGAAACCCTCATACATCATAAAAAAGTTTTATTTTCCTTTTGTGTGACGAAAAAAATGTGCTCCATTATTTGCAGCCTCTCGCTCAATTAAATAAACACAATGTCCTTTTAATAATCATAATAACACAGCATTGTTTCAAATTAAAAAAAGAAAGAAAAAAAAAGTTTGTTCTGTTCACCGAGTGTTCGGTAGCTAAGTACGTCAAAACTCGGGAATTTTCATAAGTGCTAAAATTCTTTGGATGTCTATTCTGCATAAGCATCCATAGGATTGGTATCTCATTCTCAATAATAATAAAAACTCTTTACTGAAATCAACGACCTTGCGTGGTTTTTCTTGTATTGCGTAATTTAGTTTAGTCAGTTTTCGTTTTAACTTGCTTTACCAGCAATATTCTAGAAAATAAAGACACAAAATTGTCGTCATCGATAAATTCGCAGAAACTTACCTCCCGAGGCAAGTGAAGGCTCCAACATTATGTGAAACATTACTTTGCAGACGACGAAATAACATTCGAGCCGCCATCTTTGTTACTCTCTTTGATTATAATCCCGCAGAAGAATGGAGATTTCCTCTTTTTAAACATATAAGTTTATTATGTTTCTGTTAAAACAACAGAAATTAATTTTTCCATTTATATGAAAACATGTTTAGTCGATCTAAACAGATTTATTAATTCAGTTATCTCTACGTTTTTGACTTCCGGTTTCTGCTGACCGTTCTGTTTCACGGTGAATAGTCGTGAAAATTCGCTTTTGTTTTAAACTAAGTTACCGAGCTTGGCTGTTTTTTTTTTTTTATTTTATTTTTTTTTATTTTATTTTTTTTTTTTTAGAATAACAGAATATATTTTAATTGATAAACAATCAGAGGGGACTTTCTTAGTACATTCGTCGGGAAATAGAACGGTCAGCAGAAACCGGAAGTACAATGAAATACCCTACAGGCGCGGAACTTGGGATAATCACTAATTTCTTTAAAATGAAACGTTCACTCCTGGCTAATTGATAAATACTGATTTTCATGTTATTTTAATTTTTATTTTTGTACATAAATTTTTAGTTTACCGACCCCTTGGCATTTATCTTTAATTTGTCAACTTTGAAGGTTTTTGGGTACTCTGAAGACGAATATCGCATTTATTTTTTTGCGCAAACACGCAGTTATCCATATTTGAAGATATTCAGTATTCAACGTAATCCTTATCATTTTTAATGGCGGCCATCTTGTTTTCCCAATAACGAAAAAACGCCAAAAGAAGCTAAATATGCCACATGTAACTGATATCACCCCCTCCCCATTACCGGCATTGGCGCAAAAAAAAAAAAAAAAAAAAAAGGTTTATTGGAGGGGGAAGGGGTAAATTCCAAGAAATCTTGAGCGAAAGGAAAGAACGTAAAGAAAAGACCACAAATTAAAAACAATATAGTAATATTTCTTTTGGCCAAGATCAAAGTGTAGTATCTGTTCCGGCAGATACTGCAAGCTATGACTAGCTAGGACTAGCTATGACTAGCAAAGACCAGATGTGGGGGCAACCCCACATGTCTGACCATTAACCAGCTCCCATTTCCCACCTCTCGGGAGCTGGTCCCCTTTTCCCCTTCCCCCTCCCTTCACTCCTCACATTAAAAATCGGCCTTGTGCCTAATTTGCTCGGTGGGGGAGCAAATAAATACCATCTGTTCCGGCAGATACTGCCAGCAAAGACCATATGTGGGGGCGACCCCACATATAAGACCTTGGTCAATGTAGGGCCGGGTAACCCTTCATACCAATTGTCACTATCCAGCTCCCCTACTCTCCGGGGAGTTGTTCCCCATTTCCCCTTCAGTCCTCACATTAAAAATCGGCCTTGTGCCTAATTTGCTCGGTGGGGGAGCAAATAAATACCATCTGTTCTTCAGATGCTGCATTGCTGAATGCTGCACTTCCATTTCTTGTTCACTTTCGATGGAGGAGTCCTTCGCGACTGAGACAATTTTTTTTTTATTTTTGTATCTTTTCTCCACGTTAAAAAACGACCCTGGTGTCTAACAAACACCAACCACTATTTTTTTTTTTTTTTTTTTAGGAATATTCGATGTTGCTGGCCACAAATCTGATAATCAAATCCGCCGCAAATTTACGGTTTGCATGGTATTAACCCCTTTTAATGGATCTAAAAAAATTAAGTTTTCACGAGCTGTTTACAAAAGCATATTTGATGTTTTTCGTTCTTTTTTTTGGGGGGGGAGAGGGGTATTCAATTAAAGAACTTGTGTAGTTCAACAGGTGCTTGCTTTTGCAGTTTAATTAACCGTTTTTCTATGGAGGGGCGGGTGTGTTGTGGCGGTCGTAATTTCTCTTTTTTAAAGTGGGTTGTTTAGTTTCTGTATGGAATATACTTCCAAAATAAACTATTAAACTTGTTTAAAAAATAGAAATATTTTTTTTTATTTTTTGAAAAACAGTGTCTACAAAATGCCGGCGTGCCTTCATGCAGCCATTTTTTTACGTAATAAAATCAATAGAATTTTACGAGTTCAATATTTTTCAATTTTTAAACTTAAAAAATCTATCAAAATTTTTCTATTGGTTCAATTTTTACAATATTTTTAGGGTCAATGTGAAATTTTATGCTCTTTCCAATAAACCAAATATAATATTTTAGAGAAACGTTTTTTTTTTTCAAATTCACCCCCCCCCATTTTGAAATGTCTATAAAAATTTTAATAATTAATTTATGTTCCAAAGTTTTAGATATCACAAACTGAAGATAAAAGATCAATAAAGAAAATATTCTAATTTAAACCAAAAAAAAAAAAAAAAATAGTCTTTTGGAAATTTACCTGTAAAGTCCAAAGTGTAAAACCTTTTTTTTTAAAAAACCACTTTGATTTTTTTTTTTAAATGAAAGTTCATGTTATGCTTACATCATCAAGTAAATACCAGACGCTGAGGCAAATATTTCTATTTCATTGAATGTTTTCTTTTTTTAGAGATTTAAAAAAAAAAAAAATTAGTCGATAAAGAAGTATTAAAATATATCAATCAAAAACTTGTGTATTTCATTAGAAGAATTAAAAAAAAAAAAATCGATGAAGCGGATTTTTTGTTCTAGGGGAAAAACTTATAATTGAATGTGCGTTTCCTTTTTAACTACAGAGGATGAAAAATACTAATTTTAGTTAACATGCAATAAAAAAGAGACATTAAATCCGCATTTCATAAATTTCATTTTAGCAGCAGCAGCAGCTCTTTACAGCTTCGCGCAAAACACGTTGCGAAAATGTGATTTTCTAGGACCCTCGCTTTAAAAAATCCTTTTATTTAAAAAATACATGGAATTTAAAATATAAATATGGATAAATTCTTAACACTGAAGGATGGAACTACCCATTTAATAGTATATTTTTTTAAGTAAGTGATTTTTTGGCATTTATATATATACATATTGTAGCAGAATTAGCAGTAACCAAAATGAGAAATAGAGAGCTTACCTCGGATACGTCTGTTTTGGGCTGAGCGGAAAAGAGAGTTCCAAGATGGCGTCCATGGACTTTTATTAGCGTTTACCCAATGTAATTATCGTTGAATCACGTCTACTCTCGCGCGATTATACAAATACATCATTCCCGGCCCCGCTATAAAGGCAGGACACTGGAAAGGAGAGGGAGCGTTCTGCAGATTGTGTGTTGGTGATTCTGGCGAGTAGATTGTGCTTGTTACAACCCACGTGTCTGCGAGAAGCGAGTTTTTGTTTCGTCTGTTTTTAGTTGTATTTTTTTTGTTTGTTTTGCCTACTACATTTTTGTTTCAAGCTATTTCGGCTCGACTATGGCGAAGGTGCGGATAAGCAGCGATATTATCAAGCCATTCTCTGGCGAGGGAGACGTTGTAGCGTGGCTTAAAAAAGTGAGACTTGTCGCACAACTTCAGCAGGTGGATGATGTAGCGAGTCTGCTACCTTTATATCTGGAAGGTGATGCACTGGCCCTCTACATGGAAATGGAGGAGGACAATCAAAGAGAAATAGACCAGATTGAGGCCTGATTAAAGGAAGCATTTACCGACGACGCGTTTGCAGCATACAGAAAAATAATTATGGTTCGATGGGCTGGCGAATGTGTGAATGTTTACGCCAACAAAATCAGGCAGTTGGTTGGATTGGCCGGATTCACAGGAGATGGCTTAGAGAGACTCACAAAATTTACTTTCGTCACTAGGTTCCCTGACGCTATCTCAATTGCTCTTCAACAGGTGCCGAACATCAAAGTCCTGACCATGGGGGAACTAATGTCGAGAGCAAGAATTTGGACGACGACTGGGGAACACAATCAGGACGTGGTTGCAGCCACATGCTCACCCAACAACCACAGGGCCCAGAATATTCCTGTTAGTGTGACCTGTTTCAAGTGCAATACGAAAGGCCACTTTGCAAAGGACTGTCGAAAACGTGGAACACGATGTTACCATTGCGGTGAGAGTGGACACTGGGCTCGGAATTGCTCGGGAAACGAGCACGGGGAGGACGCATAAGCGCCAGTCTCCTTCCCCACCAAGATGCGAACATGACGCTCCCGGTGATAAGCATCCATGTTGACGGGACGCGATGTTTGGTGCTTATTGATACAGGATGCTCTAGGACTATTTTACATGCAGACCGGTGTCGATCTTGGAGAAAAACGAACGTAAATGTCAAAATGATTGGTGGAATGTCCCATGTGTGCTGCGGTGTTGGAGCGGCCTCTGTGTCCACTGACGAAGGTGTGTTTGCCAGAATCGATGTGTTGGTGGTGCGTGGCAAACCGCTGGGGTTTGACTTACTTCTAGGGATCGACGCCATAAAAGCTCTGAGTGGTGTCGTTGTCAACCCTACAGGATCAGTGCGGCTGGGCGACAGGAAAAATATTAAATGCGCAGCCATTTCTATTAATGAACCGGATTTCACCGCCACCTTTGATCATCAAAACCGAACGTGGACCACATCGTGGAAGTGGTCTGAGGACCCCCCCCCCTAAAAGACTACACAATCGAGTGTCAGAATACTCAGTGCCGGCAGAAATCCGTGAAGAATATCCGCACCTAGATAGATAATGGTTGGCTCGTGTCATACCCACAGGATAAATTGGGACCTCCCAAAGGCCTAATTCCCCTGATGGCTGTGATGCAGCAGAATAAAGCCAAAGTGCATGGACTACCGGGAGCTAAATCATTACGTAGACGCGTTTACGGGCAACGCAGATGTTTGTGCGGCTAAGCTGCGCGAATGGAGACAATAAGGTGCTAATGTGTCTCTACTGGACCTCAGGAGAGCATACCTACAAGTCCGGGTCCATGAGACACTGTGGCCATACCAGACTGTGGAAATCGATGGGAAAAAATATTGCCTGACCCGTCTGGGGTTCGGTTTGAATGTGGCTCACCTGATCATGAGAGCAATTGTCAGCAAAGTATTGTCTCAGGAAGAAGTTGTAAGCCGTGCAGCATCTGCTTACATCGATGACATTTTTGTCAACGAGGACGTGGTGCCCGTGACCCATGTAAGAGAACACCTAGCGCAGTTCGGGTTGGAGTGCAAGAACCTGGAGCGGTTGAAGGACGGTGCACGGGTGCTGGGATTGGCGGTCTGGATGGAACACAGTGAACTACGGTGGAAGCGAGGAAATGCAATTCCAGAAGCTCCCAGCATTGTTACGCGATGAACAATGTTTTCCCTGTGTGGTCGACTTGTCGGGCACTTTCCGGTGTGTGGTTGGCTTCGTGTGGCTTGTGGAATACTTAGAAGGAGAGTAAGTTCGTTAACGAAGAGCTGGGATGATGAAGCAAAGGACGCCATACTGCATCGTATGATGTTCGATCCGGTCCGGGGAAATTGGTGTGTGGATGGCAAAGAGCTGAATGTATGGGTCAATGCTAGCTCCCTAGCAATTGGTGCAGCCTTAGAGATGCGCGAAGCTGTGTTGGAGGATTCATGTTGGCTGCGACCTGAAGGTGACTCTCAACATATCAACTTAGCCGAGCTGGATGCCGTATTGAAAAGTATCAATTTGGCTCTAGAGTGGCAGAGCAAAGTGCTATACATAAAGACAGATTCTGTCTGCGTATACCATTGGGTCTCGGACACGCTAATTGGAAAGGCGCGAGTGCGCACCAAAGCAGCAAGCGAGATGCTTATTAGGAGGCGACTAAGCACTCTAAAGGAGCTCGTGAAAGAGTACGGGCTGACAGTGGACGTGACGCTGGTTCCATCAGCACGAAACATTGCTGACCGATTGACACAAGTACCACAGACGTGGTTTGAGGCAATGAAAAAGAAAAACGGGCTTGACCCAGTGATAGGCGCGGTTCACACAGACGAGCTGGATGAGAGTCAAATCATGGCTATTCACAAAGGTAGTGGACATCCGGGGGTGTGACGCACTACCTACTTTGTCAGGAGAAGTTGCCCAACCACGACAAAAGCAACCGTTAAAACAGTCATACGGAAATGTGAGGAATGTCAGTCCATTGACCCAGCGCCAGTCAGGTGGGAAAAGGGAAAGCTGGAAGTTAACGAGAATTGGCAAAGAATTGGAATGGATATCACGCATTATGGCACCTTCCATTTTTTAACTCTAACAGACTGTGGTCCATCGTGTTTCTCCATTTGGAGGAAATTGGCAAGGCAGGACTCGGCAGTTGGAAACAGTGTTCCTCGAGCGTGGCTCGCCGCATGAAATCCTTTTAGACAATGACACAGCTTTCTGCAGCAATGCATTCCAAGCATTTGCACATAAATGGGGAGTTCACTTGCGATTCCGTTGTGCATACGCTCCAGCCGGGAATGGCATAGCGGAGCGATGTCACCGTACAGTGAAACGAATAGCGGCTAGAATGCACTATCCCATACAGGAAGCTGTCTACTGGTATAACATCACACCAAGAGATGACACATCTCCCTTCCTGCGCCTGCCAACAAGATTTATCGATACGAAGTTCGAGTAAAGGAGACCAATCTTGTAACTGCGTCCGCAGATCCCAAGGACAGCTCTTACCAGGTTGGAGATCGCGTGTGGGTCAAAAGACTGCAAAATCGATGTATCACGAGGTTCGGCAAGGGTGAGGTGACCAAGGTAATCAGCCCTCAATCGATTTTGGTGGACGGTGTGCCTCGCCACGTGAAAGATCTGTGCCCTCGCCATTATATTGTTACATCGGAGGAAGAGGAAGACGGTACAATGTCTTCTGAACGAGCAGAGAGTATAATGCAGGACGATGGAGAGCGATATAATGCACATACTGAAGAAGCGGAAGAGGGACCACCCGTCTTGCCTTTACGAAGGAGTACCCGACAAAGACGGATACTGCCCCCCTGTCCCTGCCCTGATTGTGAAACACCGCCTATGGAACAGACTGGCGGCAATAACGGTGGTAATGAGGAAGATGACAAGGAGGAAGTGCTGCCTCCGGTTCTTCGAAGAAGTACCCGACAAAGACGACTGCCCCCCTGCCCCGTTTGTGATTATGAGATCAGGGGGGAGTGTAGCAGAATTAGCAGTAACCAAAATGAGAAATAGAAAGCTTACCTCGGATACGTCTGTTTTGGGCTAAGCGGAAGAGAGAGTTCCAAGATGGCGTCCATGGGCTTTTATTAGCGTTTACCCAATGTAATTATCGTTGAATCACGTCTGTTCTCGTGCGATTATGCAAATACGTCATTCCCGGCCGCTATAAAGGCAGGACACTGGAATGGAGAGGGAGCGTTCTGCAGATTGTGTGTAGGTGATTCTAGCGAGTAGATTGTACTTGTTACGACCCACGTGCCTGCGAGAAGCGAGGTTTTGTTCCGTCTGTTTTTAGTTGTATTTTTTTTTGTTTGTTTTGCCTACTACATTTTTGTTTCACATATATTTATAAGCAAGTCAAAATATGTTGATTTTCTTTATATTTTTTTTAAAGAAAACTGTTTTAAAAAAACAAATATTGCATAATTTGCTATTAAACCTGTTATTTTTTTTCATTTGGTCTTTGCTCCTTTAATTGAAAAAAAAATTAGGGTTTGAATTACATTTTACAAGTAGTTATAAGCTTCGAAAAATAGTAAGTTGAATTATTAAAGTTCTGATCATCATTTTTAATGGCCACTTCTGATACACCTAGAAACATCAAGTGACTATGCGTGTGCACACATTTTAGTAAGAAAGTGAAAAGATTGCCCGTTTCGATATCGGCAAGCAGAAAAATATCCGGAAGGGTGGGGTGGGGGGTCATTTCGGCATTGGTCAAAAAATGTTTTTTTGGGGAGCACGGGGGCATCTTTGGACTCGTTTGGCTCTTTTTGCCGTTTTTTCTTAAATAGGAAACAAGATGGCCGCCAGCAAAAACAATAGTGATTACATTGGATACTGAATGTCTTCAAATATGGATAACTGCATGTTTGCGCAAAAAATAAATGCAATATTCGTTCTCAGCGTACCCGAAAACCATTAAAAGTCGATAAATTAAAGGTGAATGCTGAGGGGTTGGTAAACTAAAAAAATACCGTTAAGATTTCTTTGTTTTTATCTGTAAAAAATTACGGCATATCATCCCTTTGTGTTATTTAATACGAAGATGCACAATTTATTGAATACGGATTAATATCTACATTCTATCCACTATTGTTCAAGTAAATAAAAATTCTTCATGAGGAATTCTCTTGAAAAGTTCTTTCTGATTAAGTATATCATAAGTATTGATCATTGATTACCCGACTAGGGTATTAAGACCATAAGTAAAGATATTGATCCTCTTTTGTTGAAGAGTGTCAAATAGCACTAGTAATTCGCATGAAAAATATGAGGGTAGGGTGACTGGCTCAGTAGAAAAATTGGTATAGATAATATTAATGCCGATGATGTTCATTTCCTTATGCCCCAATTATCTAGGAACCCGTTATATTCACTGGAGTCAAATGGTGGTCCGGGATGCCATACGTGCAGAACTAGTTTTGTAGAGCATCACATATGGCCTTGGCATTCCTGGATGACATGACTTCTACCCATCCGGTGTATCTATCTGCATATACTAGGTAGTTCTTCCCTCATAAATCAAAAATGTCTGTCACCGTCTTCTAAAATGGGAACTTGGGGATTGAGGGCGGCATTAGGGGTTCCCCGGCAAGTTGCATACTTTGCACTGGGCCCAGCTCTGACGAATGCTCACGTCCAGTCCTGGTCAAAACACCCATTGTCTGGCACTTGCCAACATTCCATTGACGCCCTGATGTGCCGAATGGAGCTACCTCCGCACATAGTTTTCTGGGTATGAGGATTTTATTTTCCATTATCGTCACCCCTTCCAAGCACTTATGGCACTATCCAAGCACTTATGGCACTATCCATGGTTTGTGCGATGTCCTTTTCATCTGCTTTCTCCTGGCTTAACATTACAGGGCATCTCGATGTACAGTCTGGTGCCGCATTGTGTTTGCCAGGGAGATGCTTTATTCGAAATTTGTACATCAAGGACCGTTTTTTGAAGTTGAACAGTCTTGGGTTCTTTATGTCTTCCAGAGCTTTGTCTGAGAAGATCTTCACCAAGAGCTTATGGTCCATGGTGACTAACAGCTCTGGACATCCCAAAACGAACAACTGGCATGCTTTCAGTCTGTAGACTAATGCCAATGTCTCTCCTTCAAATGGTGCATATCAGGACTCTGCGTCATTAGTAAATTGGGAGCCAGCCAAGATTAATTTCCAGTGGTCCTCACCACACTTCGGTCCAGCTTCGGTGGCACAGTTGCAGTGATTCTGGAAAAGAAAATATCCCAAGCCTGTCCTACTGAAGTCCATCGATAAACAAGTCGGTAGGTTCACTTTGAAGGTTCTTACACCATTCTCGATCTCTTCTGTGATCCTTCTTTTTGACTCTTTGAAAATTCGATTGAGTGTGCTGTCCTAATAAAACGTTCAATTTTTGTCTTCAGTAGCTCCCGGAACAGGGCCATTACTTTGGCAGGATCTTATGTCAGTTATATTTTTTGGTGACGGAAAATTCTGTATTGCTTCAGTCATTTTTATTGGTGGGTTTTATCCTGTCTTCTGTTATCAAGAACCAGGCAAATTCCACCTCTTTTTCTGCAAAGTGAAATTTCTGGGGGTTGAATACAATACAATTTTTGTTGCAGTTATTTATGTACTCCATAGTATGCCAAAATGATGTTTCAATAGAGTCGCCCCATATTCCAACGTTGCTTGTAGCAGGTTTCCTATATCAATGACAATGTAAAGTGTCGGCAAGATGATGCCATGAATGTCTTGTTTAAGTAGCCCGCTCTCACCTCTCATGCAAGTGGGTGAGTCTACTTGTATGGGGGTGTGATGCCAAGACCACTCCGGTCTTGTAACTGGGCTTCTTGGGTTTGATTCCACCTCTACATACTTGTGGGATTCTGAGTCATAATACGAGTTTGTTGTTTCTCATTCTGAGCTAGTCTATCATCCAAACTACATTTTAGATTACCTGAGTTCCGGTCATCCAATTTCATGCTGGCTTGTAGCTTGGATAGAGTTGTTCTGGTCTCTATATTGGTCGAAACCAGAGACTTCAGAGTTGTTTTCGTCTCAGGTATGACCAAAGAATCCAATGTTTCCTGCATTTCTACCTGGTCTCTCTGTATAGCCACAACCTGCAGGTGCAGTTTCCCCCCCTCCTTCATGAGGTGCAATACTATGAAACATTGTTAGGATCACCAGAGATGGCTTCATACAGTTTGGGTGATATTTTTTGGCACTTAGCATGAAACCAAAGCAAACATACCTCACACTCTACAGCATTATCATTACCACACACCTTCTTGCGACAAAAACCACACTAACACTGAATATTGGAAGCTGGGCCAGAGTTATTGGAAGGAGCAGTGCTATGTGCAGGAGCTATAGCCAGTGTTGAAGCGTTGTTAGATGCAGTGATGCACTAATTGGGCAAACAGCTGTAGAATTAGAGGCATCAGCAATGGGAGTGTTACTAGTGAGAAAATCTAAGGCCAGATTGTTGCTTATTTCTTAATATGAAAAATTTAGTATCTTTTGCCGGTTTGTTTTGAAAAGTATCTTCTTTTCCTTGTATGTGCTTATTGTTAATTTTATCGGCAGAAGATTTAACGAGCACAGCTTACTTGATGAATAAATATCTTGAAAATTAATGTTTACCAATGGAAAAATATTCTGTTATTCTGAAACAAACATCCAATTTCTTTTGCTGGTAAACATTAATCAAAAGTGACTTTTCCAAGGCATTCACCGTGAAGCTAAATGCTAAACAGTCAACAGCAACAGGAAGTCAAAAAGCATGCAAAACTTGGAGATAGCCATTAAATAAAAATGCACTATGGTCGTTTTATTGAATTTATTTCAATTTGTATTTTTTTTTAGATTAAAAATTATAATTAAAAAATAAATTTCGTCTACAAATGAACATTTGGAAAAAAGGATAAATATTATTAAAATTGTATAACTATATTTCATGTATATTTCTTGCAGCAGTAATAATAATAATTAGACATTTAATTTTTATTTATTTAGTATTAATGTCGAATATTTATTGAAATAAAAAATATAATAGAGTTAAATGAAAAAAATCCCCAAGATTACAAATTTTAATCCACCAGAGCACACTTCGGTTTCTTCGTAAACAAACCAAATCTTGTGTTAATAATTGAAGAAATACCTTCCGAAATTTGTGGATGTCTGCATTTTAGTATCCCTGGCAAAAACCGATCATTTGAACGTCATTACTTGTTTCCATTTTAGGAGAGTTCCATACGTGACAAGGGTATCTTTTGTTTAATAAACTGTGAGGTGAATATGTTAATTACTGGTTGAATTTATTTCAAAATTTATTTAATTGAATTAACTAAATTTTCTATTAATGAGTATTGTACTTTCTATTATTTTTTTAAATATTAGTCTTTCCTTGTTACGAAATCCCCCCCCCTAAAATGAGAACAAACAAGTTCAAATCATTGTACTGTTTTGCAGGGGATAATACAGAAGTGCCTAAAGTTTACAGGAATTTAGAAGTCTTAAAATTGTTGAATGGAAATTCATTTAAACTGACTTACTGCATTAAAAATTAGCAGTTTTGAAAACTTTTTTTTTTAGATTTAATAATTTTATACATAGAAATTTAAAATTAAATTACTTTAAAGTTGGTTATTGTTTTAAAACAGTTTAATAGTAAATTAAAGGTTATAGTTAAGATTGTCTGTCCTTTTTATTTCTGGTTTCTGTTGTTCATTTTGCTGTATAGGACTGTGGCCTGCGAGCTGGCATTCACCAATTCGTAATTGGAATCCGTCGATTTTAGAGATCAAAGTTGCAGGTGCAGGAATATCTATAAGTCAAAAGTGGTAGAGTATGACTGGGACCGTTAAAGATAAATATAGCAAGATTTCTGACTTATGATTTATATGGATGTGGTTTGGTAGGACACCAAGCCACATCTACATCCATATAAATTTAAAAGCTGTGAATAACTTAGGAAAAAATAACATAATCCAACAAAGAACTCGAGATTGCTGTCATGTTTAAAAAAAGTAATTCAAATCATTCTAACGTTAAGGTTTTTGTCACAAATGTTCATTAGAAAATCTTTACTAATAATTGTGCTGTAGAGAAGGTAAAAAGCTTATGATCACTGATTTTCATGAACAAGGGAACACACGTCGTTATTTTCTGGAAGGAAAAGAAAATGGTCAATAAAACATGTAAGCGTTTTGCATATGTGTGTGAGTGTGTCTGTGTGTGTGTCTGTGTGAGTGTGTGTGTGTGTCTGTGTGTGTGTGTCTGTGTGTGTGTGTGTGTTCGTCCTATATGAAAACAGTGGTTTGAAATAATTTGCTGAAAAGAATTATTCTCATTCGATATGGTGATTTTCCATGCTGAGAATTTATGTGCATGTGTTGTAAACGTTCGGGGTTTCATAGTCGGTTGAATCACTGAAACTAAAAATGCTTACAAACATAAATACTTAACAAACGCAGATAGTTTGCAGATACATAAATATACATTTTATCACAAATTGACAAACATGAAAGTCAGGTAACATCACAAATACAGAATAACAATAATTTGGTACTCACTTAGAAGTGGTTAAAGTCCTACTTTGTCTCATAGTGGGACAATATTCTCACCGGGGTAAAACCTTACATTTCTTGTCAAGGCCAAAACATATCTGTCTCTCTGCCGTGGGTGTTATCCCCAAGGGGTGTTAACACAACTTTCCTTCTTGATGCTCAAATTCATTCTCCTCGTGTCTGTATGTCCAAGGAAGTCACTTCCCAGTGTCTATATAAACCAGTGTTCTTTGTCTAAATTTCCCTACACATGACACATACGAAGTCATGTTGGTGATTTAATATCCCACTAGATGGAGTCGAGCAGCGATGATGTTTATTCATAGAACTGCATCCTGAGCTGAATTGATTTACATGCACAAAAGCTTATATAGGAGAGTTCTAGAACATTTTGGACTATTTGTTGTATTTCTGTGCACGAAACGTAACATAGTCTTTACGACGTTGTGTCTTTACGCATACTTCATATGTGTGTGTGTGTGTTGAAAATGATGATTGCTATTAGAATGTTTCGGCCGAAGATTTGTTCTGGCCGTATATCACGGATGCTACAGCTGGATAATTAGACTTGGTCAAGTGGACTAGAAAGACATTTTTAATACGGGGAAAAAAGGATTGGGGCTCTCACGTTATCCGAGAAAAAGATAATTGTTAATCAGAAGGGACCATATCTGGCACGAGTTTGAATCACGAGTTTTATCTAGGGGAAATAATTAAAAACTCAATTTTCTAATTGTCTTCAGAAAATTGTTTTCATAAATAATTAATTTTCGACGTCATCGTTTTTCGTAATTTTGGATATTTTAATTCCTGTGATATGACAATTAAGTAGATACCATTGGTTTTACTTGAAATTCAATATTTCGACTTTTTATTAATAAAACATTTGGCACTTGTACAGTTTAGTCAAGACATTAAAAAATGAAAATATCGAAAAAAGGTTGTATTTCACGTATCCGTTTTGGACTGAAGATCGAAAAAAAATTTCATTTGATTTGATCGAGTAGTTTTTTTTTACAGCGGAAAAATATGTTCTTATGAGAGCGCGTTGAAGTCAGCCATTGTGAAATTTGCTGAAGCTGAACAACATGCCACGGGGAGATAACTCAAGGTAAAGTGCCGACACTCCCTTCCCATCTTTAATTCTAGCTTTTCTTCCTAAAAATCGAACCTTTTGCTCGGTATCATAACAAATTGTTTTTTCGCTGTAAAAAAAAAAAAAAAAATACCTGATGAAATTAAGTAAAATTTTTTCGGAGAACTTCCTTTCATAACGGATACGTGAAATATAACCTTTTTTTCGATATTTTCATTTTTTTAATGTCTTGACTAAACTGTACAAGTACCAAACATTTTTCAAAGACAACGAAAATTGAGTTTTTTGTGACTGATCTCCCTAGATAATACCCGTGATTCAAACTAGCGTCCCGAACGATACCATAATAATCAAATTAACTTTCAAAATCCTATTAAAAAATATGATAGTTGGAAACACACTCAAATAAGTATCACGGTGACACTTATTTGGGTGGATTTCTATCAATATTTTGTTTATTTTTGGACTTTTGAGCCATTATTGACGCTCTGAAGCCGACATGTTCTTGTCAGCTATGTTGTCAGTTTAACTTACTAACTCAGCATTGTTTTTTTCGAACAGAATAAAAGCTTTAAAATACGATAAAACTCATCCAAGTAGGTAGAAGAGCAACTTATTTTGCCTTTGGTAACATTTATTTGTTACATATTTGAATGTTTGACCCTTTTTTCGTTTACAGACTTCACTGCTACCCCGCTAAAAATGATAAAACCGGCATTGTCTAAAAAAAAAAAAAAGATTAAAGTAACCCCACCTGAGCAACACCATGCAGGTACGGCTAGTAAGTGATAAATAAAGTCATGTTAAGGAATAATTTTTTTTTTTTTTCTATAAAAATGTTTTGTGAAATTTTTGTAGGAATATCGCAAAGTAAGCTTTATACCTTCCTTTTTTTCTTTCTTTTTTTTTTTTAATTATTTTATTGTCGGCCATTCTGTTACCATAGCAACAAACCCAATTATTTACATTTCTTGGACAGAAATTTCGAAGCTAAGAAAATACTTTTGGCGACACAGTTACAGGTCAGCTCCTTTTATATTTAATAATATTTTCTTAATTAGAGATAGAGAGGGCTTGTCTTGTACAGATCAGTCTTTCCGATTCGGTGACGAGTTATGACAATAGCCGAATAATGGCAAATCAATGAAATACAGGCTCCCGAAACGGGGGGGGGGGGCAAAAAACAAAAACTTTCTGAATTATTAAATAAATTAATAAGTGTTTCTTTAAAGATTGGACAATAAAAGTAAAAGTAATAAAAATGCAAACCATTCATCGAAAAAAATCAGATTGGCACTTATAAACAAAAACGAAGAAAAACGTTTATCTTGTATCTAGTTGTCATGAAATTAAAATTTTATATCCCAAAACCCACAAAAATTAATCAATTAGTTTTTTTTTTTTTTATTTACGAAAAACAAATTTGTCATTTTTTACCGATAAGTGCAGACGAGGCTATGTTTACAAGAGAACATAGTAAGGGGAGGTAATCAATGATTTTTTGACAGTTTTCATGTGCATTAGGGTTGTCTGCCCTTGTTCGCCGATTAAATCTGTTTCCGATAATTTTGGTCGTTCTGTATTACCGATGAGTGCTCAGCATTCTGATACGATGCAAACTCTTTCGGCTCAAAGAGATTCAAATTTATTGTACTTGCTTGATAATTCCTATTGAAAATGAAAGAAAAACGGCGCTGTTGTCTTGTGCAGAGGGAGACAACCTTCGTTTACTAAAAGATTCGTTCATATTTTCATCTCATAATTTAGGACGCTCGATGGAACGATATTTTCTATTAAATCAAAACATAGAAAAAAACAAACTGATTTTTAACGTAACAAAATTGATAAGATTAATAATACAAAATGTAGTCTTTACGCGACTATTAAGAGAATCGTTTTTGTTTTCATATCACAATTTACGACGCTAAAACCAACAATATTTTCATTAGATGAAAACATTTAAAAAACAAGCAGTGGATAGAGACATTGAATCTCTACGGTTCCAGGTGAGCACCGTCTGAAGATAACTGTTGCAATCCTATCCAAAGCCGGCCAGAAGCTTAGTTGGCCCAAACGCGGTGAGACGACAACAACTATGGAAGGCAGTCACTGCTGAGGATGCAGTTAGGAGAGTCGGAGTTTCTATCCTGTCACAATAAACACCTGATGAAAGCCAGAGGAATAGTTGGCTGGAACGTCATGAAACAACAACTAAAAGTCCGCAATGAATAAATGAATAAATAATACTCATCTCAATAAATATTCTAATTAAATAATGTATTCCGTATAGTTTTCACTGGTCGCCATGTTTGTTTTCATATGCATGTATTCAATTTTTGTGCGTTTATACATCAATTCTGTAGATTCACTTGCACTTTTATACATTGATTCTATATACTCACTATTCAATAACTAGCTAACATATACTGACTCAACGGGTCATCTAGTATATATATACATATATATATATATATATATATATATATATATATATATATATATAAGGGATAGATGAGGCTCCTTAGCTGTGGCAAAGAAAACTCTCTTTGATGATGGTTACCATAACCGAACTGTTAACTGTAATCAGTTCAGAACTAACGAGGCATAGATGGCTTCTGATCTGTGTGAAGGCAACCTATCTAAAAGAAAGTAAACTTTGACTAAAAACCTGAGAGTCTAGTATGGACCAATCGCCTCATTCAATATGCCATTTGACCTTCTGTACTTCACTCAAAAAGTTACATGATGGGCAAGCTCGATTCCACTGTAAAGAAAGTCACACACAGGTACCTTTCATAATTTTCATTTTTTTTTTCCTGTGCATCCTTCATACATGAGAGAACAAAATATTAAAAATCTCTGAAGAATTGTCGCACTCAAACTATATAAATATCGCGTGTTCTTTAAATAACGTTTTTGTCTTTGATTCAACTTTCATGATTTTATCTGCTTTTTCTCTGTCTTAATATTTTTATAACAACTGTCACAGTGGATTTTAGCATTGTCTTTTAGACACAACCTCTTATTAGGGTCCATACTGCTACAGGTAAATGGTTAAAATTTGATTATTTAAACATAGTGCTTGACAAAAATGTATTAACATTAAATTTTAAGTAGCTCTGTAGTATTGGAAATGAGAAAGCTGGGGCATTGGGACATTCTTAGAAAGAAACTTTGCTCATGGAAATTCCAATTAGTATTAGGTACACAAAGGTAGAAAGAAAAATTACTTACGGTGATTGTAGTTAGACAAGTTTTTGCTTGGAATGTTTTTTTGGAAAGAATCAGAGATTGGAGCTCAGTCGAGCACTTACCATGAAATAACGATAAAGCATAGAAATATTATAACATCGTTTCTGTGAGAAAGGGGCTGTATGTAAGAGAAAAAGTCATCCCCCTTACTAGATTTTAAAGTTGATTTTGTACTCTGTGAAGACAAGAAAGAATGCTCTGACAGGCACCTCTCCATCTTAGGACGTATCTGACTCTTTTATACAAGTGTCAGATTATGCCCTGAACCAAGTACTTTTTTGAGAGGTACAATGATTCAACCATTTTTTTTTTAGTGACTTTAGCCTTTCAGGTCCGGAGTGAAGGTCAGGAGGTTTCTTCAACTGGAGCATTGCTGGTGAAATGGTAGAAGCTTCGTGTTGGAGGTATTAAAAGTAACAAGCCACCTTTTTCTCAATTACATCATGTGCTCCAGGTCGGAAGAGAGAACAACAGGGTAAATTAGTGATGAATTAATATTTATTATTCGATTTCTAAGTGTTTGTAGCGACTGATTGGATTTCAGAAAGAATTGTCAATTTTATTAATGATTTCATGAGTGGCATTTTTTAGGGTGGGGTGGGGCTCACCCTATTTTAATATTAGAGTAAAATGTGTACTGCATGACCGAAAGATAACATAATCAATTCTTTTTTGTTGTTTTGTTTCCAGGAAAGGCAATTATGCCAAAGAATGCTAATGTCTTCCTTCGTTACGGCCCTTACGAAAGCTGCTGGACTGTTGACTACAGAATTAACCGTCTTAAAGGTTTAATCCGTAAGGTTTTGCAATTATCTTCTCATATGGATGAGCAGTGAAAGTGAAAATAATTTTTTGTTATTAAATGAACAAACCTGATTGAAAAAAATCTACCAAAATTAAGAGAATTATCCAATCTTTTTCAGTCATTTTTAATTAATAAGTGAATGTTGTTATAAATAATTTTATTTAAAAAAGAATTCATACATTTTTAAGTCATTTAAATTACTTTGTGTTATTTCAATTTAAACGATCAAAGACACTATAGCTAAATATCGGTGATCACGTTTACAAGGAGATATAACACCCTGAAGGTGTGATTAGAAATGAAAAGTTTTAAGGCAATTCTCAACAAAAAATGGTACTTAAAAAATCAGAAATTTAAATAAATCTCTTCAGAACTTTCAATACTCGTTGCCTTACAAACAATTTTTTTCTAATAATTGTGAAATGAAGGTGGTAAAAACAGAATTAATGATATACTGTAATGAGGAAAGTTTGATTCCAACGATTCCAACGCAAAAAAAGTGATTGGCTTGAATAGGTACCCTCTTTCTTTTTCCAGTTCATGTGGATATGTTCTCCTTTTCATTTTAAAAAGTAAATAACGAGTATTCACATATTGTTACTAAAGCAGAATTTTGCTAATAAGAATATGCCCTGCTCTATTTAAACTCGAAATATAGCAAGCCTGTGTAAAATGAGAAACTCCAATAATAACGGTAAACTATACAGGCAAAAGCAAACAAAGAACATATGTGTCCTTGTGCAAGTTCTATCACATATTCATGCTAAAAAGAAGTCAGGCAAACAGAAGCAAATAGCCCCCCATTCACATGTACTAATGGAATAAAGTAGCCCCTCCCGCCACAGTGCCACACTTCTTAATACATACACATAATACATACACATAATACATATGCATATTCACAGTAACAAATATATAGACATACACATCCTTGGCCCCCTGTGTCTGCTTATTCACTGAACATTTTTCTCCCAAAACACAAGTTTGGTTAAACTTTCCCAAGTGAACATTTCATCACTAAAGATGAATATTCTATTAATATGTTTTATTTCATTATGTTTTGAGTTTTTATTTACAAAATTCTGTTCACTTGCTAGATGGTGACTTTTTTGACTGGCAGACTTTTTTTCTTTATTCTTTTTCACCACAAATAAGACCTATTGACACTGTTTATTCACATTACATTTAAACTTCTGCAGAGTAGTACAGTCAGTGAAGCAGGAGCAGTCCAATGAATCAATACTGAAGGAGTAGGATTTTGTTACTTGTTCGGTTAGTTGGAAGTGTGTCTGTCGAGTGTGTCTGCCACGAAAGTATTTGTAAAATAGACACAGTGATGCAACATTGTGGTGATGCAACAGAAATTGAAACTTGGCCGATAGTGTGGGACTTATTAGATTGAACACTCTTTTTGACCTTGACGTCTAAGGGTGAGAGGTTAATGGTAGATGAACCAACTCAGATGTAGCAACAATACTTCATGTATGGGTGAATGGTGCCTTTGTAGAAATATAGCATACTCTTTGATGTGAGTAATTTTCTAGCACATTAGAGGGGGAACATTTGCCTTGGCAACGTCTGTTCTGGATGATTAGTTTGGATTGAATAAGGATTCCTGCAAAGCAGAATTCTTTTTATCTGAAAATGACTTCCACAAGTTGCTTAGTTTTAGCGTAATTGTAGTCATGTCCCATGTCTGTTTTTGTTTTTTTATAATTTCTATTTTTTTGTTTTTTTATAATTTCTATTTTTTTGTTTTTTTATAATTTCTATTTTTTTGTTTTTTTATAATTTCTATTTTTTTGTTTTTTTATAATTTCTATTTTTTTGTTTTTTTATAATTTCTATTTTTTTGTTTTTTTATAATTTCTATTTTTTTGTTTTTTTTTATAATTTCTATTTTTTTGTTTTTTTATAATTTCTATTTTTTTGTTTTTTTATAATTTCTATTTTTTTGTTTTTTTATAATTTCTATTTTTTTGTTTGAAGACGATTTTGTATGGCATTTTTAACCTACAAATATCTAATTTAACCTACAAATATCTAATTTAACCTACAAATATCTAATTTAACCTACAAATATCTAATTTAAGCGCGATGAATTTTATTGATGGCACACTTTACATTGTATATAGATGCTTCTTTCATTTATTCATTTACAATGTTATCAATTATGGTCATATATTAACGTCATGTTTTAATTCAAAACGCGTTCGAAAAATAAAAATATCTTCACTTACTTTACTGCAATTGTTTGAGGTAAAATTGTCTCTTTTAGCCACACGTGTCATTCAAGTTGTTTAACTACAGTCTGTGATGTCAGCCGATAAACAATGTACGAAGGTCAGGGTTTTAAACTGTTTTTTTCAAGAGGCATATTTTTATTTTTGTTCCTATCCAGAGTGCCCCTATCCGGATTTCCCCCACCTTAAAAACAGACCTCGTGTCTAACTTGTGGGGGAGCAAGTAAATAGGAACCCTAGTCTATAATAATTTTCCCAAAAGGGAGATAACTTTAAATAGAGTCATAGTCAATCACCTCAGCAAAAATAACCTTCGTAGTTACATGCAATATGGTTTCCGTTCTGTTAGATCTACAGCAGATGTGCTAACAGTTATATCTCATAGGATTAGTGAATCTCTCAATGAAGGCTTCTTTTCTAGGGTAATTACTCTTGACATATCAAAGGCTTTTGATAGGGTATGGCATAAAGGTCTACTTCACAAGCTACAGTATAGCTCGAAATGTTTTCTCAATTATTAAATCGTTTCTCTCTGATAGGTTCATAAGTAGTGGTTGATGGGCAGAAATCAGAAGTTCACAGTATTAATGCTGAAGTTTCTCAAGGATCCATCCTGGGCCTAATTTTCTTCCTTATCTACACCAATGATCTCCCAAATCACATCCTTAGATTATTTGTAGACATTTATGCTGACAACACTACCATCTTTGGCAACACATCAAAGGCCATAAATGACCAAGTTGTCTGATTCTCTCTTCTCTGATCTTGAGCACATGATACAATGGGGAAAGAGGTGGCTGGTTACTTTTAATGCATCTAAAACCAAGCTTCATCAATGCTATGATCTCCATCTAGCATCAATTGAAATGAATGGCTCTCATCTTGGGGAGGCTCCATGTTTCGATAAGCTTCTGGGCTTAACCTTTATTACTGATCTGAAATGGAACACGTACATCAAATCTGTAGCCAAGGTCATTGGAAAAATGGTGGGATCCTTCTACCGCTCCATTAGATATCTCACTGTTGATGCAATTCTCTATCTATATAAAATCTAGGTATGTCTAAGGATGGAGTACTGTTGCCACATCTAGGCAGGAACTGCTAGAAGCAGCCTATCCTGCATTGACAGAGTTCAAAATAGACTTTATAGCTTAGTGGGGGATGCCCTTTCCTTTTTCCTGCAACCTCTTTCCCACAGAAGAGACATTGCGAGCCTGTCTCTGCTTTATTATTATTTTCATGGCAAGTGCTCGTCTGAGCTCCAAGCTATGGTTCCCCCTTACCAAACTTTCATGAAAACACTCATTTAGTTGAAACCACTGTCAATAATTTCCCCCACTCTTTATCTGTGCCTAAACCTGAACGTGGATCTCATAAACAAAGCTTCTTTCTTAGAACTGCATGCCTGTGGAACTCTATTCCATTTTCCTGTTTTCCAGCTGACTACAATTTGGTAGTCTTCAAGTCCAACATAAACAAATTCTTAATGAACCGTCCCCTTAAATAATCCAATACGCCAAATTTTCACTACTAACGATTACTATGATATTATCCCATTGACTATTGTACACTCAATAACCCTTATCCTCAAGTGGCCTTCGGATCTTGATAAGTGGTGTCTCCTATGTAAAAAAAAAAAAAAAAAAAACTTAGGACATCTTTACATTGGCATTATTTTATTTACTGTCTTTTACAGAGTAATTTTTCTTCATACTTATATATACAAATAAAAGTTTTCACGTTTATATATGCAAATAAAAGTTTTAACATTTATATATGCAAATAAAAGTTTTAACATTTATATATGCAAATAAAAGTTTTAACATTTATATATGCAAATAAAATATTTCTTTGCACTTATATGCAAATATAAGTATTTAAGAAGTTCTGAGTTCTGCATGAAATTTTATAATTGTTGCAACACTTCCAATGATTTTGAATTCATTTACAGAAATGCTGACGAAGAATGGCCACAAAGTGGAATTGCATCAGCTTCCATACATGAATGTTGTGGAGTTATGGGTAAAGGGTGAACGTGTGTTTACTTGTAAAATCACGGATCTGAATTTTGGTAAGTTTTCAACTTCTTTCTGTTTATTACTTTCCTACTCCTTTCATCCCACCCTCCGTCAAAAATTATAGAAAAAAATTATAGAAAAAAATTATGATTCGTAAGTGTTCACAATAATCTCTCCTTATAAAGTTAGGCTTTATTATATGTTTATATATTTGGTATATGCATGAGTCACATTAACCGATTATTATGAATTTTGGACATAAAAAACCCAGCACTTTTTCGCTTGTTTTATTTATTTTTATTTTTTTGAGAAAGAAAGAATTTCTCCTGAAATATCAGTACATTTTCGACTATCCCAGATTCTATTAATATTAAGTGAAAAAATTGCCGAAAAATAAATAGAAAATTTTTTGAAGAAAATTGTTTCATACATTGTCTCCACTTTTTTCTTTTGTTCATTTTCTTCTTTTTTTACCATTTTTTTGTTCATCTTCTTTTTAACGACTTCATTTTTTTTGTTCATCTTCTTTTTAACGACTTCATTTTTTTTTGTTCATCTTCTTTTTAAGAACTTCATTTTTTTTTGTTCATCTTCTTTTTAACGACTTCATTTTTTTTGTTCATCTTCTTTTTAACGACTTCATTTTTTTTTGTTCATCTTCTTTTTAACGACTTCATTTTTTTTGTTCATCTTCTTTTTTACCCTTTCATTTTTAGTCGTGTGCAAGCGACTCTATAAGTCATTCCGTCGGTCGGTCAGTCTGTCAGTCTGTCCGTAACATTTTTGTGCTTGGCCTTTTTGGTTAAGATCAAAGGTCTGTTGTTAATAGTTGCTGTTCTTAACTTTTTAAGTTTTTCTTGGCCTTTTGGCCAAGATCTGTTCTCCCAGTTATCCCATTTTTGATTTTTTTCAAAGGGCTCCGCCACTTCAAGGTGTCACTTTTGTCACTCTCGTGACGTACTAACTTTTGTTAGTGGGACCGACCTCCTTTTTGGGGAGTCAGGACCCTCTTTGCTCCCCCCAGGACTGACACCATTGTGTGGTAGTCTGGACCCGAAACCGATCCCTTCTTTACGAGTTTTCTGTTTTCGGGACCGACAACACTTTCTTTGGTGGACGCCACCTGATCGGGTTAGCTCTAGTTTGTTGGGTACTTCGTTTCCGCCTCTCCTCTGAGGTTGAAATGGTCTATTCTCTCCTCTCTTAATTGCCTGAGCAGCACTCTGACCTGCCAGGCCCCAAACTTTGTCTTCCTTCGCTGCTCTACCAGTGGATTGAGGAAATTGGGTTCACTTTCTCGCTTCCTTGGGGTTGTTTGTGGGTAGAGTGACGTGGGTAGGGCGGGTGTTTCGTTTCTGCTCCCCTTTCTGGGCAGAGATGTCTATCCTCTCTTTCTCTTAATTGCGAAGCGGCACTCTGACCCGCTAGTACACACTGTGTCTTCCTTCTCTGCTCTCCCCCTCACGGGGGATTCGAGCTGCTAACCCGACATCCCCGCAAGGGGAGGTCAAATCTCTCTTCTCTTCTGATCCCGCTCCCCCCCCCCATTTCCCCTATTTTTTCTTTTCTCCCTGCTGCGGCCAGTGAAACCACTCCACGATGCTGGGCAGAGGGGACATACCACCCCAGATGCACCACATTGCTCCCCTAGAAAGCTCCCTGATGAAGGGAGCAACTCCCAGTTACCCAGAAGAAGAGAAGAAAGGCACCAGCTGGTGAAAAACTAAGTCTGGACCCTGTTCCCCAAGAGGGTCACTTCCCGGCTAAGGGAGCAAAGGCAACGGCGGATGAGGAAACAAAGAACGTTTCAGGTGGACCACAGCTGGTGGCACCTCCTGCACCTCAATCCTCGTCAGCCGGATATGACCCCTCCACTCCTGCTCCCCACGAGGGCAACCATCCAGCAAAAGAGGAGGAGAAATCAAGGGACAAGGAGACAATGGACGTCACAGGCGGACCACAGCCAGTGGCACCCCCGGCTCCTCAGCCCACCACACCATCAACCAAATGTAGCACTCCAGCTCCCGAAGAGGACGACCCCTTCACGGAAAAAGGGGAAAATGATGAGGATGGAGTAGCTAGAAGGACTAAAGTGCTAATCAACGAAGCGATGGTGTCCTTAAAGACCCTCGGTGGAGTGACCAAAGATCTAACCTGCTTCAACGCTCCCCAAGAGACTAAGCCCCAACTAGCCATCCCTTCAGAAAAGGAGAAACCAAGTTTGAAATCCAGCAACATTCGGGTAACAAAAACTGCAGCAGAGGCAACCCTCGTCAGTGGTTGACCATAGCAGGTGGCACCCAGGAGTCAATAACCCTCTCCCAGGAAGAAGAAGAAAGAGACCCAGGAGGAAGGGACCGGCAGATTGGCAACACCTCACACTGATTGACCGGCTCTCATCCCATTAGGCAAACCACAAACCCCACGTCAGCAGAAGCAGCAACAGCAACATCCAAGCCAGACGACAGTGTCCTGGACCCGCATTGCCAGTAAGGAAGACACTGAATGGGGTCCACAAACCAAAATGTCCCCTCAGGAATACCGGGACCTCTTCGAGTCCACTTACAAGGACCTCACGAAAGGGAACATCATAAACCCCTTCCAGGCGCTGCAGAGGACCTTAAGAAGAGGATAGTGTCTTTCATCACCTTTCATCACAAAGAAAAGAGGCTTCACAGGAGTAGACAAGGACAACATGGTGGACCTCCTCCTGGATCTGAAGATCCCAGTCAAATACATATGCAGCAGGAGCTACGTCCTGCTCCCAAACCAAAGAGAGGCCGAAGAGACAGCTAATAGGACTAATCTGTGCTGGAAAAACATCAAACTCCAGCCAGAATACCTTAGTCAAACGGTCACTAATGTCGCCGTACTGAAGTCCCCTGTCTCCTGGGAGCAAAACAACTAGGAGTGGTCTTCAGCCAGTACGGGGACGTGGTGTCTGTGGCCCCAACAAGCAAGAAGAGGGATTTCCTGACTGGAGACTACAGACTTCAGATGTGCCTCGACAAAGCTGGTTTCAACCAAATACCAGCGACACTGAGGTGCGAGGAGGGGACAATGTCCGTCATAGTAGAGGGACGGAGACCGCACTGCTGGCACTGTCAGCAGAAGGGACACATGCCCAAGGATTGCCCCAAAAGAAATCCGACCAAAGCCCCTACAGCTGCCGACAAGCCTTGTGCCCCAGAGACGACAACCAAGCCAGTGGAACCATCCCCCAGCATTGGATGGGTCACAGTGATTCGAAAGGGGAAAACAAAGTCTCCCAATTCCAGCCAGCAAGCAGACGGAAAACAAGCACTGCAGCAACAGCAACAGCCGCTGCAGCCAATACCACCCAAGCAACCAGAACACAATGACCAGCAACCGCTGCAGCCAAAGATGTCACAACCGAAACAGTAGCAGCAGCAACCGCAGCAGAAGCAGCAGCAGAAGCATCATCAACAACAGCAAGAGAAGCAGAAAAAAACACTCCAGGAACAATGAACTGAATCGGGGACCAAGAGAAGGAAGGATTGCTCCTCAGAAGATAAGTTTGCCAACGAGAGGGAGGGAAAACAAATCCCTTCCACTCCCCGGTCCATTCGAGGAACAAAAAAGAAAGAAAAAAAGAGTTAAAAAGATGGAAGGGGAAGAAAAAGTGGACCCCATCTCCTGTGAGCATACATCATCCCAAACAACAACAACAACAACAACAACAACAAAACCCACCCCACCCCCCAAACCAGATGCCGCACCAACACCAAACACCGCACCAACCACCACACCAACACCCAACACAGCACCAACACCAGACACCACACATACCACACCAACACCTGACACTGCACCAATACCCACCCCCACATCAATGCAAACCGAACCAACACCCCAAAGAAATGAATGGGCACGGGAGAGGGAGGGATCACTCTGCCTCTCACGGACCAACTAAAAGACAAGAACTTTGTAAAATTGACCCTCTGACAGTGGCTACGGTCCTCTCACATCGTCAGAGGAAGACTTTAAAGCCACTGCTGGATTGCCAACAGATAGAGTGAAAAGATGTTAACATCCCCTCCAATTTCCCAGACGCCCCACTCCTAATAACTTTTGTTAGAACTTCAGGGGTTTACAAGAGCAACTTGTAGTCACTTCTGGAGGCAGCTGAAGGGGCCTCTCCGGGAATGGAACTTTTAAAAAAAAAAGTGATTCCTCCCTTGATGAACTATCAAAACAATGCAAGGAAAGGGTCCCAGCGTGGGTCCATCTGTCTCTCTACAGGGCCCTAAAATTGACCTTTCCCCTAGACGTTGGAGGCATTGTGAGAGAAAGCCAAGATCTGAAAAACCTGACCTCCTTGAGCATTGCATACAATGTCGGCATCCTCACACCGACCAATTTTGGAGCCAAGTGCGACACATTCTAAGGTAGATACCATGTCTTTAAATTTGGCCAGTTTGAATGCTAGAGGCTTGAGATCACCAGGCCAGGCGGTTCACCTCTGGCACGACCTCTTGTCCTTGGGAGTGGATGTTGCTGCGATCCAGGAGACACATTTTGTTTCTTCTGTGGACTGTCAGGTGCTGAACCGGGATTTCGAAGTTTTCTCGGCATAAGGCAGCCCGTGGGGGAAGGGAGTCTCCTTGCTAGTGAAACGAACTCTGTCCGCGACAGTCAATGTTGTTCCTAGAGATACGGTGGGCAGGCTGGTCGTGGCCGATGTTGCCATAAAAGATTCTGTGTTTCGGGTGGTCACGGTTCATGCGCCCAGCATCGCTCACGAGAGGGTTTCATTCTTCGATCAGCTTGACACATTTGTAGATAGTCGGAAGCAAGTAGTGCTAATGGGGGATTAGAACGCCATCTTAGACCCAGAGTTAGATAAGGTAGGAGGCGAAGCTAGAGGGTCGGAGAGATGTGAGCCCAGCCTGGCTGACCTGATGGCTAGATGCAATCTGGTCAACAGGTTTCGGGTCGAGCATCCAGGGCAGGAGATGTGGACATGGACCAATAGCGTTCCCTCCTATCTGAATACCTATTTGGACAGGATACTAGTTAGAAGAGGCGAAATAGATTTCCTATCTTGCCCCACGTTCACTTGGTTAGATCAGTCAGACCATAAACTAGTTATGGCCTGGCTGAAGCTCAGAAATAGGCCTAAGTTAGCTGGAAGTTAAACACCTTCTGGAGATACAAGACTTCTGAGACCAGTTAAGAGAATTAATTACAAAGGCACTAGTGGGAGCAGTTACCGGGTGTAAGTGGTGGTTAGGTCTAAAAGCCAACATTAGAAGCTTCTCCGTCAAGTATGCCCAACGCCTCGCACTAGATGAGGCCAAGACGAAGAAGCAGCTAGAGCAGAAACTAGCCCGGGCTACGGGGGAGGGTGATAGGGTTAGTCAGGAACTAGCTAGGCAGGACCTTCTACTTGAGACTAGCGAGTGCTACGAAGGTCAAGTAGTCAGAGCTAAGCTTAGAAAGATAGGCAATGAAGCAGTCAACTCTGACACTGTCGCGCGTCATGTGATTTCTAGGCGTGGCTCGGACAAATACATTGCAAAAGTGAGACATCCTGATGGACGCACCCTTGAATCGACTCGGGAGATCTGTGAGCGGTTTCGAGAAGCGTTTTACGCAGCAGCCCGATCTTCCGGTCCTTCAGTCTAGCGACTATTTGGCCAACTCTTGACGCGGCTAGAGCGGCTAGTTGCGAGGGCCGGGTGATGGAGCGGGAGGTCTTTACTGCGCCAAAGCAGGTCAGCTGTGACAGATCACCAGGACCCAATGGTCTTCCATACGAACTGTATTTGAGGCTGTCGCCTATGTTTCTGCCTCTTCTGACGGCTATGTTCAACCATTGGTTTGCTCAGGGATCCATCCCAGGGCAGGTAACCAAGGGAGTGATCACATTGCTGAGGAAAGGTGATGGGCATGGTGGGGAAGAGTTAGACGACTACAGGCCCATAACTCTGCTTAACACAGAGTTGAAGATTTTGGCCGAGGTCCTGTCGAATTAGCTGCATGTTGTTATTGAAGAGTTGATTGAACCGGAACAGAACTACGCTGTGAAGGGGAGATCGATTCAGAACAACTTGCACCTGATCCGTGCTATCCTAGAGGGGGGAATAGATGACGACACGGAAGCTGTGCTGATCAACTTAGATTAGTTCAAAGCATTCGATAGGGTCGACCATCGTTTCTGGCATCTGTCTTAGAGGCCGCCAGTTTTAAACCGGACTTCTGCAAGTGGATCTCCATGATGTATCGACAGCCCATGGCTGTCGATGCATCACGGAAGTCAACGGAAAACACTCGAAACCCTTTGTTATCTCTCGGTTGGTTCATCAGGGTTTTCCACTGTTGCCCCTTCTTTACGTCCTGGCCTTGGAGCCTCCGCTCCGCAAGCTGAGACATGGGGAGGCAAATTCGGCCCTGCGTAGAATGGCTCTACCTGGCGACTCAGCTGCCAAGGTATCCGTGTTCGTCGATGATGTCACAGTCTTTGCGTCGGGCTTCAGAGACATCAAGATCATGTCGGAGGCGCTTGCACAGTACGAAAGAATCATGGGGGCCAAGATAAACCACAGCAAGTCGGTCGGACTGCGGTTGGGTGCCTGGAGTGGCAACGCAAGCCTCCCGGCGCCCTTCAGCTAGACGGATAGCCCGGTTCAGATCCTTGGCGTGTGATTTGGACCGGGTCTCCAGCTTGATAAGAATTGGGCGGAGGTACGGTCAAAGGTGGCAGCTGCAGTCAATGCGTGGCTTCCTAGGAAACTTTCCTTAAAGGGTAGAGCTAAGGCGTGCGCCACATATGTCTTCCCTCTTATCCTTTACTGACTGCCGTACTTCCTCTGCCTGCACAACACCTAACAGCTCTCATTGAACTGTTGTCCTCGCTTCTTTGGGACAGAGAAAGACACTGGGTGAGCAGACAGGTCTGTATTAAACGTCCGTGTGATGGAGGTTGGGGAATGCCAGACTTGAGGTGTCATCGAGATGCTGAGAGGCTGGCCTTCCTTAGCCACTACCCTCAAGACGATCAACCGTGGCACCTCGCGATCACTGCTGCCTTTCCTGACCTCATTCTCGACCCCGCTATCGAGTCGTCGCAGGCTGCAGGGAGATTCAGCTTTCCTGAAAGAGTGCCGGACCACGCTAAAACGACTACCAGGGTCCAGCGACCTTGTGATTGCCACCCATAGGGAACTTCTCAGGGATCTAGTGAGGGGGGCGGCCGACGACTCGCTATGCACACGTTTGGGTTGGCAGCAGAGTGAGATCTGCTCTGTGTGGAGCTGGGCGCCAGGTTCGAGTCATCTGAACAATTCAGAGTTCTTTCTGACCTGGCGATTGGCCTGAAACGCGCTTCCCCTCAACAATATACAATGCAGTTCTGGTTTCCTGGATTCACCGGCCTGTTCCCATTGCGGGACGACGGCCGCAGAAACAACTGATCACGCATTTTTCGATTGCCGCGAATTCCGCCAGTACTGGTCGTATGTTAGCGAGGTGACAGCTCGCATCGACCCTGCGCATCCTCGCCCGATTACTATATCCAACGTAGTGGACAACATGAGGCTGCCGTGGGACCGGGAGAGACAAATGGTCTACATCGCAATCCTGGTCGTGGCGAGAATGGTGATTTGGACATCGAGACTGTAAGATGGCCGGGGGGTACTGCCTTTTTCTGATCAGGATCTGATCGTTTTCTTTTAACACCAACTACGACAGAAGAAGGCTGCATCGCGTGGCTTTTGAAAGAAAATGGATACAGTTAGCAAGTCTGTGTGTACGAAGAGGGGCCAAATTTGAATACATGTTCCCCGCCTAGGTGTGGAGCACTTGGTTCTAGGGTTTCTGTCGGACCCCCGCCTCTTTCCAATTCTACTTCCTTCAGCCTCTTAGCCAGCCGAATAAATCTTGTTTCCCTTATTAGAAAGCCTCCAAGACCCCCAACCTCCAAAAACAACAATTTTTTCTTTTGCCCCCCCCTCCTCTCGAAATTCAACCCAGTTTGGAGGAAATCAAACCAAACACTAACACCCCCCCCGCCCTTACCATCAAATTTTTCTTTTCTCCCCTACTTAGGACACAACCCCTACCCCCTCCACTTAGAGGCTGCTTGCGAAACCCTGATTCCTTTACAAACCAGAGTGAAACATGTGGTCTAGCATTTCAGATAGGTTTGGGAGAGCCTTCCTAACCGGGGGGGGGGGGTTCCCCCCATGTCCCTCGACACAAATGAAATTTTATTAATATTGTTATCTTTTTTGTATTTTTTGATAAAAAATTTTTTTTTTAAATTAGGTTAAAGTAGAAAGACCCCCCCCCCTCCCACCACACAAACATAAATACAAGCTTAAAAGAGTAACCATGAGTAAAGATGCTGGCCGAGAGAAAAATCAATAAAAATTTCCAATGGAGACGAGATGGATCAACCAACCTCACCATCTCCTCCCCCCCTTCTTTTTGAGTTGGCCTTGTGCCTAAGTTTTTTGTTCATTTTCCCTAATGTATTTTTTTTTTCATGTGAATAAAAAATTTAATATCTCAAAGTGTAGCATCTGTTCCGGCAGATACTGCAAGCAAAGACCATATGTGGGGGACACCCCACATATAAGACCTTGGTCAATGTAAGGGCAACCCTTCATACCAATTGTCACTATCCAGCTTCCCTACTCCCCGGGGAGTTGGTCCCCATTTCTCCTTTCACTCCTCACATTAAAAATCGGCCTTGTGCCTAATTTGCTCAGTAGGGGAGCAAATAAATACCCTTTTCTTGGCCTTTTGGCCAAGATCAAAGTGTAGTATCTGTTCTTACTATATGCTGTACTTATTGTGATGTAAAGTGGGGGATCACTTTTCTCAATTAATTTTATGTAAAATGATCACCCATTTTGCAACCAGTCAGTCTCAAAGCCATTAAAGTCATTCTCCATATCATTCAAGTTGTTTTTGAAGATTTCCAATTATTTAAGCATTCAAGTGATTCTTAAGGTCATTCAATTCATCCTTAAGTTCATTAAAAAATTCCAAGTCATTTACTTTTTATTTATTTAAATTTAAGTAATTTCAGCCCATTTTTCTGTCATTTTAATTTATCTTTAAGAATTTCATGTCAATCCTACATTCACGCATTCATTCATTACACGAGAGCATGCGACTAATGGCTATCGGCCTTGTTTTTGTTCATCTTCTTTTTTACCCCTTCATTTTTTTGTTCATCTTCTTTTTGACGATTTCATTTTTTTTTTGTTCATGTTTTTTACCCTTCCATTTTTGTTCATCTTCTTTTTAACGACATAATTTTTTTGTTCATCTTTTTTTTTACCCTTCCATTTTTTTTGTTAATCTTCTTTTTTACCCCTCCATTTTTTTGTTCATCTTTTTTACCCCTCCATTTTTTTGTTCATCTTTTTTTTACCCCTCCATTTTTTTGTTCATCTTCTTTTTACACCTCCATTTTTTTGTTCATCTTCTTTTTACACCTCCATTTTTTTGTTCATCTTCTTTTTTACGCGTCCATTTTTTGTTCATCTTCTTTTTTAACCTTCCATTTTTTGTTCATCTTCTTTTTTACCCTTCCATTTTTTTGTTCATCTTCTTTTTTACCCTTCCATTTTTTGTTCATCTTTTTTACCCTTCCATTTTTTTGTTCATCTTCTTTTTTACCCTTCCATTTTTTTGTTCATCTTCTTTTTTACCCTTCCATTTTTTTGTTCATCTTCTTTTTTACCCTTCCATTTTTTTGTTCATCTTCTTTTTTACCCTTCCATTTTTTTTTTCATCTTCTTTTTTACCCTTCCATTTTTTTGTTCATCTTCTTTTTTACCCTTCCATTTTTTGTTCATCTTCTTTTTTACGCGTCCATTTTTTTGTTCATCTCCTTTTTTACCCTTCCATTTTTTGTTCATCTTTTTTACCCCTCCATTTTTTTGTTCATTTTCTTTTTTACCCCTCCATTTTTTGTTCATCTTCTTTTTTACCCTTCCATTTTTTTGTTCATCTTCTTTTTTACCCTTCCATTTTTTTGTTCATCTTCTTTTTTACCCTTCCATTTTTTGTTCATCTTCTTTTTTACACCTCCATTTTTTGTTCATCTTTTTTACCCCTCCATTTTTTTTTCATCTTCTTTTTACCCCTTAATTTTTTGTTCATCTTCTTTTTCATCCTTTCATTTTTTGTTCATCTTCTTTTTTACCCTTCCACATTTTTTTCATCTTCTTTTTTACCCTTCCATTTTTTTGTTCATCTTCTTTTTTACCCCTCCATTTTTTGTTCATCTTCTTTTTTACCCTTCCATTTTTTTGTTCATCTTCTTTTTTACCCTTCCATTTTTTGTTCATCTTCTTTTTTACCCTTCCATTTTTTGTTTATCTTCTTTTTTACCCTTCCATTTTTTGTTCATCTTTTTTACCCTTCCATTTTTTTTCATCTTCTTTTTACCCTTCCATTTTTTTGTTCATCTTCTTTTTTACACCTCCATTTTTTGTTCATCTTTTTTACCCCTCCATTTTTTTTTCATCTTCTTTTTTACCCTTCCATTTTTTTGTTCATCTTCTTTTTTACCCTTCCATTTTTTTTTTCATCTTCTTTTTACCCTTCCATTTTTTTTTCATTTTCTTTTTACCCTTCCATTTTTTTTTATTCATCTTTTTACCCTTCCATTTTTTTTTTTCATCTTCTTTTTTACCCTTCCATTTTTTTTTTCATCTTCTTTTTACCCTTCCATTTTTTTTTTTCATCTTCTTTTTACCCTTCCATTTTTTTTTTCATCTTCTTTTTACCCTTCCATTTTTTTTTCATCTTCTTTTTACCCTTCCATTTTTTTTTTCATCTTCTTTTTACCCTTCCATTTTTTTTTCATCTTCTTTTTTACCCTTCCATTTTTTTTTCATCTTCTTTTTTACCCTTCCATTTTTTTTTTCATCTTCTTTTTACCCTTCCATTTTTTGTTCATCTTCTTTTTTACCCTTCCATTTTTTTTTTCATCTTCTTTTTACCCTTCCATTTTTTTTTCATCTTCTTTTTACCCTTCCATTTTTTTGTTCATCTTCTTTTTAACGACATAATTTATTTGTTCATCTTTTTTTTTTACCCCTCCATTTTTTTGTTCATCTTTTTTACCCCTCCATTTTTTTGTTCATCTTTTTTACCACTCCATTTTTTTGTTCATCTTCTTTTTACCCCTCCATTCTTTTTTCATCTTTTTAACGATTTCATTTTTTTGTTCATCTTCTTTTTACACCTCCATTTTTTTGTTCATCTTCTTTTTACCCTTCTATTTTTTTGTTCATCTTCTTTTTTATCCTTCCATTTTTTTGTTCATCTTCTTTTTTATCCTTCCATTTTTTTGTTCATCTTCTTTTTTACCCTTCCATTTTTTGTTCATCTTTTTTACCCCTCCATTTTTTTGTTCATCTTCTTTTTTACCCTTCCATTTTTTTGTTTATCTTCTTTTTTACCCCTCCATTTTTTGTTCATCTTCTTTTTTACCCTTCCACATTTTTTTCATCTTCTTTTTTACCCTTCCATTTTTTTATTATCTTCTTTTTTACCCCTCAATTTTTTTGTTCATCTTCTTTTTTACCCTTCCATTTTTTGTTCATCTTTTTTACCCCTCAATTTTTTTGTTCATCTTCTTTTTTACACTTCCATTTTTTGTTCATCTTTTTTACCCCTCAATTTTTTTGTTCATCTTCTTTTTTACCCTTCCATTTTTTTGTTCATCTTCTTTTTTACCCTTCCATTTTTTGTTCATCTTCTTTTTTACCCTTCCATATTTTATTCATCTTCTTTTTTACCCTTCCATTTTTTGTTCATCTTTTTTACCCTTCCATTTTTTTGTTCATCTTCTTTTTTACCCCTTAATTTATTTGTTCATCTTCTTTTTTACACTTCCATTTTTTTACCCTCTTTTTACTCCTCAATTTTTGTTTTGTTCATCTTCTTTTTTACCCCTCAATCTTTTTGTTCATCTTCTTTTTTACCCCTTAATTTATTTTGTTCATCTTTTTTACCTTCCATTTTTTTACCCTCTTTTTACTCCTCAATTTTTTTTTGTTCATCTTCTTTTTTACCCCTTAATTTATTTTGTTCATCTTCTTTACCCTTCCATTTTTTTAACCCTCTTTTTACTCCTCAATTTTTTTTGTTCATCTTCTTTTTTACCCTTCCATTTTTTTTATCCTCTTTTTGCTCCTCAATTTTTTTTCATCTTCTTTTTTACCCCTTAATTTTTTGTTCATCTTCTTTTTCATCCTTCCATTTTTTTGTTCATCTTCTTTTTTACCCTTCCATCTTTTTGTTCATCTATTTTACTCTTCCATTTTTTTTGTTCATCTTCTTTTTTACCCTTCCATGTTTTTGTTCATCTTCTTTTTTACCCTTCCATTTTTCGTTCATCTTCTTTTTTACCCCTTAATTTTTTTGGATCATCTTCTTTTTTTTTACCCTTAATTTTTTTGTTCATCTTTTTACCCTTCCATTTTTTGATTATCTTCTTTTTTACCACTTAATTTGTTTTCATCATTTTTACCCTTCCATTTTATTTGTTCATCTTTTTTACCCCTTAATTTTTTTGATCATCTTCTTTTTTTTCACCTCCATTGTTTTGTTTATCTTCTTTTTTACCCTTCCATTTTTTGTTCATCTTCTTTTTTACCTCTTAATTTTTTTTGATCATCTTCTTTTTTACCCTTTCATTTTTTTTTATTCATCTTTTTACCCTTCCATTTTTTTGTTCATCTTCTTTTTTTCACCTCCATTTTTTTGTTTATCTTCTTTAATTTTATCCCTTAATTTTTTTAATCATCGTCATCATTTTTTTTCCTTTGTGTTGCTTAACTCATATATTTAAAAAAAAATTTGCCTTCCTAAAATCATATATTTAAATTATTTATTTATTTATTTATCGGAAATGTCATTCTGTCAAACGCTGATGGAGGAGGCGAACCTGAAAGTCACCTCCCAAGTAAGAAAAATGTAGCCTTTATATACTGCTGACTCAGTTGCTGCTGATATGCTTTAAAGAAATATGATTGGTACAGATGTTTCTGTATGGCTTTAAATCGTGGGCATAAATCGTGGACAGAAAGAATAAAATGTATCTGTTTTTGTCATGTTTTTAATCTATGATCAAAGTAGAAGCATCTGCTTTTGTTAGGAGTGCCAAATCGTAAACAAGGGGGTGGAGTCACATCTCACCGTGGGCTTTCTTGGCAATTTTAGAGATGAACTAACTTACTCACCTACTCTAATATTTAATAATTGTTATCGTCACTTACAAGCTATTTCGATGTTGTTGTCCTTAAAAAGTAACAAGTTTATATGCGTAGATTTTTACTTAACTACAACCTTTGCAATATGTAATAAACCCATCTTTTTTTTTGCAGGAGGCGATGGGGAATTAGATGAGTTGTGTCATGAAGCTGTAGAGAAAGTTCAAAATGCTTTCTGATCTCAGCAAGATGAAGAGTTCTTCAAACGCATCTAACAATTTATTTCACAAATCAAGAGTTCAAATCCTGTGGACGTTTTGGCAGAAAACAGAACTGAACAGAATTTGGCCCAAAGAAAAGTTAAACATAATCTAAAATAATCGATTTTACACATATCGATATGTGAATGTACTGAAAGCTTATAAGTATAATCCATCTAAAACTAAAATGTATTGTGGTGGATTTTATTTCGTAATAAAATCATGGTGCTAACTGATCCGCACTATTTTTTAAATCGTATTTCCAAGTTTAAAGTTTTATGATATGTTTTTTTATTCAATTGTAAGATTAAATACAGAATAGGTACAAAACACCTTCCCCTCCCCATATTAAGAATGGTTTGTTAAATAATAACGTTATTATTTCAGCACGGATCAATAAGTGCATGAGTATTAAAATTATTTTCTTTAATAGGATTTATAAAAAGTTTCTTTTAGTACATTTTTGATTCCATATTTATTTTACAAGAGACTTTCTCAATCAGCAAAAGTCATGGTTAATAATACTGTACCTGAGAGCTTATCATTCAAACTCCTTGGCTTAACATTTACAGACAACACAAATTGAAACATATTTTGAGGACATTGCTAAGGCTGCTACAAAAAAACGTGTGCTCCCTCTAATGTGATAGAAAATATCTCTACAAAGCCACCAAACAAATTTCCAATCTAATGGATCCCACACTATCAGCCAAGCTTCAATCTCTATCCCATCGTCGCAATGTTGCATCCCTGCACCTGTTTTACCAGTACTTTAATGGAATGTTCCCTGATGAACTCAAAGCACTCGGCATACATACTCCCAACTAACCTGAAAAGCAACAAAATTCCACTGCTTCACTGACAAGGTCCCTAGACACCGAAAAGCCTTCTACTCTAATCAGTTTCTTCCCACAGACTGCTAGACTTTGAAATTCCCTCCCTGTTTCTTTCTTTTCTGACTGTACTAAGATGCAGAAGTTTAAATGTAATGCAAATAGACATCTTGCAATTCAACTCCACACGTAATCCTCTGTAGATATGATCCCAATTAGTAGCCCCTCCTATCCAAGTGGCAATACGCTTTCTTTGTGGGGGAGTAAAAATATACTATTAAATAAAAAAAGAAAACCATAATCTGTATGTCACGTAGATGCGAGAAACACAAAGAGATATTAATGCACTTCTTTTCTGTTATACATTAAAAAAAAAAAAAAATTGATAACTGCGTTTTGAAAGAAACTTCACATATCTGCCTTATTAGAACATTTACTTTTGGGTTCTTATCAACATTCTTTTGGTCTATAAATTGCATTCGTTTTTGTGACTGAAGAGTCAGGATTTGTATTCCCCCAGTTGCTTGCAGTACAAGATTAATAAAGCCGCAGTTGTTGTTGTAATTGCCAAATGCCTTATGTCTTCAGGGTTCTCACATTCAAGAAAAAAATCTTGTCTAATATTTTGATGATTTAGAAAATATCTTGATCAAAATTTGGTGTAACATTACCAATGGGTTTGTATAATGTTGCAGAGCGTCGTTGTTGTGTTAGTAGTGTTAGTTACTTCAAGGTTTAGTAGCATGCAACACACACACACATTTGTGTGCATGTATGGGTTAATATAATAAAAAAAAAACAAAGAACAAACTAAGTAGAACAAGAAAATTAACATAGAGTCATGTTTCTTTTGATTCGATATTTTATTTTAGTGATGAAGCTTATCATAAAATATGATGCAACAAAAATCAGATTAAATATACAAAATATACGAACCCCCTTGACACACTTACTACTTAATATTTCCCCAATAGTTTTCAACACATCCATATTTACTACTAGCCTCGTTTTCACTTCTTATTACCATTTCTAACATTTTGTATATTTAAGCTGACTCTGTTCAATAAATGCTTCTTTTATGACAAAGTTTTGTAACTGAAACGAAGTATGAAATCAACAGATGCATTCAATGAAAACTTTTTATTCTATTTATTCTGTCCTTTGTTTCTTATTCCTATCTACGATAGGATATACATTTTTAGATATAATATTTAAATAAATAATGCAAATATTCATTAAACCAAAAAAAAAAATTTATTCAAATTACATAACTCCATTTCTGCTATACACACAGTAAGAATGATATAATTAAAGAACTATTTAAAACATCTTCTTCTATATATATAAAAGCCAAACGTCTGTGTGTATGTATGTATGTTTGTTTGTAACGCTAAAACTATTGAAAGACGGAACCAAACTTGACAAATTTGGTATCATATCGAAGCCCCATCACCTGAATGACAAATATCGAAATTTCACGTCAAACGGACCACTAGAAGTTGGTCAACTGATCAGTTATCTTCGAGGGGCCCCCCCAAAAAAAACCTGTCATTATCTATATATATAAAAGACAAATGTTTGTTTGTAACGCTAAAACTTGAGATGAAAGATTCCTCTCCCCTAAGAATAAAACATATGTTCAATATCTGCTTTTGTTTTTTCATTGTTTATACGGTCCCGAGCAACGCCGGGTAGCCCTGTTAGTCTGTTATATAAATCTCACCTGTCTGTTAGTATGTATGTATGTATGTATGTATGTATGTATGTATGTCTCACTAAAACTTCTAACAGACGTGTCGGGACATGATAAAATTGGTATCGTTTTAAAGCTCGGTCCCTCGGACGACAAATATTGAAAAATTGGCCAAAAACATTAATTCCTTCACTCTCAACTGGACTGTTTATTACAAGGAGGGGTCGCTTTTTTTCGTCAACATTTTTGCAAAGTCATCATTGGATTGACTACTCTTAATTCAAACACTCGTGACTTCCGGTTTTGCAATGGATGCATCAGCTAAGATGTTAGTTTTTTTTCACCTTCTTTTCCTCCTTCACATTGCGGGTTTGAGCTTGCTTGCTTACTACCACTTTTTTTTAACACCTCTGTTCACCCTTGGGGTTTCTGGGCAACGCCGAGTACACCCGCTAGTATTAAAATAGAAGTCAATTGTTTATGTGAAGATTTTGTAAATAAGGATTAATAATTTGTATTATTTTTTATTCAGATGATTACTCCTATTTTGGTTGATATTTTCATGCTTTGGTTAATGTGACCTTTAACCGTCATTAGGTGCATTGTTTTTAACTTGGTAATCTTCATGTTGAACTTAGGAACTTACACGGAATTTTGAACGAACCATCTATTTTATCTGCATTAAAAGACATTGATTAACAACCAATTCTGAGTGAGAGTCTTCTGAAGGGTTCAATTCTTAGTACAGAGCATAATAACTAAAAATAGCATAATAATTCATAGTTATACATGGTAATGACTGAGAGAACAAGAACAATTTACCTCCATGGATTAAATAAAGAGTTCAGTGTGAAATTTCATATAGGTTCTCGAATTCAACATACAGATTCCCTAGTTTGAAAAAAAAAACACACACACCTGAAAAAGTCCAAAGTGATATTGTTTGAAATGTGGTGAAACTAACAACTAAGATGAAAAGTCCAAATAATCCCAATAATACAAAGAGTCAATTTTGTTCTAGCAGATAGGCATATGCAGACACTTCTGATGTAAATTTATAACAGAAAAATGTTTACAATTTTTAAAAAATACATAAAAAGAAATAAAATCTTTTCTCAATTTTCAGTTAAAATTTTTTTTTATGAAATCGTAATTTCTTTAGAATTTATCATATTAATTTATGTATTCCTCTTAATCTTCTTTTCTTTTCCTTTTTATTCACGTTATTTAATTATTTAAATCATCCTCTTAACCACATTTTCTCTTTTTTGTTTTCCTATTTTTTTTTTTATGTTAAATGACATAAACACGTCCTTCTCTTACTCTCACTCTCATTTTCCCTTTCCTCTTTATGATTTATTTATTTACATCGTCCTCTTACTTTCTTAGTTTTGCTTTTCATTTTACTTACGGCATTTATTTACGCCGTCCTCGTACTCCCTTCTTCATTTTCTTTTTTGTTTTTTGTTTTTTTATTTACACCGTCCTCTTACTTTCTTTTTTATTTTTATTTTCCTCTTTATATACATCATTTATTTTTTACACGAATAAAGAGAAATACGAAAAAGAGAGGCAGAGAGTAAGACAGTGTTGTAAATAAATGACGTAAATAAAGAAGAAAATGAACATACTAAATGTATCGTAGATATCAGAAGATTATTAGTGAGAATGATATCATTGAAGAACACATAAAAACGCCTTAAAATAAGAACCAGATTTGTTTTAGCAATATAAGGTCACTAAAGATTTTACTAATACGGATTTATAATAAATTCTTTGCCCAGGAGTATCTGACTTTTGTTGCCTGGGAAAGTAAAGTAGCCCCCAAAAACTCCTGCTCCAAACTGTGAAATCCAAATAACTTTATAAAAAGAATTGTTCTGTTAAATAAAGCAACAACAAGATGGCCATCATCAGAGCAATGATCCTAGTTGGGAAAAGTATTATCTGAGAGGAAATAATTCGAAATGAATATGGACGACTGATAAAGGAAAGGAAACGGTTAGTCAGAATGAAATGTTGATTTAGCCGATGAATTGCTACATGGGTCTAATTTCGATAATTCGATTGACTGAATCTATTATATAAATCTGAAATTTCGGTTTATTTGTGTGTTTGTGTGTTAGTTTGTGTATTTGTATGTTTGTGCGTTAGTTTGTGTGTTTGTGTGTTCGTATGTCCACTAAAAACTTTCATCAACCACATCAGACAAGGTCAAAACCAGTACTATCTGAAAGAGCTTTCCCTTGGATGTGAACATTAGAAAAAAGATTAATTCTGTGGTAGTCAACTGGATCATTTCTTCAAAGGGAGGGAGTCACTTTTTGTGACAAGATTTTTGCAAGTCATGCATACATAGCAAAAAACATTATTTTTGCAGGGTCATTGTGGTTCGATGGGCAAAAATGTTTGCCAGTAACTTTTTTCCCTTCTCTCCCTCTTTCACGTTTCAATTTTGAGCCTGCTTACTGTGGCTATTTTTTTTCTTCAGTCGTACAGACACTCACTGCTATTTTGATTGAAAGAAAAGATATTTTGATTCATTTATTTATTTTTAAGGCGATTGTCACCTACTTCTTTTTTTGAGTGATTCCATTCTTTTCTGGGGGTTGCTCAGTAACCTTAGTATAGCAGGTGTATTTTTTTTTTATTTTTTTACATAAACGTCACCACTTATCAAGGCCGATAGGCCACTCAAGGATAAGGGTTAAAGAGTGTAGAGTAGTCAAAAGGACAATATAGTAATCGATAGTAATGGAAGTTCGGTAAATTTGTTAACTTAAGTGGAACGGCTCATCAGAAATTTGTTCACGTTGGACTTGAAGACAACCATATTATAGAAAGCTGGAAAGCAGGAAAATGGAAGACAATTCCACAGGCGTGCAGTTCTAAGAAAGAAGCTTTGATCATGGAATCTATGTTTAGGTTTAGGTATAGATAAAGAGTGGGGAAAATTATTGATAATGTTTTCAGCTAGTCTAGTGTTTCTTGTGAAAGTTTGGCGAGGGGGGACCATAGATTGAAGCTCAGTTGAACACTTTCCATGAAAATAACGATAAAGCAGAGACAAACTCGCAACATCTCTTTTGTGAGACAGAGGTTGCAACGAAGAGAAAAGGACATCTCCCACCAGGCCACGAAGTCTATTTTGAACCCTATCGAGGCAGGACAAGTCTTTTCTAGCAGCTCCTGCCCATATGTGGCAACAGTACTCCATCCTTGGACGTATCTGGCTCTTATATAGATAGAGAATTGCATCAGCAGTGAGATATCTACTGGATCGATAGAAGGATCCGACCATTTTTCCAGCGGCCTTGGCAACAGATTTGATGTACGTATTCCATTTAAGATCAGGAGTAAAGGTCAAGCCCAGAAGCCTGTCAAAACTTGAGGCCTCCCCAAGACGAGAGCCATTCATTTTAATTGATGCCAAATGGGGATCAGAACGTTAATGATGTAAAGATAGAAGCTTGGTTTTAGATGCATTAAAAGTAACCAGCCACTCCTTTCCCCATTGTACAACGTGATCAAGATCAGAGGAGAGAGAATCGGAGAGAACTTGGTCGTTTACTGTCTTAGATGTGCTACCATAGATGGTAGTGTCATCAGCAAAAATGTCTACGAATGATGTAAGGATGTGATTTGGAAGATCATTAATGTAGATCAGGAAAAGAGTTGGGCCCAGGATGGACTCCTGAGGGACTCCAGCATTTATACTGTGAGCTTCTGATTTTCGCCCATCAACTACTACTCTTATGAACCTATCAGAGAGAAATGATTTAATAATTGAGAAGACATTTCCAGCAATACCATAGCTGGAGATCTTGTGAAGTAAACCTTTATGCCATACCCTATCAAAGGCCTTTGATATGTCAAGAGCAATTGCCCTAGAAAGGTTGCCTCTGTCGAGAGATTCGCTAATCCTATGAGATATAACTGTAAGCACATCTGCTGTAGATCTAGCAGAACAGAAACCATATTGTGTGTCACTAAGAAGGTTATTTTTGCTGAGATGGTTGATTACTTCTCTATTTAACACAGATTCCAGCAACTTACTCATGACGCACAGGAGACTTATTGGCCTGTACTGAGAGGGGGATGAACGATCACCTGAATTCTTAAATACAGGGCATACTGATGAGATTTTCCAGGGTGATGGGAAGCAATTCTCCTTAAGACAACGTTTAAACAGTTTTGTAAGTATGGGTGCTAGTTCTGGTTGAAGTTTTTTGAGTACTATAATTGGAATATCGTCAGGGCCAGTTGCTTTACTGGAATCAAGGTTTTTGATTAGCTTCGCAACATCACATACAGATATTTGTATATCACATAGTGTGTTTTCTGATACAGGAGGAAATATTGGGGGTTGGCGGCCTTGGTCGCAAGGGGTAGAATTGGCTGCAAAGTTCTTGGCAAATAGTTTGGCTTTGTCTGATGCTGACGAGATTAACTCAGGTTCATTGATGATAGTTGGGATGGAGCACACGCTTCTGTTCAAGATTCTGTTTGCAATTTGCCAAAACTGGTGGGAACCAAGCCGCTGCTCAGCTACTTTGTACTTGACGGACTGAGCATATAACTCTCTTGCGTTCTTTATTTCTTTCTTACAATGGTTGCTGGCAGTCCTAAAAGCGGCTTTAGTTTCCATTTCCATTGGAAGCAGTGGAAAAAGTGATTTCTGTGCGCAATAGCAGCAGCACATTCTGGAGAAAACCATGGCTGGCTGTTTGCTGGAACTTTTTGAGGGTATGAAATTGTCTATACCTACAATTAACCATTCTGTCAGGTCTGATACTATAGACGACACATCCTTTTTAAACATGGAACGCAGAGGAAGATCCGATATAAATGTATGGAAGTTATCCTAGTCAGCCATAGTGTATCGATATACTGTACGATGGAGAAGTACGTCTGAGGACTTATTACATTCCATTTTTATCTTAATTGATACAAACCGAACTACATATCCACCCGGGTAACACCGGGTATCCATGCTAGTCCATTATATAAAGGGACGTCATCTGTGTGAGTGTATTTGTATGTCTGCTAAAACTTTTGTCATCCACATCCGATTGGGTCGAAACTGGTACCCTCTAAAAGGGAATGCCCTGGATGCATAATATGTGAAAATTAGAAAAAAAGATTAATTCTGTGATCAACTGGATCACTTTTTGGTAGGGGATCCTTTTTCCCATCGCTTTTTTTTTGCAAGTCCCACATGCATATTAAACTAAAACTATGTTTAAAAAGTTTTTTTCAACGTCATGCCGTCATAAGCATATGGATAAAATAGTTAATCCATAAGTTTTTGCTTTCTTCTCCTCTTTCACGTTTCATGTTCGAGCCCAGACATGGCTCATTTTATTTTTTTCAGTCGCTAGGGCACTCCTTGCTATTTTGATTGATACAGGCACGAACGTGGCATCGTTAGAAAGAGTTATTTCTTGGACAAAAAATATCGAAAAATGTAAAAAATCGTTGATTATTTTGCGTAGGAATGTTGTTTTGTTTAAAGAGTGGGTCAGATAAAAACTTTGTTTTTGACGCAGTTTACAAACCATGCATGCGCTGTCATTATGATCTTCTCGTTTAAATAGCTAAATTTGTGACGTTATAACAGCTATGTCCTCGTAAGTCCATTGATAAAAGCATTCGCCTACTAATGTAAGTTATGCTAGTTTTATATAGGAGATAAATCATTTAAATTTTCTTAAAAATAAATTTAAGAAAGATAATTAGAAATGCATGTTATTTATCTTAATAATATAGACAACTACTAAACAAAAGGAAATGGCTAGGTAGAATTAAATATCGATTTGGCAGATGAATTGCTATATGGGTCTAAATTCGATAATACGACAGAACTTAATTTTATAAATTAGACAATTTTATATATTAGATAAATCATTTACACTTTCTTAAATGCAAATTTAATAAAAAAAGGTACCAAATTTTGTAAATACTTAATAAAATTCAAATTCTATGGAATCATAATTTCCTTCAAGAATTTCTCATAGGCAAATTTTCCGCTCAATTTTTCATCAAATTTATCCAATAACTGATATTTTTCTTCGTTATCCAAAACGATGTTGTTCTTTTTAAGGATGGCATTAAATTCTGGCAAAGGTACAACTCCACTATTTTCCTTGTCCACTTTGTGGAAAGCATGGCGTAGATTTTTCCATACACTTGTCAGCTGAAAAAAAAAAAAAAATGATTTTTTGCTAAATATTTACTTACAATTGACAAACAAAACAAAAAAAAACAAACAAATCGCATCGTATAGATAGTATAAACATATTAGATTTTTTAGCCCATTAAAAACGGCCAAAAGTTATCGTCTGTTGATTTAGAATGAGTGTTTTATATCAAATTGATGGTTGAATGTGGTTAAATTTGTGTTAACTTTTGCATTAAATACTAATCCGTATTAATCCTTAACTTCGCATTGAACGGATATCATAATATTTAGTTCACAGCACCTTATCATCACAAAGGTCCATACAAAAGTCCATTCAGATGAGTTCAATAGTTTCAAAGAAAAAGTGTAATGTACAGACTAACAGACAGACTAAGAGAAATATAATATAAATATCTGACCATGCATCAGCAATCATATAAACAAGAGACTGCTATTACCGATTCTGATTCTTTTAAAATCACTAAATATTTAGCTATAGAGTTTTTGTTTTCTTTAGATTACCGTAAAAACCCATGTTGATATAACGCGATATATTCTCGCGAACGTAAAAATATATACGTGTGGATGATTTATAGATTTTAATTTTGTTTGTATTTTAGAATCAATACAGATTTATCTTTTCTTCACTAGCAGTGTTGGAAAATTAAGTCTTAAACAAAAACAAACCAAATCATAAAAAATTACAATAACCGTTTTGGGCATTGAAAGTAGGTACATTATATATATATATATATATATATATATATATATATATATATATATATATATATATATATATATATAGTTCAGTGTAGCGACTATGTAATATCTGTTGTTTGTTTTTATTTCATTTTATTGTGCTTTTATTTTTTAAACTTTAAAAAAATTTTCCCAAAATATCATTTTTTATTTTGCGATATGATTTTTAAGTTTAATTATTTGAATATCTTTTAGTCATTAAATTATTAGTTGAACAAATTTTTTAATAAATCATTGTTCAGCTGTAAATGTTGTATGAATTTGCTTTTATGACATCATTGTAAAAATGTTGCAAAATGTTCAATCTTTTAATTAAATGAAAATTCCTAATAATTGAGAAGAGCAGAAAATGGATCTTGGGTTTACTTTTGCTTTTCTTATCTTGTTTTTGTTTAGTTCTCACATTCGACGGATGATGTTTCTGGTAAAGAGAGAAGAATTGCTGTTTTCTAAATAGAAATATATCCATCTAGCACTTATCTTTGATTAGTTGGGACCTTGACTGGTACTACCACAGTAGGGCAGGGTGGACCTGAGTGTAATAGCAACTAAGAGATCACACTACACTCCTCCAATCTCTTCACTTATGGGTGTCAGCAACGGATCAAGATTATATTCGTATTAAGAAGTTGGCTGAGGGCGAAAGCATTTGAGTAATTGATAGGGTTGGGAACAATTATGTGCAGAGCCCTGATTGTGCCCGGCAGCACAAAATCCTTGTATGTATGAGCAAAAGCCTCAAGTGTAAGTTCTAGTGTCAAGAAAGATTATAAGAAATGAAGATACTTTGAATATTATTCCCTCCTCTCTATTTCAATGTCCAGTGGGGGGAGCTGCTGTTTCTGGTTGGGAACTCAAAGAGAAAAAAATTAAAAACTAAGAAAAGGACTTGGAAAAATGAATTTAGATGTTGTTGTGATGAAGGGTAGGTTGAGGGTGAGGTGAGGGGTGAGATGAGGGGTAGGTTGAGGGGTGAGGTGAAAGGTAGGTTGAGGGGTGAGGGGTACACACCTTGGCCAAGAGTGCCCAAGGCAGTTTTAGAATTATTCTTACTTTATGTTTCAGATTAGAATCCAGTGCTTTTTTCTGTGGAATCGGTTTCTTCTCTGTGGAATTGGCCTGATGAAGCAGGGAGAACATATTCTTTCCGTAACGCCAGGGTTGATGCTTCATGGCAAACGGCTTCAAGAACTGAACGTAAGAAATCCTGTTAAGTAGAAATACTAAACATAAGTTTAACACATCTTTTCCATACAAATTTTACAAAGACAGAAAAATATTTTTTAAAGATTCTATTAAACTAACAAAAGTGAACATATATGAACATTCTAATATATTTATACAGAGTGCATAATGTATTTGAAGAGGACATACATATTTTTCTCAATTAATCACTACTTAACAAGAACTATATCGATAAAGGAGTCTCTATAGACTGGCTAAAAAGAGGATTATTATGGCTGCCCAAGATCAAGGCTTGATAACCTATACGTTTAGAAAGATGAGTGGTTTCAGCAATGATAAGTGCAGGTTCTGCCACACAGAAGTAGAGAGTCTGAGCCACCTGAAATGCAGCTGTACGGTTCTACTGGGAGATTGCTACGATACAATGCAGCACAATGCAGTGTGCTAATATCTTTTCTGGACAATCTGTAAAAAGTTGAATATCAAATGCAGCAGCATGTTCTAGAAACATGTTTACCAGAAAGAACAGTTGGAAATAAGTCATACACCATCCACTGTGACTATGCAATTCCTACAAATATGTACCTAGAAAACGGAGCCATAAAACCTCACATAGCGATATGAGACAAGAAGGTGAAAGAAGCAACCTTGGTAGAAGTTAGTGTCTTCAATAATGTTAGATTAAACTGAGCTAAAAGGGAAAATATAACGAAATACTAAGGTCTTATGTATGACAATAAAAGAAACTGGAATTTTAGGAAGATCTACATAATTCTAGTAATTATAGGGACAAGTGAACTCATGAAAATGAATGTCAAAAACTACCTGGCAAATATACCCAGTGAAGTAAATGCAAGAGAGATTCAAACAATGGTAATCAAAGGGATGGTTAGAATCTTAAAAAGATCTCTTGGTTGGAATGTATGAGATGCCAGACATGTATGATATCTGGTAGGATGCTTCATCCTTAGCTTAAACAAAGTGATAAGAAAATTTAAACAAAAAAAGTTATGGGAACATCAGAAAGAAAAATTGGAAATCAGTCATACGCCATCCATTATGACGATGCAATTCCTACTACTACGTACTTAGAAAATGGAACTATTAAACTGACATAGTGATATGGGACCAGGAGAAAGAAGCAACCTTAGTAGAAGTTAGTACCACAATGATATTGGTTTAAACAGAGCTAAGAAGGAAAAGATAACAAAATACAAAGGTTTTATGTATGACATGAACTGGAATCTTAGAAAGATTTCCATCATTCCAGTAATTATAGGAACAACCATGAAAAAAAAAATGCCAAAAACTACATGGCAAATATACCCGGTGAACCAAGTGCAAGAGATAAAAGCAATTGTATTAAAAAGGACGGTTAGAATCTTACAAAGATTTCTTGGTTGAAATGTCTGAGGTAGTGAGTGAATGTCTGCCATCTGGTAGGATACCCCATCCTCAGCTAGAACAAAATTATAACAACAATAACAAAAAACAAAAAAACAAAAAATAACAAAAAAAAGGGAAAGGAAAGTAAAAGAAGAAAACAAAAATGAAAGGATGAGAGAATGAATTGTCGATGACAAACAAGAAGATAATACACAAAACTATTCATGGGAAATTAGAAAAAAAGATATGTAAGAAAAAAATCACATACCTGTATCGACAAACATGCAATAATTTATTAGAAACAAGAAATCTTTTTCATTAGTCAGATAGGATCAGCATTGGTTCATATTGTTAAAGTAAAAAGTATTTTAAATCGATTTCATCGATTTTGATATTTTGTCCAGATCAGTATTTGTTTTCATATAAATAAAGGCAGTAGGAGGAATCTTCACTCACTAATCCAGATGTACTTTGAATCTTTCCACAATTATTGGATGAAAATTTAATTACGCACTTTTTGATAATCACCATTTCATTATTACTCTTCTTCTTTCTTTTCATCCTCTGCAAACACAAATTTAACTACTGATAACGCACATACATGATCAGCAACTTCTGTCTGATAAACCAACCAAGCAGCCATAATATCTATTAACGCTGCTGATAACGCACACACATGCATACACATGTGTCTACTGAACGTAAGAAAAAGTTCCACACACAAATGTTCTCATACTATTGCGACTTAACACACAAAAATACAAAACACTCACTGTCTTTTCTTTAAATAAAAATATTTGCTATGTTTGATCATTCTATTTATGTTTATGTTGATGTATATCTTAAAAAGCCTGCAATATAGAATACTATATTTACAACATGTGCCAACCAAAATAATGAAGACCGTGACATATTAGTTGACATATTAATTGAAATCACAAATACATTAACAAAATAGAAAATTAAAAAAAAACTTTAAACAAAATTGTATTCCATAAGGTGTAATTCTCTTTTCCCTTCAATCTAGTTATATATATAACTTTTGAATAAAACTAAATAAACGAAACTTTTTAGTAAATAAACGAGGGATAATTGTTTTTACTTTTAATAGCTATATTTTTGTAGTCATTTAATTTTTAAATAAGAAAAAAAATCAGTTATTTTTAATATAGGGAAAGTTTTATTTTAAGAAAATGTGTAGTAGAATAAATATTTATTTTTTAATGTAAAGTACAAAACATTTGAGGGCGGGCTGGATTTTCCTTACATTAAAAAACGACGTTAGAATTTATGACGCTTAGTCGGAATTAAAAAAATAAATGGTCGACTTTATACTTTTTTTTTTAAAGCAGTCACAATTTTTTGTTTAACTTTTACTCATAACCCAAATAATTTTTTTGCCATCAAAATCCTATTTCAATCACATAAATTATTTATTAAAGTTAAAAAAAACAAAAAACTTTCGAACAACACTGGGTAAGGACATCTAGTTAAATATATATATATTTTTAATTTTGATATTGATTAATAAAGCAGTAAATCCCTTTCCAAAATTCCAACTCCTTATTACTGTGGCAAGGAAATATAATACTGTCACAGCTAACAGTAACAGGGGTTTAGGTAAAATCCAAAAGAAATCAATATCAAAATCCAGCATCCTCTGTTAATATGTTCATTTGCAAGTAGCAAGCAAGAACGTGTCTGATGCAGAACCGCAAATCCATGGAATTAGGATAAGAACATTGCTTCCGTGCATGTCTTTCTTTTGTATGTTAGGATCAAACCATCCCCGACTTTGTATGCTACTGCTGGGCCTTATTGCCCTGTGTGTTGGATTATACTGGAATTCTTAAAGGTATAACGAATAGATATGATCAGTGATGAGGACTTCATGGTGATCTGACATGATCGTGAACTCTGTACAGAAGTCCGATTCCATCATTACCAGCAGTTATTGCTGCTGCTGCTGCTGCGTTCATGGATTTTAGCAACTATGTATACGGTATAATCATGTTAACACACCGGTTCTTGTTAGATCAACGAAGTTAAGTGACATGAAGCATGGCCAGTACCAGATGGGTGACCATTTAGAAATGCTAGGCGCTGTATGTCATTTTCCCGTGAAAAATATATATATATGCCACTGATGAACAGCTGTGAATTTCATATTCCATGTAGACTTCCTCTTTTGGAGGAAGCCGGTAAAGCTACAACAGGTATTACCGAATCGTGTTTTTTTTTTGTGGAGGGGGGGGGGCTAACGTTCATTCCCATATGTCATTGCTTTTACCTGATGCCATGGCATTTTCACGTACGTTTATTTCTCTCTCGATAATCTTCATCTCGGTTGCATACGCTAACACATAAGAACAAAACAGACTTTCTGTGAACAAATTCTAATAATCTCGATGAAAAGAGGGAGAATAATTTTGCTTCCTTCTACTGACCTTTTGTCGGCTTCTTCTTGAAATCTTCTGGTAAGAATTTCCAGTTCATAATCACTGATGTGCGGACATAGTTCCGTGACAACTTCTTGGAATTCTTCTTTTGAAACGAAACCTGTACGATAAGGATCCATTCCAAGAAATTCTCGCTGCAGATCCTCCCACATATAATCAATCTAAAACAACGATAAAAGACACCAAAACATGAAAAGAAGAGCAACGTGAACTATCCCCTCCTCCCTCTCCTTCCTGTGAACACAGTCCGCGGCTCGTCCATCATCACACACAAACATTAATAAAGAGGATATCAAACAAACCACAGAACATAATGTTGGGACACGAGTAGGAAATGACAACGACGATTAGGAAATCCATATCAGTGAACGTTAACGTATGCTTTAATAATCACGTATACAAGTTTATTTTTATGGGAAAAGAAGTGTGGATTAATCCTAATAAAAACTGATAATAATAAAGGAAAATATAAGCACATATGCAAATTTGAGTTTTATGAGCAATGAAGAGGGAGCTTAATCTTAATAACTGATAATAAAAAAATAAAGGAAGTGATTTATTTTGCTTTTAAGAGACACAAAAGATAAATATTGATTTGTCCTTAATATTTTTCTGACTAAAATAGGAATTAGTCTACGGACACGGACATTCTTTATTGGTTTTTTGCTTTTTTCAGTAAAACTTATTTCATATATATTTTTTTTAATTTTTGTAAAATTTACTTCTTTATTAGCTGTATTTATTTATTTTATTTTTTTTTTTTGTAAATTTTACCTTGAATTTTTTAGGTTCCTATGGAAAGATTTACTTCTCTGATAAAAGTAGGAAATTTTTTGGTGCTTATGCACTTTTGTTACCGTACTATTTTAAAATAGTTTTTTCAGGTTGAATTCAAGTTTCACGATATTTTTTCTTTATTAAATTGTTAGGTGGAAGCGCAGACTAGTTAGAAAAAACTCCCCTCCCCATGTTAAAAATGGCTTTCAAAATAATAACGTTATTATTTCAGCACGGTAACAAAAGTGCATAAGTACTAATTTTTTAAAAATTGTTTTGTTTTTTTTTACTTGGGAGTCACTACTCATCGTGGATAAGGATTAGTGAGTATAAGGTGGTAATGTAATAATCGTTAATGGTCTAGATTGGGTAGAATTTGATTATTTATGGGGACGACTCAACAAGAACTTGTTTACATTGGATTTGAAGGCTACTATGTTGTATTCATTCAGGAAGCAGACCAGCGGAACAGTGTTCTACAGGCGGGCAGTTTTGGGAATGTTCACGGAATCTGCGTTTAGAGTTAGGCACAGTTAGAGAGTGAAAGGAAAATTGTATATGGTGGTTGTAGCTAGTCGCGTGTTTTTGTGAAAGTTTGGCAAGGGGAAACTATAGATTGGAGTTCAGTCGAACACTTGCCATGAAAATAGCGATACAGCAGAGACAGGGTCACAACGTTATTTTCATGGCACGTGTTCAACTGTAGTAGGAAATCAATTGTTATTGGTAAAAAGGGATGGTTTATTGCAGCACAAGAGTGCTCTGCTCGTATCAAATAAAAATATCAAGTATCAAAAAAGTAAATAACACTAAAAATATTCAATTTCGGAATTCAGCCATGGATGAAGGGGAAACCATATGTATTTCTCATCCCAACTCTGAACCCTATATTACATTTTTAATTATTTTTTTATTTCTATAATTTTCATGGTATAAATAAAATAAACTAAAATTAAACGGTATCTTTGCTGTTTATGGATGCCCCACACAAATCATGTAGCCATATTTAAATACGGACATGTAAAAATAATGTTAGAAATTGTATTTTTCACACGAGGCTAGTGTTAGCAGAAGGTGGAAAATTCCAGTAAAAGTTAACAAAAGAGTTAGAGCTTTGTGTTTTATTCAAACTCAGGATGCTCTGCGGAAACGAATTCTTCAAAATTTTACGTTCAATTTATCTGGTCTAAGGTTCCAGATTATAATAAATGCTTCAAACTAAACTTTTATATAGAAAAAAAAAATCGATAAAACGAAACAAAACAAACAAACAAACAAACAAACAAAAATCAAACTAAAGAAAAAAATCCAAATTGAAAACTTTGGAATTGACTGCTTTAAAGACTTCAAAATCAGTCGTATTTCCTACGGACACGCTAAGCATTTTTATGTCGGACATAACTTTCTCCCAACGCTCTGATCCCCATTTGGCCCCAATTAAAATAAATAGCTTTCATCTTGAGGAAGCAACCTGGTTTGACAAGCTTCTGGATTTTACCTTCACTATTCACCTAAAATGGAAGACTTACATCAAATCCATTGCCAAGCTCGTTAGAAAAGAGGTCGGATCACTTTACCGCCCCAGAAAGCATCTTACTCCTGACGCAATCTTCTGCCTGTATAAGAGCCAAACAAATCCGAAAATAGAGTACTGCTACCACATGTGAGGAGAAGCTGCCCAGAGCATCCTTTCCTGCCTTGACAAGAAGGCGATGTTCTTTCTCCGCCTTACTATCTCTTTCTCATAGAAGAGGCGTTGCTAGCCTATCTCTGCTTTATCCTTATTTTCATGACAGTTGCTCGACTGAGCTTCAATCTATGTCCCTCACATATGTAAAACATTCACAGTAAATACTCGTCTAGTTACAATCACTGTCAATAATTTCACATACACTCTGTCTGTGTCTAAAACTAAACGAATATTCCAGGCGCAAAGTTTCTTTCCTAAAACTGCCCGCCTGTGAAACACAATATTGCAGCCTGCTTCCCAGCTTACTAAAACATGATCGCTTTTAAGCCCAATATAAATAAGATGTTGTTGAGCCGCCTATTTAAATAATCAAATTCTACCCAATTTTACCACTACCAATCATTATGATGTTGTTTCACCGATCACCTGATACTCATTAACCCTTATCCTCGAGTGGCCTTCGGATCTTGATAAACAATGACTCTCTTGTAAAAAATATAACAAGAAACAATGAACTTAAAATCCAGTCAGAATTAAGACTTTACGAGAACAAAATGTGTATCAATGTAGTAACACTGCTACACGTGACAACAACACGGCCATTACAATTTTGAAACTGTGTTTAAGCTCGGCGTTGATTAGTGCAATTTTTCAATTTCTTTTCTAGCTTGCCCAATCAAAGGCCATATAGCAGGTGAACTGAGCACGTGATGGAAGTTAATAAAAAAAAGCAAAAGGATCAAAAGAGACTCTGTCTCTTTTCCGACCAGGAAACAAAAGCGAGCTGACTCATTCCACGACTCTTATGTTGTCTACAAACAAGACTTTCTAACGTTTTATCTTCGACGATATTCACAACGTATTTCTTTACTAACGCCCTTTTCTTCCACTCCTTTTATTACACTAAAACAAAGACGACCCAAATAAAGTGACTTTGAATATTAGAAATGGACATCATCTTCCTTTTTCTAAATAAGTACAGGAAATGAGAGAAGAACTTGACGAACAAAAGATGTTATTTTAGCCAATGACAAAGTGAAGAGAGGGCCATACAATAATTGATAGGTACGTTCAAAGTAGTAGTGATTTTGTACAGCCTATGGTTCTTAAAAGAGGCTTTTTATAATTATTTTTTGAGTTTACGTTTAAATTTTGATTGTGTTTGAAAGATAAAAAGTTCAAAGTTAATCTTTAAAAGGAAGAAATTGTATATTTACGTGTTAAAAAAAATTATAGTGAAAAATGTTGCGGCGATGAAAAAAAAAAATAATTGAAATTTGTAGTTTGAATATTTCAAATTTTAAAATCTCTGGAAAGATAATTATCAGTTTTCTGGAACTATTTAAAAAACAATTAGTGAATTAAAGTATTAAGATACTTAATTAAAAACGTGCACACTTTTTATCAAAAATTGCACAAAAAGTAAGTTAGAAGTCATATTTAAATATAAAATGCCCGTCGATTTTTACAAAAGTACAGAACACGCTTAATTTTGTTTAATTGATTTAAATTTTGTAATAAAAGGAAACGCTTATTTAATTAGAATATTTTTATGTACACTAGTAAAAATTTATTTTTATCTAAAAAAGTTTCATGTTTAACTTGGTATAAGTGTTTGTATTCAGTAATATTCTAAATTATTGATATTTCTTACTCTAAATTATTGATTATTACCAATGTGTTTCCTTAGAATCTGAAATGAAAGATTAGTAAAATATTGTTCAAAACTTTTGTTTTCTTTTGGTACGAACTGCATAAATTGTATAATTGTCGTTTATGTTATTAAAATATTACATTACTCAGTTTATTCTTAAATTTTATTATTCATTAAACAGCTACGACAATCCTTTATTAATGATTTAATATAATTCAAATTTGAATGAAATTATTATTTATCAATGAAAGTTACAAACTTGTATTTTATTTTTTCGCCGTTCTGTCCACCTATACTTCTTCAAATTAATCGTTCGTAAAACTTATTCCATTTTTTAAACTATCTTTTTTAGTGAACCAGAACCTCAATTTTTTATTTTGTTTATTTTCAAGATTATTAAAAAAATTCTTACGCTGATTTTAACACGTTCATGAGCACAAAAGAAATATTATAAAATTACATTTTAAAATTTCTCGAAACTGTTATCATTAAAATTATATGAAATATTTCTTACAATTATATTGCTTTTTGTGATACTATTGAATAAACAATTCTTAATTCAATTATAATATCATTAGTTCGATAAATTAATTTTATTTGAATTATATTAATTTCATTAACAAGGACCTTAAAGGGAATTTTTAGCAGTATACAAGAAATATAATTTTTTCATAAAAAAACAAAAATAAATTCACGCATTTTTAGTGCTTAAAAATTTAACTTTAATAAAGATGTTTTGTTTACACAAAATAATACATTTCATAATATTTTTTACAGAATCATTAGATTTCGTGATGGTGAATAAATAAATACTGAAAACTGCATTAAAATTGGTTGATTTCTTGAATTTTAGTGATCCTTTTACGTTTTGGTGATCGGTCATTCATTTTGCACGAACCCTGAAGACATTTTCTAAAGGATACGAATCGTTTCATTTACAAGATGTAATAACAAAAAAAAAATTATTTGAATCAAATAATATTTTTAAATGAAACAATTACTTAATTTTAGTATTTTCTTTAATAATTACTATCGAATAGATATTTTACCAAAATAATTGAAAATCGTCCCAATTTAATCAAAATTTAAAAAAAAAGCCAAATATAATTTTTAATGTCCTAACAGTGTAAAAAAAAAAAAAAAAAACTAAACTAGGTTCCAATTGGCTATCTGTTAATATATATGTATTTATGATAGAAATGATTATTGAATTGTGCATCAGCTCAAATCCGTTAATATATATGTATTTATGATAGAAATGATTATTGAATTGTGTATCAGCTCAAATCCGTTAATATATATGTATTTATGATAGAAATGATTATTGAATTGTGTATCAGCTCAAATCCGTTAATATATATGTATTTATCATAGAAATGATTACTGAATTGTGCATCAGCTCAAATCCGTTAATATATATGTATTTATCATAGAAATGATTATTGAATTGTGTATCAGCTCAAATCCGTTAATATATATGTATTTATGATAGAAATGATTATTGAATTGTGTATCAGCTCAAATCCGTTAATATATATGTATTTATCATAGAAATGATTATTGAATTGTGTATCAGCTCAAATCCGTTAATATATATGTATTTATCATAGAAATGATTATTGAATTGTGTATCAGCTCAAATCCGTTAATATATATGTATTTATGATAGAAATGATTATTGAATTGTGTATCAGCTCAAATCCGTTAATATATATGTATTTATCATAGAAATGATTACTGAATTGTGTATCAGCTCAAATCCGTTAATATATATGTATTTATAGAAATGATTACTGAATTGTGTATCAAAATAAAATAGCAACTTTTTTTCTGCCCACTTAAAACTACATAAAGTTTAACACCCGGCAGGCAAGAGAAGGACGAGCTGTCCTCTCGTGTCATACCTTTGCACGGAGTCCATCCCTTAACATGTCCGAGGCACAGTTTAGTTTCTTTGAGCGCATCATGAAATCTGCATCTCCCTTAACAGGAGGACAAATTTTGGCATTCGGGTATGAAGCTGTTTTCGGTGAGAAACTAAAATGGCGTACAAACTCATGGAAGTCTAAAGTGTGGTCCATGTTGGTAATGCACATCTCCCATAAACTGCGGATTTCACCTCGAGTTATTTTGGGGATAATATCAAATCTGAAAATAATTAAAATAATATTTCAACTTGTCATGAAATATGTTTTTGCAATATTCAGTTAAAACTTTTTTTTTTTTTTTAAATTTTGACACAAAAAAATCTCTATTTATTTTCTTCTCAACAAAATTAGACGTTAAATGTATAGCATCGTTGCGGTCTATCGTCTAATGGGCGCGGGTTAGGGTTAGGGTTTAACTCTTAAAACTGGACTCTGTGTGTGAGTGTTCTTGTAATTTGTTAGCATTAAAATATTAGGTAACCAAAAAGTTATGCTCATTTTTTGATTAAACATTAAATGAAGTTGAAATATATATATATATAAAAATGCGTGTAGCATTTGTTTTCAAATTCGAACAGCCGGAAGTAGGAAGATCAGACATTATTACAAAGAAAAAAAAAAACGTGCACCTTACCCAGCCATCAGTTAAAAGCTGGACAGCTGTGAGATGGATGGGAGTGTCTGGAGATTTGGTTCGGGCTGTTTGTTTTATGACTTCAACGTGGGCATATCAGTAGCTACATCAAATTGCTGTATACGTTAAGCGTTTGGGGATATTGCTGTGGATGAATGTACTGTAAGGCGTTGGTTTAAAAAAAATTCAAGGAAGATTTATCTCTCCGTGATGAGCCTTGCAGTGGACGACCGCAAATCTTGAATGATGGAGTTCAATAACGGCCATTGAAGAAGTGAACTTGCAAAAAGTTGACGTTTTCCGATGAAACAGGTAGACGTCCCCTGCGGCCCTGCACCGCCTAGGTAAGTCGTACAAATTGAACAAGTGGGTTCAGCAAACACTGTTGGCGGCTGACAAGGGACAACGAGTAGCAGCTTGTGTATCGCTACTTTCTCGCCATCGTGCTGTTTGTTTTGTTGAGTTTAATTAAGAATAGTGTGTGTGTGTGTGTGTGTGTGTGTGTGTGTGTGTGTGTGTGTGTGTGTGTGTCCAAGCAAGGCACACTTACAATGAAAAGTAAGGAGACTTCTGCGAATTGGGGGTCAGATTTATAAGGCATTCTAAATGGGGGAGTTGTGCAGCAAAATGCTTGTTGATATAACATTTAGATTTCTGCAACAAATGTGATAACAATACTTTATGGATGAGTGAATTGTGGCTTTGTAGAGATATAGGATACTGCATCCTTATTCAATCGAATTCTTGTCAGTGATGAAAAATGGGTTCTGTCACGACTGACTTAAATATAGATTCAGGCTTGTTCATTGTCGGAGGTCCTAGTAAGCTAAATCTGTCGAACAGAAAAATATTTTGCAAAAACAATTAGAAAATTTAAAATTGCATTAAAAAATTAGAAAAATAAACAACACAATTTTTACTGTAATTGAACTTGTTCAATATTAATTTAAACAACAACAAACAAAAAAAAAACAATTAAAAACTTGTATGTCCATGCGCTAGAAGTAAATATTTCGTTGTTTCATGGATTCAAAAGACAAAAATTCGTTCATTATTTACTTAAAAAAATTGCAGTAAAAAAACGAAGAAAAGGAACACAATTCGATTTTTACGGAAACTGAACTTCAAAATAAATAAATAAACGTCAAAATAAATAAATAAAGTATGTTTTAAGCAGAAGACAATCAAATACTGCAAAACCTTAATCATAAATTAAAGCAATAAACAATTATTATAAAAGCAAATTAAAACCAAACGATTAATAGTTTTAAAACTCAAAACGAATCATAAATAATGGAACAATTAACCTTACTCAGTGTCAATAGATTTATATGAATTTAATTGCATTCAAATATTTAAAATGACTTATCTTGTACTAAAAATAGGAATGACAAGATTAATTTTAATATATAAATTATATTTTTCCATATTCTCATCAAAATCTGTAGAGTACGTGATTTGTACTGAAACTGAACTTATCTAAAATGAAACTTATTAATTAAAAAATAGAAAAACAAGAAGGGAAAAGTTGCGCGTTGTTTCTTTCGAAACAATATTCTGTAAATAAATATTTTCTTGTTTCATGGACTTAAAAGACTTTAATTCATTTATTATTTACTTTAAAAATGCATAAAAAGATTCGATTTATACTGAAACTGAACTTTATTCAATGTAAATTTAAACAAAAAACAAAAACAAGATATACGTATGTAAAATTACATATATTACTACATAATTCGGTATAATATAGGAGACAATCAAATATTGCAAAAACTAAATTATGAATTTAGGAAATCAACAAAAAATAATTAAATAAACAAATTACCACTCGAGTTATCACGGATACTATACAGCAACTTCGTTGGAATACTCTGTCCCATCCACCTTATTTACCTGACCTTGCGCCATTCGATTACTACCGCTTCCACTATTCTCGACATCTGGGCAAATCGAACACACACACATCCAACTATCACACACACACACACACACACACACACACACACACACACACACACACACACACACACACATTCTTAATTAAACTCAACAAAATAAACAGAATGTTTTCAAATTGGTAGTTTTTTTCTTTTATTCGGGTTCTCATCCATAAGTTGGTTGTGAGAGAGAAAGAGAGAAAACCTCAGTTTGTTTCAACTACTAATTTTAAGACTAAATTAATTCTGAGTCACGTTTTTTATATGGTTATGCATGCAATCAGATCAACCAATGATTGACTGCCCCATCGTCACGTGATCTCAAACTCCACACATTAGAAAAATATACCCCCCAACAATAACACTATTCATATGGATAAAAAAAATGTGTAAAAGTCAACATCACGCGTATAAGTATTGTAAATTTTCCGGTTTGCTCTTCGATTGATGCTATAATTATAATTGTTGCTCCCCAGAAGCATCACTGGCGAAAGAAAACTATCCCTAATTATCATTTTGATAGTGCTTTCTACTTAACATTATCACATGTAAAATAAACAAATAAATAGCGTATATTTAATTAAGGTACACAGGTTTGTGGGGCAACGGATAAAAGTGTTAATTAACAATTAGTTCTAAGTGATAGTTTTCTAGAGATTAAAGTTCCAGTATTTACTACAGGTGATAGTACCTAAGTATAATAAATTAACAATTCTACCCGAATGTGGCCGAAAGGACGAGGACAATCTAAAGACTTGATATTGAACATCGATGACGCCATTCAGTATCTGGTTGTCTCTACTTACTATCGTGCCCATGTTTCTAAGTCATCTGGCCTTTGACCTCTTGAGACATTTTCCACCATTGAATACAAGCGGGCACATACACCCTAAAGTAAATTCGTTGCCTTGTTTCGGATAGTGTGTTTTTGACGATAGTGACGTCTTCGAAAATTGCCAGTAACAGCGATAACAATTAATATCCATTGACGAATGAAAAAGATGAATAAAACATGAATTATTTAGATTATTTCGTCTATTCGGGTTAATGTCATCTTGAGTGTTATTTGCGCAACGTTTTTTGTTTTTTTTTTTTTTTTTTCAGATGCATCTTGTTGAACTCGTGAATCTTTATGTCAAATCTGCACGGAATTTCAAACGGAACCCTTTATGTAATCCACGCAGTAGATAGAGTATTTTATGAAATTCACTTGAAAAAGTTTTACTTCTGGAGATTGAAGATTAAAGCCTTAGTGCGATGACCCCAAAATATAATTGCGAATTATTTAAGACTTTTATTCCGTCATGGTTGACGGAATGAGAGCGTTAGACCCTAATAAAAATCCAAAGAATACGGAGTATCATTTGAATTCTCATCTGAAAAAGTCAGAAGCGTAAAACATGAATGTTACAAATGGATCAAGAGCTAACTCAACAATTTTGGAATGAAATCAGGAAAACATGAATAAACGAACAAAATATTTTGATATCAACAATTTCACAAAAATGTAAAACATACTTTGAAAGAGCAAAGTTTATTGATAAGTTTTAAAGTTCTTGGTTAAGTAGACAAAAACATCAGGTCGATTTAAAGTTCCGTTTCGCTCGCACGTATGTGTCTACGTCTATATGGGAGTTTACCTTCTGGGTAGCTTTGTTCATTGAAGAAATAGCAGCAGGCTTAAAAGAATTTCACCGTGGCGCATTTCAATCTTCTAGGACGGCCGTTGTTGATACTTGAGGAGCGTCGTGTCGCAGGTGTCTTTCTCGGAAGAACTTTGAATTCAGTTTACTAAGTCTCTGTCCTATTGCCTTGGTTAATTTCACGCAGAATTATTACGTTTTTTGCTTGAAATGATTTTTATTGTTTGGAAAATATCTTGAGTTCACACTTTTTTTTTTAATAAAAACTGACGATGAAGAGATTGAATCTCAACAAAGCAGAGAAAGAAAAATGATTTAAAGCTTTTTCGCATTTGTTCAAATAACTTTGTAAAAATTCGACGCTATTAAAAATGCCATGAAAAACATGAAAAGGAAAGAAAAAGAGTTAAACCGAAACCGAAAAGAATAGCATATGTTACCACAGAATAATCCACTTCAATATAATACAGCTGTTATTAGGTGGGACATGAGAATGCATGAAGTGAAGCGTTACGTTTGTTACATAATATAATAGTTATACATGTTAAACTTACTTTCGTAACAATTGATACGTCATTTCCTGTGTAAGCCGACCACTGTTTGCCTCATCAATTTCATAAAACGCCTCTTCGACCTTTCGATATTTCTGGTTTATAAGAGATCGAATGATCATGTACAGCTGTTGTTGGGAGCGTCGGGCCGGAGACATTTTCACGTTGCAATCATTGTTGGGGCTTGTATTTTCTTTGTTGGTACGAATTTCTGGACTCTCGGATCTTTTTGGAGAAAGCGAAGGAGAAACTTGCGTCTTAGTATCTTTGGTTATGACAGAACCATTCATCTTCTCTTTGAATAAACTTGGTTCTGGACAACTGTAGAATAAAAAGACACCATATTAATTAAATATCTGGTTTTAAATCTCCAAAAATAATGTCTGTAAAAAGTTAATGCTAACATTGATTTAAAAATGTTATTTATTCTTTAATATAAAAAAGTAATACACACACACGCGCACGCGCACACACACACATACTTCTTATGAAGAAGATTTGCTAAAGAAAACATTTTCATTCTTATTGTGTTTGTTTAACCTTTACACATTAATAGGGTACAAAATGTGATAAGTTAGTCATGATCGATTTTCCCAATACTTACTTGACCATGGAACTAATGCTTAAAATACTGCTTAACTGTTGTAGTTAAAATGAAACTCCGCTATCTTTTGCACACTAAAATGGCCGTGTGTAACCCTGCTACTAATACACGTGATGAAAAAACGGTAAAGATGCAGGTATTGAAGAAGAACATAACATTTTATTAATAATTTGTCTATACAAACTATTAAAAAAATGTCATATAAAACATGTATATGTGGACTAAGTGTACATTTCTGTAATACTGTGTTTGTTGTGTTACATATTAGGGGCCCTACGTAAGTGGCAATTAAGTTAGCTAGTGCGAATTTTAACAAAGGTCACATTATAGTACATGATAATCCATGATAATCTGTTAAGCAGAATCATTCTCAGGATTGAATAGAAAATGGATGATGTAAAGTTGAGACAGAGGGCAACAGGTCAAATGGAGCAGACAAAACAAAGTTAAACGATGGCGGATGGTGTCATGTTTTCGAGCTGAGAGAAATAAACATTTCAGTGGGTTAGAAAGTAAAGCTAAGAAATAAACAATTAGTTAAGAAAAAACATAAATCTCTCCCTAGTTCATTTTCTTCCAAAAATACTTGCAGAAAACTCAACGAATGTCTCCTCCTTCTTCATGAAAAAATGGCGACGATGAAAAGAAGTGGATACGCCCGATAAGCACGTATCATCACTCAGTATCATTTTGCGACCGCAGTTGAGATGGTTGAGTTCGATAAACTCCATCATCTTTTAATATGGCTGGTAATATGTGTGCACACCGCCACTACATGCATTGGAAACAGGAGGACTGACTTGATATTTCACCTATATACAGCCTATTGGTAGTCTCAAATGGGTCACCCATCTGGTACGGGCCAGTTTCAGCTTTACTTAATTTCGGTGATCTGGCGAGAATCAATGTTAACGTGATTGTGCCATATAAACACCCCCAGCGAATGCATAAAAACTTTATTTTGTTATTGAAAATGTTACAGTTGAGTCTTACGCAATAATCGCTGAGAAAAGTAAGTCTCGGGCAGTATAAAACTGTACATTGTAAATTTATTATAAAGGCTACATCCAGCATTAAACTACCCAAAATATAACGTAAAATAAGAAGAAAAATTAGTGGCAAAAGAAGTGAATAGGTTGTTGTTGTTGTTGTTGTCGTCGTCGTCGTCGTCGTCGTCGTCGTCGTCGTCAGAAGGTTTGAAAGATAAGCTTAAAAAATCATTGACTATAAAGTACATTAGACAGAGAAAAATTATATATTAAAGTATAATACAGATTATGTCTTGCAAACTCCGTGCGTTTGCAGCTAAATTAAAAGACTAACTTATGTAATATTTTCAATAACAGAATCCAAAGTTCGTTATACATACGTAGGTCCTTTATATGTGTAGAGTATTCATATATGATCTCTTTCTTCATTTCTTTTATAGTCGACACAAGGAGACGTTCGCTGAAAGTTTTCATAAGTGGTTTTATTTGGAGCGATTTGACTCTGGAGAGAGAGAGAGAGAGGACTATTGTTCTGTTAACTTCTTAACTTACTGAAATGAGTGACGCACCCGGACAGATATGTCGATGTAAGATTCCACTTAAATTATTCTACATTATTAACGATGTCTCATTGGAACGACTTTTACGGAGAGACTGATTTGGAAACCTTTGTTCATCTCAATTCAAAAACATGACGTCATTCATCATATCACTCTGTTTTGTTTACGGGGTTCGACTTGCTGCTTCCTGACTCAACTTTACGTCATTCATTTCTGGGAACGATTCTGTCTTGCAGATCTAAGTTATTACCATATACTCGGTGTGATCTTTATCAAAATTCACATTAGCTAACTTAATCACAATTAACGTAGGGTCCCTAATATGTAATACTTACCTAATATTGTGAAAGATGGTTCCTTTAAAACTTGGACAGGACGGCATGGCAGAAAGTGTCTAATTTATACGAAAACTATTTCAGAAATATGAAAAGAAAAGACTTTTCGTCTTTGTTTCACCAAAATTAAATGTCAGGTGATTGGCCAATCAAAATGGAGCTGTTGTAGAAGATTGTAAATTAAATCGATTGAAAAGAATAATGCTTTAGTAACACGTATCAATGATCAATATATGTCGTAAATTACTGACGCCACATATTTATTCACACAATAGACAAGGGTAGGTAATCTGTTATATAATCCTTTTTTTATAAAGGTTCTACTCACCGTGTATCAAACTGTTTCATGAGGTCCACATATTTAACGTCGCCGTTTTTGTCGAGAGGCAAATTCTCCATCAATCGATTGAATCCATTGTCAGAGAAATCAAAACCATATTGCTCTTTTAGAATTTTTCGGAACGTTCCTGCTGGTACAGAACCTTTCTCTAAAACATCACAAGACCTACAGAAAATGACACAAGTGAAATTTTTGTAAATAATTTAATTCAAATTCATTTTAAATGTTTCATATACGCATATGTTTTTTAGCAAGACATGTAGAATAAGAAAGTTCAATATCTTATTCGTTGATAAGCTAGAGCCATCACGTTTCTATATTATTAAACACCGATAGTTTATTGATATAGAAATGCATTGAAATAATTCTTAATAAATTAATTGTTTATTAAAAAGTCGTTTATACTCATGGTCCATTCCAACAAACGAAAGTATTAAAATAGCAAATCATCAGAGTAGAGACATGTAACAGTCACCATCAACAAAAAGTTTCAGCATCAAAATATTTTGGCCTGACTGTGATTAAAATAAGGGGAGTCTGGAAACTGAATCAGTGAAAGACCTGCTAAGATTGTCAGTCTGTCGAATTGTGTCCGATTGCTTAGCCGTTCAAACCGAAAAGAAAATGAATCCGGTTCAATATTAGCTACGTGGGGTGTAATTATATACTTTTGATTTCTGGAAATAGAAGAATGCATCTTTCGTTTCTCAGTGTAAGTCGTTGCTATTGTTCACGGGAGATAAGTTTATGATTCATGGAACAACATGGTCATTTAGCATCCTGTCTCTCTGTCTGTTTGTGATTGAAACCTTTTATGTTTTAATTTGTATATAAAAAAGTCTCATTCAAACATTTATTTCAACTTTATTGGCCATCTTCGTGTAACCTGATAATAGACAAGGTGTTTTTAATAAGATAAAAGGATAAATTCACGAGTGTGGGTGAGGAAAAAGGTTTGAGAATCCATGATACGTAGAATTGATATCCTGTTTGTAGAGAACGAAGAAAAGTTCATATAATTATTTTTTGGAAGTTAGCCTACGTGTCGAATGGTATTGAGATTAACCCACGTGCAGCAAGTCGTATTTTGGATAGTGAAATCTTCATGTCGACGCCGATAATCAGTGGCTAAGGGTGGATTTGGTTTGTGTCTCAGGAAAGAAGTTTAGTGGCGGAATGAGTGACTTGCATTGGTTACACAGTATGGGCTTTCTCGCGGCTAGAGAGAATAACGTCGATTCACTTCCTTAAATAGTCTTTGAGAATAACTGCTCTGTTTGCATAAGAGACTGTTTCAGTGTGGTTGAATTAGAATTAAATTACTTTTTGCTCCAATCAGCGCGAGGCTTACAAGTAGATGTTTCATTAATGGCAGTTGATATTGCTGCTGTTGTTGTTGACCATCATTCATCAATTTCGTATGAATCAGGTGATTATTGTTGGCATTTGTTTCCCCCGATATCTTTATAGTTAGAATTATTTATATAAAGACAACTACTTACGAGTTGGACTATGTGAAGGTTGCCAAGAGTGTTTCAAAATGTAATTCAATGCAGTTTGCAGTTTTTGGTTTCACACAATTTTAAATGTATGCACTTGATCTTTTTATACAAACTGGATTCGACTTGACACACCCAGGTGGTCAGTTCACCACTTAACCACCACCATCTTTCTGGTGCTGCTGCTGCTTGTTGTTGTTGTTGTTGTTGTTGTTCTTGTAGTCATGACTACTGCTGCTACAAACACATATTATAAGTAATTTTTTCATTCTTTTCAATTTTATTTTTCAAGCCATTTATTATAAATAATAATGGTTTGCCAAAATTTATTGTATTTTTATCAGAAATACATTTTTTATTCATTTTTGTTTTTTCGTTAGATCTTTTCAGAAATGCCATTGGCACATATTTTTATACTACATGACGCGCGTATAAAAAGTTATATGCAAATTTGAACGTGTTTGGCACTGGGGAATTTTATGTAAAACAGGCAGGGCTAGTCGACATCATCCAGGATTTTTATTTCCATAAATTACGTTGATTACCGAAAAAAAAAAAAGTAGAAATAAACAATCTGCTTAAAAAAAGAAAAAGAGTAAAAGTAAGTATAAGGTTCAAACTCGCAAACTCAGTAACCGACTGACCCACGGGGCAAATATGAAATGGCGCTACCCTTAAGTACGAAACGGCGATATTGTCAAATGCAAACTGGCGATATTGTTAAGTACGAAATGGTGATATTATATTATTGATATCCATCAATTAAACTGTATTTTGTATCTTATTTACTTATTTACTCCCACTTTTTAGATTTATCCAAATGGAACGGAAGAAGACTCTTTTTCACCAGTCAATATCGAAAAAATGCTATTAAATTAATACATTTTTTTATTGATGACTAATAATAAAATATTGATAAGGATGAAATATAAAAATCGATTAAATCAATTGAAAAGAATAATGCTTTAGTAACACGTATCAATGACCAATATGTGTCGTAAATTACTGACGCCACATATTTTTTTATGTAGATTGGAGTGAAAAACTATTAACCATAAAATGAAAAATCAACTCATCATAATTTAAGGTATGACAATCCACTGTTCTTTACTTTCAATATAATTTAAAGTTTTTGTTTTAGTGATATTATATTTATAGGATGAAAATTTGATTTTTTATGCAAAACAAAATTTAAAGAATTTAAAAGAAATAAAAACGAAAAGGTAAACATAATAATCGAAAATATAACAATAATAATAATAATAATAATAAAAAAATAATAAAAATATAATAATAATAATAATAATAATAATAACAATAATATAATAATAATAATAATAATAAAAATAATAATAATAATAATAATAAAAATAATAATAATAATAATAAAAATAATAATAATAATAATAATAATAATATAATAATAATAATAATAATAATAAAAATAATAATAATAATAATAATATAATAATAATAATAATAATAATAATATAATAATAATAATAAAAATAATAATAATAATAAAAATAATAATAAAAATAATAATAATAATAAAAATAATAATAATAATAATAATAAAAATAATAATAATAATAATAATAATAATAAAAAAAATAATAATAATAATAATAATAAAAAATAATAATAATAATAAAAATAATAATAATAATAATAATAATAATAATAATAATAATAATAAAAATAATAATAATAATAATAATAATAATAATAATAATAATAATAATAAAAATAATAATAATAATAAAAATAATAATAAAAATAATAAAAATAATAAAAATAATAATAATAATAATATAGTCATACCGTAATGGACATGTTCAAATGTGAATTAAATATTATTTGGGGACAAATAATACATGGCAAATCGACTTTGTCTAAAATTGCGTTTCGTTTTACACATTGACGCAATGTAGAAAATTGAAATATCGTTTGTAATATACAGTGCCGTCAAAAAGAAAGCCGCACTTGTAATTTGTTTTAAAAAACTGCAAATTTAAGCTAAATTTGATGTAACTGTTTTAACAACCTGTACCTCATTTGATTCGCCTTTTATTCCTCTATAATTTTACCTGTTCATATTTGACTTTTAATTGAAATATTCTAGTGTTCACGTCAATAAAAAATAACTTCAAATTGAAGAGACAAAAAGAAAGTCCGCAGCAACAAATTCGTATAAAATCAGCTTAAATTATTGCCCCTAAATCAGTTTTAAATATCCACCAACAGGCAACAAAGCATCTATAATTGTAATTGTTGTTGTTTCAGGTTATACAACGTAACCTTTTGTCCATACGCCACGACTTTCTCTTAGTAATCGTCAGGAAATCATTAGACTCCACCTTCCTGGTTTATCCAATCGAGAAATCGGCCGCAGATTGAAATATGATGAGAAAACGGCACGAAAGACTGTGTAAAAGCACCAAAACGCAGGTAGTGTTCGGGATGCCCCTAAATCTGGTCGCACTAGAGCTACTTCTAACAGGGAAGACAATACTATCAAGATCCGCAGCATAAAAAACAGATTTGAAACGGCTCCCCAAATGCAACAAAAGTGCAATCTTGTTAAAAAGTGCCTTCTTTCTACTGTCAAAAGCAGGTTAAAGGAATTTTATTTACGAGGATATGTTGCAAGACGCAAGCCAATGATTTCTGTGAAGAACAGAAAGCGCCGTATGGACTTCGTCAGATGCAATGAAAATCATGACTCTTCATATTAGTCAAAAGTGCTTTTTAGCGACGAAAGCAAGTTCAATAGGCTAGGCAGTGATGGTAAGGACTACGTCGGAGGAAAGACGAAGAATTTAATCCTAGGTGCTCAGTTTCAACGCTGCAAGGTGGTGGAGGTTCAATTTTGGTGTGGGACATTATTAGTACCAATGGTCCAGGACCTATTGTTCATTTGCAAGGTCGAATTAATTCGAGCAAGTACATTAATATGTTGACTGGACATTTTCTACACTACTTTGGTCTGAATTTAGATGATAATCCCATAGTCATGCAGGATAATGCTCCCATTCACACAGCTGGCAATGTCAAGAGGTTTCTGGAAGAGCATGATATTCCGGTTTGGATTGGCCTGCACAATCTCCGGACCCCAATCCTATCGAAAACGTATGGCATTACATCAAGCAACAGCTACGCAATGATAAAATTTCAAATTAAAGAAAAGTGGAATGCCCTCTCCTCGGAGTATTGCTGCAGTCTAGTTCAAGGAATTCCCCAAAGATTGCACGCTGTCAAATTGCAGAAGGGCTATGCTACTAAATATTAACTAGTTCATTGTGTTCCTGTTATATTTGTGTTGCATTAATATCCTAAACTTACATTTAAATAACAATTTTCCATTCTAAGGACATTTTTTGCCTCCTCAATTTGAAATTTTTTTTAAATTGACGTGAACACTAGGATATTTCAATCAAAAGTCAAATATGAACTGGTAAAATTACAGATGAATAAAAGGCCAATCAAATGATAGTTTGTTTAAACAGTTACATCAAATTTAGCTTAAATTTGAAGTTTTTGAAAAAATTACAAGTGCGGACTTTCTTTTTGCCGCATGTATATATATATATATATATATATATATATATATATATATATATATATATATATATATATATATTAATGTTGTATAGATATATTTGTAAGTTATGAAAATTTTCCTCGTTTCATCCTCGTAAAGACTAATTAGGTTAATCCATGAAATTGATGTTACCACATAGATGTGGTATTAAATTTTCTAGTTGACAATCAGATTCCTTGCTAACCCCGCTTCCGTTTTCAACAGGCAGTGGTCGGGCTTTTATCAGACAAATGTTCAGTTGACTTGGATTTCACCTATCTCTTTGTTTATTTTCGGAGAGGAATGGGTCATTCTTCTTTGTGTATTAAAAGGTGACATTATTTTAATCTGAGTGTTCTTAGATACGTTTGCTCATATTTTTGTTTATATTCTAGGTGTTATGTTGGTTATGTATCAGATAAAATGTATTTTCTATTTAAACAAGACCGTCTTTTCTTTTTATTTCGTCGGTTACGTCGAAACATCGATCATATCTGAAATACAAATATAGAGATGAAAATCCGATATGAACTCGGATAAATAAATGGATAAAGAAAGAGAAAGAAATTCTTACTTTAAAATACCCAGCAGTAACAAGAAATCTTTCTGAAAAAGATGGACCAGTCGGGTCTCAGCGAGACTCAGCGATGTTATTGGTCTGTTTGGACGCCTAGGGCTCTCGTTATTTTCCTTGTCAGTCATGTGGGGGTCCTTATGAAATCTTTCCAAATAAAAAATATGATATGATGATAACAGCAATATATTTGTGAGAAACATTTTCATTAAAATGATGCCCATGTTTTGCGCAGACAAATACTATATTAAATGAACGGATGGTAATTACCCATGAGGTTGGCACATAATACAGACAAAAAAAGAAAAAAACGAGATTCAAACAGCACTTGGTACATTTTTCCAGGCCCCAACATTACACAGGGTTTCATATAACTTAGAGCCAATCATCAGATGTTCCTCTGAAGGATAATTTTCTGTTTTGTGTTTACTAATATATCAACGATTATCAAGACCTAAATGCCACTCAAGGATAAAGATTATTGAAGTTGTCAAATTGTCTTGTTGAATCGTTCACTTAAAACTCAAATTCTGATAATTTTACCTATTACTTTAAATCTTGTTCATTGCGATGGACAGCACCTTGCCCTTACGACATCTAGGCAAGAAAAGGTCTAAAAAAAGAGACTCTAACTTAATAGGTTAAACACTGTCTACCAAACTTCATTGTCCCATCACCGCAATGTTGCATTCCTGTTTCTCTTCTACAGTTTAATAGATGTTGGGGTTCTTTAAAGTACAGGATAGCAAATTTTTCATGAAGACATAATCTACATGGGTCGTCAGAAATAGGTAGAATTAGCAAAACAATACTTTCTAGAGTAAACAAACAAATCAAACAAGACCTAGAATTAAACCAGTGGGCAAATACTACCGAAGCAATCACCTGGTTTAAAAATATAGAAAACAAAGATAAATGTACGTTTATACAGTTTGACATCATAGACTTTTATCCCTCGATATCTGAAGAACTTTTCAACATTGCCCTAGAATTTGCCGAGGCATACGCTGATATATCCTCGGAAGAAATCAACATCATTAAAAAATGTAGAAAATCAGTTCTAATAAATAACAATAACCAATGGATAAAAACTAAAATTAAAAATTCGTTTGATTTGGCGATGGGTGCCAGGGATTCTGCAGAGACATCAGATCTTGTGGGATTATTCATTCTATATACCCTCACAAGCATACTTGATACTACAGATATCGGCCTATATAGAGATGACGGACTAGCTATAATAAAAAAAAACTCCAACAAAGTCAAGGGAGATAACTTTAAGAAAATCATACACAAGGAAATGAAAAAATTAGGCCTAAAAGCAGACGTATCAGCTAACATAAAAATAACAAACTTCCTGGACGCCACGTTAAATTTAGATAAAAACACATACGAACCCTACTTAAAAGATAACGCTACTCTAATATACGTAAACCCTCAGTCCAATCACCCACCATCAATTATAAAACAGATTCCTAACTCAATCGTAAGTAGACTCAGTAATAACTCAAGCGATGAAAATGCATTTAACAGGTCAACCAATATCTACGAAACAGCCCTAAAAATAGTGGATAAAAAAATATCGATATCAAATATAAGCAACAAAACACCAATAACTATGATAAAATTAAAAATAGAAGAAAAAGAACTATAATTTGGTATACGGCCCCATACAATCAAATGTTAAAAACAAAACTTTGCAAGAAATTTCTAGATCTTATTGAAAAACACTTTCCCGCAACCAACCCTTACACAAAATCTTCAATAAAAATACCTTAAAGTTATCCTACAGTTGTTGCGAAAATTTAGAGATGATAATTAAAGCTTGTTGGGAAAATTTAGAGATGATAATTAAAGCACATAATAACAAAATATTGAATAAAAACAATGTAAACAACAACAAAATAAACAATAAAAAGTAGACACCATGACAAAAATAAAACTATCACTAGCAGAAATAATAATAATAATAATAATAATAATAATAATAATAATAATAATAATAATAATAATAAACCAACCCCGGACAAGAACAATCATACTATAAATAAAAATACTAATAACGAACAAGATAAATGCAACTGTAGACACCGCACACTTTGCCCAGTTCAATATAAATGTCTAACCAAAAGCGTAGTTTATCAGGCAACAATATTTGCGAAAGAAAATCCGAATAACAAGAAATATTACGTAGGTATGACTTCCTTAGATTTCAAAACCCGATGCTATGATCATAAAAGTACATTCAATAATAAAAAACACCGTATAAAAACAACACTAGCGAATAAATACTGGGAACTCAAAGAAAGCGGACATTCGCCGGTAGTCGAATGGAAAATAATAAGACAAGCTACCACGTGTAGGGACCTAGACGACCCATATAGATTATGCCTTCATGAAAAATTTTCTATCCTGTACTTTAAAGAACCCCAACATCTATTAAACTGCAGAAGCGAAATAGCAAATAACTGTGTTCACAAGATAAAATTTACTCTAGCTAACAAAAACAATAGAAAATAAACAAATAAATAAATTAAATAAATATGCATATACATAAACGATCACACATATATGTATGTATATATATATGTATATATATGTGCATATATGTATGTACACATATATATATTCATATATAAACTAACAAAAAAAACACTAACCTAGTTTTAAAACAGATCCTTTGTCCGATAAATGCATGCCTATTGGCTGATAGGTAGGACACGGTGGATACTAGAAAGCTGATTGGCTAACTAAAATCTCAATAGAAGAGGAGCATATAAAAACGATAAACAACCACAGAATTCGCGCATAAGCCTGAAGAGTCCTAGAGTGGATAAAACGCGGAATATTCAGTGTAGCTTAATCGCCATATATATTTTATAAATTACTAACTAGCTCTACCTACGTATTGAGCACTTTTGAAGTAAATACTTAAAGTTTACGTATAAATCTATACTTTCGTATATTAATTTTATGTGAGTAAATTGAGTATATATATATATATATATATATATATATATATATATATATATATATATAACAGGGCAGATTTATTCAACATAATGACATTAAAAATATAATATGAAAACGCTATCTGACTGGTTTCGATAAAATTCAAATCTAGTAGGTGATGCCCTTTTCTCTTCTCTGCAACCACTTTCCCACAGAAGAGACATCGCGAGCCTGTCTCTGCTCTATCGCTATTTTCATGGCTCGACTGAACTCCAATCTGTGCTTCCCCCTTGCCAAACATTCACAAAAACTACCCGACTAGCTACAACCACTATATATGATTTTCTCCACACTGTATTTGTGCCCAAATCTAAATGCAGATACCATGAACAAAGTTTCTTTCCCAGAACTTCCCGCCTTTGGAACATTGTTCTGCTGACATGCTTCCCGGTTGAATACAACACGGTAGCTTTCAAATCTAATGTGAACAAGTCCCTGTTAAGCCGTCCCCTATAAATAAAAAAAACCTACCCAATTCACACCATAACTGATTACTATACCATCACTCTTATTCTTCAGGCCTTGGTAAGTTGTGACTCCAAGTAAAAAAAACCTCGTTAAACAGGGCTAAATTGACGTTAAATTACGATTATAAAATTAGAAAATGGAAATAAAGCGGAGTAAAAATTGAATCCGAAAAGATTTATTTTACAAAGAGAAGATCTCAAAGACTTAATATAGATGATTTGCAAAATTTTCAAATGAGAAAACGAATGATAACTTCTTAGAATGCAGAACAAGTCTGGAGACACAAACTTGGAGTCACAAACACAGTTACTTATAAGGTGTTCATAGATGGCTGAACCATAATTATGATTCAAAACAACTGATAGTAAATAATTTGTATGTGGAATCTTGGATGGAATGTATTGTGTGGCGCGGGAGTTCCATCTTTGTGACGTCCGCCAAATGTAGTACAAACTGCAACTACGTTTAAATCAATAAACAATAGATGGTGTAAGAGGGACATTTTTTTTTCGGATCTAATGTGGTTTCTATTTGAGTCTTTTTCTGTCTTCCTCCTTTTTGTCTTCTGCCATATTTTTATTTTCATATTTTTTTAATGGCAATTTAACCTCAATTTAGCTCTGTTGAGTGAAGTATGAAACCGGTCAACTGGAGTTTTCATATTTTACTTTTTAATGTCATTATGTTGAATAAATTTGCTCTGTATATAGCTATTAGAATAGTATACCTATGTTTTGTGTTCGCCAGAACTTGATGAGTCATGCCTGCTTCACTTCGATCTTGGAATCGATGGAGGAAATCTCGATACGGAACTCCTTCTGGTCGTGGTTTAACCCCACACCGAGAAAGGAATGCACGAAGAAGGGGTTTCTCAAGATGCAAACCAAAAAGCGATAGAACTTCTAAAAAGTGGTCAAAGGTCACCTAGGAAAATAGATAAATGCAAAGAAGAAGATAATCGACATTGCTTGATTACAACATTGGGGATAAAAATGGATATTTGCCAATATTAAAAACATAAATCTACTACTACCACCACCACCACCACCACCACCACCACCAATACTACTACTACTACTACTACTACTACTACTACTATTGAAGCAACTACTACTACTACTACTACTACTACTAATATTGTATTGTATTAGTCTGCCTGTTTTTCAATTCATCTATGTACTAGAAAAGATGTGATCCGTTGGGCCACCCAATTGAGTTCGGTTAGATTGTTTGAAGAAAGAAAAGTGAGTTTTTAAAGCAAATATAAAAATATAAAGACAAAATCCAATTATTGCTACTGTCTTTATTTCTTCGCTTTGTTGAGATTCGCTTTCTTCAAGTCAGTTTTCATAAAAACGCGTAAATACAAAATATTTTCCAACCAATGAAAATCGCTTAAAAACCAAAAAGCAACAATTGTGTGTGAAACGAATCAAGCCTGTAAGATAGTGGCTTGGTAAATTGAAATCAGAGTTCTTCGGGGGTCATCTATGATGCGACGCGTCTCGACATCCAACATTATCACCCTAGAAAAATGGTATGCTTCACGCTGAAATTCTTTTAAGCCTGCTGCTATTTCTTCAGTTTACTTAGCCACCAAGGAGGTAAACTCACACGAACGTTGAAATGAACTTTCTGACGAGTTAGTCTACTTTTTATCCAAGAACTTTAAAACTTCTCAACAAACTTTATTTTTTTTCAAAGTATATTTTACATTTCTGTAAAATTGTTCATATAAATATATTTTGTTTGTTAATTCATAATTTCTCATTTCATTCCCGAAATGCCATTGTTGAGTTGCTGTTTTTGTCTGTTTTTCATTCGCTAATTTAACTACATGTATATTTATTGTGAGCGCAGTTCTTGGCACTTTTTCACCAAAATACACCACCTGTAGCCAGGAGCGGTGCTACATAGGTATCTCTGCATCAAACAACCGGATGTTTATGCTTCCAATCAAGCAGGTGTCTCTGCCTCAATCAGCAGAATGTTATTTCTTCTATTATTATGTCTGGTACTTCATATTCGTTATTCAACACTATGTAAAACCCAGTTCTAGTGATCTCAGGGCTGGCTACCAATCTGCAACTAAAGCAAACAGTTATGGACCGTTCGTTGTGATCTACTCCGACCAGACGCTTACCGGTGATGACAAATCGAATTCAAATTTTCGAATAAACATTGTGACGTAAACTTCGACTTACCAATTCTTTATGTTCTGATTCTCGATTTTCAAATTCCTGTTTCATGTTCTTGAATCCCTCTCGGAATTTCATTTTTAGCCATTTTTCGATATTCGTTGCTTTTTTGTGTTTCGCCATTATCTTCCGTGGCGAATAAACTAAACATTCAAATAAAATTTTTACAAAAATAAAACGAAATGTGAAGAAATACGAACATATAACTCATGCAAATCTAAAATATGGCACATCACACCAAGGCCCAAATCTATTAGAGTAAAATAGCAAATATATCTTACCTCCAGTCTAGGTCGAATGGATGGTATCAAAAAAAAAAAAAAAAAAAAAAAAAAAACGAATACATACTACTTATCACGAAGGAGAGGTAATGATTGGGAGGATAGATACTGACGAATGAACATATATTAAACTAACCCCCACAAAGAAAGAGGAAACACCTGAGAGGATGATCTCATCAAAACAGAACTAAACTACTACACCCTTAAAAAGAGAAGGTAACACGTAGAAGAATGGTATCATGACAAAACAGGTACTACACTAACCCCATCGTCATCATCATCATCATCATCATCATCATCATCATCATCATCAATTTAACGTCTGTTTCACATGCTACCTTGTGTTTGACGTCTTTACGAAATTGACTTCCAAAGAAACCGATTTCTGGTCAGATTTTTGTGCATTCCTCTTTTTCTTAGATCACATTTCTATCATTCCCTTGCCTTCGATTATGAACTGAACCTGATACTTCAACTGTTCTGCATCTACTAACACAAACTCTCAATCATTTTTCAGCATAACCATACAATTGAAGTCTATACACATCTCCCTATATTGTCCATATCTAATTTTTCACTAAAGTCATCAAAACGAAACCTGTTTTTAAGAGTTACATCCCAACATTTTCATATCATTTCACTCCATGCAACACATATCCTCAAACCTCACTGGCCAGGTTTCACTTCCATCCGTCATCATACTGCATACACATTTCTGATAAATTATTTCTTGGTCGACAAGGGTAACACTCTGTAGAAACTCCTTTAATTTACTCCATCCACTCCTAATTTTTGCAATCATAAAAAGGAGGTAATTCCTGGGAGAATGATATTATAACATTATTTACTGCTCCCACCTATTCGCTTCACCCGCTGATATAGCCGAAAGAAGCTGAAATGTTGTAAAACTCTCTGAATTAGTGTCGTACATATCGTTAAATTTCAAATTAAAATGGGATATACATATTTGAAGGGGCCATATAGAGGTGTAGGCACATAGTAACGTAGAGATTTGAGGTAACTTACATAATCTCTCCTGGAGAAATTCATACATATGTTATAAATGTCATCATATGGGTGCACTTTCATTGTTTTGCTCGATACATATAATAATATACTTTTAGATTTTATGTAGATTCTCTAAATTTTTTCTATAGGGAACACATAAAGCTCCAATAGACACGGACATAAAGTTTTATATACATAGAAGCTAAATACTAAAATTTTCGTTAACATCAAATAATTTATGGAGATTAGAAAATAGACTGAGGATTTACTTTCGACAGCTTTCGTGACACTCGCTTCCATTATTTTGTCTTTTATTCCTCACATTCTATGAGCGACGTTTCTGACAAAAAAGGAAGAATTATTTTTTTCTAGGTTGGAATAAGAACATTGTTGACTAGTTTCTAACCTTGAAGTGCTTTTTTTTTTTAGTTCCTTACATCAAGTGGCTTCATGCCATGTCATAAAATAATTCTCAGATTTTTTTGTGGATTGCTTTTCAATCAGTATTAATCCACAGGTTTCCATTTTTTTTTTTTTTTGTTAAAAAACTGCTTGAATTTTGATTGCCTATTATATTTAATATTTTTCTTCTTTCTGTTTTCTTTTTCATTTTTCTTTCTCGTCTGAACGGCTGTCATTTTCAGCTTGTCAGTTTTTAATCGGAAACACAAAAGATCAAAGACAATTGCGCCTTTTCACCCAAGCGAATGCATTAAAGATATTGATGTCTGGCTGCGTGCATTTTTTCCGCAACACATGTAACAACTTGAAATGTAAAACATTACCTCCATAAGTAAAAGGTCAGATTGGAACATTATCCAGTTCGTGAGACGAATCTAGTCCACGCGATGTAGTAGTAGTAGTAGTAGTAGTAGTAGCAATAATAATAATAATAATAATAATAATAATAATAATAATAATAATAATAATATAAAAAAAAACGTGCAGGTGACGTTTGGCTTGAAACAGTTGCTGTCAGAATGGTTTTGTTATTGTCGGGACTAAATGAATTCAAAATGTTATTGGGAAGTGACGGTGGTTCGGTGGTTAATGACACGAACTGACGACGTAGGTATCCTAAGTTCAAATCTAGTTTGCTCCATAAAATAATCAATTTCAGTTGACAACTTTCGCGTAAGTACCCAATGTCTTTCTAGAAAGAATTTTGACCAGAAAAATATCGGGGAAACCGATGCCTGCGGATTCATACGACATGATGATGATGATGATGATGATGATGATGACTCGACAACCAACCTAAACGCATCCACAAACAGAATTGCTACAATGTAATAAGCTATTGTACATACCCTGTCAGGAAAAAAATATGATAGGAACAAATTATGTTTCGCCAGTGTTCGCATTCGCTATATATTTATATATTTCACTAAAATAGCCATATAAAACCATAGAATTACGCCAGTAAATCAATTTTTCTTTTAATTATGTCTAGCGACTATGGATTTTAATTTAATGTAAATCTGAAATAGTTGAATTTTTAAATGGGAGACTGTACTTCATAGCCTTAAAAACCTCTCTAAAATACTAAAAAAAAAACCCTGAAATTTAGGAAATATTTATTAATTGAGATTGTTAAACTTTCACAAAAATCGGAAGTGTCTGAATATACTCCCTATTACGACTCCTTATACCTAGCAACTGTGTTTCAAAATTCATAATGATCGGTTTAATAGTGAATCCTGTTCAGCGCCTGGCGACGAGAATGGTGGCTGGCCTCAGAGGTCTATCCTATGAACAACGTTTAAGGGCTCTAAATCATTTTTCCTAGAACGCAGGAGGCTTCCAGGAGACCTCATTCTCGTCTACAACATCTTTCATGGATGGTGCAGCCTGAACCGGGACCTGTTCTTCACTCCTGTCACGAATCGCGGGCTCCGTGGGCACGGGAAAAAGGTCTACTTTCAACGATTCCAGAAGCTTCCACACCAAGCAACGTTCTCAGTTCGGGTGGCATCTCCCATCTACCCGATGAGGTCGTAAACTATCCCACATTAAAGGGCTTCAAGGCGGCCTTGGACATGTTGGTCGGACCTCCACGTTTTTCGCCTTATATAGTTTCTCTTTGTACATAGCCCTCTGAATTCTTACTGACTTTTTCCTCTTGTTAATGGCAATCGCGACCCATTGCGCCTGGAGCTTGATGAGAAGTAGCATTGATTTCTTATAAATCATCTTTTGAAAATCCACCAAAAGATGATGCGATCGGGCCACGACTATCTAAAACCGAAACATATTGAATTAGTTTTGGTATCATGCAGCATGCATACACATTAACATTTCTTTCTTCCCGTGGAGAGTAATTCCTGCAAGGTGATTTGGTCATACGAAGAGCGATTAGTCATCTGGACGTGTAAGTTTCAACCGAACTCTTGACATCCAGACCCTTTGGTATTTGCAGGTCAAACAAAGAACTTGCAGACATCCACAAAGAAAGACCTTCTTTTTCTTTTGCCTAGACGCCGAAGATAGCATTGCTTCATGAAAACTTTGGCAGTCCACCAACTTTGTTACTCTTGTATTTCTTTATTCATGTTTAACTTTTGACAACCTACACCTAACAGTTTAGGTCACTGAGATAAACATATATTTGCTATTTATAGAAGAACTTTGGTTTTCTTTCATTTGGCGACCATTTAGTAAAAAACATTATAGGGGTTAATGGGGAGATAAACCATTAGCTGTTCAGTTATTATATTAATTGAACAAATTAGCTAAAAATCATAGTATACTTTTACAAAATGAATTTAAAACGTTACGTTTGAACGTGAATTAATTGTAACAATTAAAAGAAAAATTATTGAAGCCGTTTATGCTTTGATGGAGTCTGGCTCCTAATGTCGTTGATATTATGAAGAGATTCTAAGATCCTGAATCAGTAGGAGCTAGCATTCGTTCCCGGACTACCAGGAATGTTTGCTGGTAACAAACCGAAAATAAAAAATAAAGAAATCTCTAATACTTACCAACTTGATTCCTATTTTTATCGTTCCCCTCTGCAAGTGAATCTGGTCTTCTTGTGGTTGAGACGGGGTTTCCATTCTCGTTTGATTCCAATTTAGGATTAGTGGCACTAAAATCATTTATAAGAAATCAATGTTAAAAGCTTTAAAATGCATGAGATCAAATACGGAATAAAAAATCTTCCCCTTTAAGTAGATATGAATTATTTACAAATGTTTGACTAATGTAGAGTTGGGCAATATTTATTTCTTCCTCCCAAAATCTACCTCCTCCTTTCTCACCCTTCTAATAATTCTGAAATTTGATTACCCCCCACCCCACCCCAATGCCACAAGGAGTTGTTAATGAAATTCACAAACTTTTCTATAATTCAATCCCATTTGGTAAAATTTCCGTCTATGTTGAACTTATCCACCAAATTTCACTCAGGAATGTTCAAACAGTTTTTATTTGATCGTCGTTCAGTGATAAGTATACCAAAATACGACTTCAAATTTTATTTGATCGTCGTTCAGTGATAAGTATACCAAAATACGACTTCAAATTTTATTTGATCGTCGTTCAGTGATAAGTATACCAAAATACGACTTCAAATTTTATTTGATCGTCGTTCAGTGATAAGTATACCAAAATACGACTTCAAATTTTATTTGATCGTCGTTCAGTGATAAGTATACCAAAATACGACTTCAAATTTTATTTGATCGTCGTTCAGTGATAAGTATACCAAAATACGACTTCAAATTTTATTTGATCGTCGTTCAGTGATAAGTATACCAAAATACGACTTCAAATTTTATTTGATCGTCGTTCAGTGATAAGTATACCAAAATACGACTCCAAATTTTATTTGATCGTCGTTCAGTGATAAGTATACCAAAATAATAATTTTGACACATGCCTTTGCTTTTGACTGTGGTGTCACTCATCAGTTCAAAAATAGTCTGGGGATAGTTTTAACAAACATTATTTTTGAGTAAACTTCCACAGATAAAGGTCTGGAAAGTTGAGGTGCTATGAGCGTGAAACCCCTTCAGAAGCACGCCTTTTGCTGATAATGCGATCACCAAAGTGGCCCACATATCACTGAATAGTAATAAAACAAAGATTGTTGGACATTCATAAGTGAAAGCCAAGTCAGGCAAATATTAAAGTTTATTTGTATCGAATATGGTTGGATTGCAGAAAGGATTGCCGATATATTCATCGATTCTATGAGTGACCTTTCGAGGGGTGCATTTATACACGAATAGAATTTTTTTTTCAAATGCGAATAGTTCAACAGATATTTAAAAATTACTCCACCATAAAAAAATGCCGTTTTCTATTCTTAATTGAGTGATTGTCCAATTTACCAAAGAAGAAAAATAAATATCACCTCACTTAGATCGGTCCGATCACTATGATAGTTATCTTCATTATTAATGATAATAAGTTTGTCAATTTACTTGTTTCGTGCATGGGTGATTACCAAAATCAAAATTCTTACCTGCGGGGAGAATCGTAATGGATGGCACTGTCGCTATCATTTTGGTGATTGTGTCTTTGAATCGGATCTAACCAAAACGAGTTCTCCTCATCGTCAGAATGCAACGATCTCCAGAATTCTTTGATACTTATGCATGATTTGGTGCACAAACCGAGTCTGCTGAGAAGGCGTACAAATATTGTCTGCGAGAAAACCTTCTTTACTAATGTTATGATGATACGATGTAAAGCTTCCCTGGAGGAAAAATAGACAAAAATAAAAGTTTAAAAAATCATTTAACATTTTCTTTTTAATTAAAAAGTCTAGTTTTATAATTGAAAAATTTAAAAATTAAAAGCATATATAATATATAAGAAATGAAGCATACAAAATTAGGACATGTTTCTATTATAGAATGTCACAACAATGCGAAGAGGAAGGCGTGGGCATTTGAAAAACTAAATAGAATAAAATAACGATTCTCAAGCAACATAGGATAGCTAAAATGTTCGTTTATCACTCTCGTTCGAATACATATTATGGTTAAAATACCCTTGTTGCAATTTTTTCAATTTTAATGTAGTATATGAATAAAACTAATATTTCGTTGAGTACCTCTTTATCAAATATGCCTGGGAAACGTGTCCACATACAGATATTTCAGTTGTGTTAGTTATCCCTCTTGTCACAGCCATTCCTCTCATATGCATATTTAAAACCACACGCTCCCATGGTCTTTATACGTGACCAGACTTAACTAGTATTTAGCAGCGAAGTTAACATGCCGAGTTTAAGAAGCCGAGATAATGTCGTTGGAGTGTTAGAAATGTCTTTTTTCTTTTTAGATTTCAGCACTCTTGTCATTTTGATTCTGATTTCCGTCGCCAGAAAGCGGCGTATGGCTCCCAAAAGAATATAACAAAGCAACACTTACCGAGATACAAATCCTCTTCCATCCGGGTCATTATCTTTGAAGCGTTTCTTGATTTTTGTCAGGTTTTGTCTATTCACTCGATTTCTCAGCAACATTTCAATCTGTTTGAAAAATATATATTTGTCCTTAACATCCAATTAGTTGCTATGGAAATACTATTTTAACATTAAGCGTGACAGGTAAAGTAAAATGTAAGTTTTTACTCGGGCGTGACGGAGCAACATGTGGACAGAACCTATTGTAAAGAATGTTTGTCTGAATCGAAAATAAGATTCATTCATTGATTTCTTGCGCATTTAACGATGAACGCTATTCCAAGCAGGACGCAACTCATTTCCCAGAAAAATCGCTCACGCGCTCATTGAACTCTGGTTCATTCTTTAATAAGTATAATTATTTATAAGTTACCGTTTATGATGTAATACACTAGATTTTATCAAAAAATAATAAATGCTCCCTCAATTTTGCTTACATTCCACCTGGCATTTTGAATGTATTCGCAGAATAAACGAATATCGGAATCGTTTTATTTTATAAGTGAAATCTAGATTTGCATACTACTTTTTACCATTCTTCAGAATGATTGATTAAATTACCAAACACTTCACATACTCAAAATGGTGTCTTTTTTTAAAATTTTCGTATGTTTTCGGTTTTATAAAAATACGATTTTAAAGTTGTTTTTAGTAAAAAAAAAAAAAAAAAAAAATAGTTATTATGTGATTGTCTGTTTTGATTTGTAAAATAATCTTTAAGAAATTCGTTATCTTCATTTTAATCCGAGCCAATTTCAATCCAGACTACTTCGACTAATAAAAGAGAACATTTTCGTCGTTTTCGATACGAAAATTACAAATGAAAATTTATTAGATGGGGTGAAGTGGGTCATTAGAATGAAATTGGCCACTGATAAATAAATTCAGAATCCTCTTATTTTTGTGAAATTGTAACAGTATATATGAGACATCAATTAATAAAAAAAAATCCCCAAATTTCATTTTCTTTGGAGTATTTTAAAAAGCATAACATGTGCATAGAGTTCCATTTGAAAATGCAAATATTTTCAGATATTTAATAAATTTTATTCATAGTCATTAGAGACAAATCAATCAAAATTCTAAATATTTTAATTGCCTTTTAAGACACATTAAGTTTTAGATTTTAGACATTTTTTACAATCAAATTTATTTAATAGTTATTGAACAAAACTGAACTAAGGATTCTAGACATAAATAGTATAAATCAATAATAATACCGTGATTTGAATCTTCACGAACTGTTCTGTTCAGCGAATTAATTTTTCACGTTCAGAGGTGGTATATTTCGCGCGTGCGCGCGTGTACGTGCATGCGCTCGCGCGTGTGTGTGATAAAAAAGATGTTTTCTACAAACCTCATCCACCTCAATTCGTGCTTGTGCAGAACGTGAAGTTGTGTTACCATTTTCTATAGAACCGGACAATCTTGACGCATTACCTACAAGCAGAGCAAATGTTATAACAGAAGTTATATCTTTTATGGCAAAATTTTAATTTACAAATAAGATAAATTTATTATAATGAGCCGCCATTGTTGTTTGATATCTAAAAGAAGAATCTTTTTTTTTTTGTTTTTTGTTGTTGTTGTTGGTGTTGTTGTTGTTGTTGTTGTTGTTGTTGTTGTTGTTGTTGTTGTTACAAAAGGAAAAATAAGCGAGGTTGATTATTTATAGTGTATCTTTTGGTCGAATGGATGGAAAATTTGTTAAGATCTATGCGTTTTTATATAGGCGAAAGTGCCCGTCATGAGTGCCGTAGTTTTGTGTGACAGTGTAATCAATTTAGCTTTTTGAAAGATAATTATGTGTGTTCGATGCTTGGTAGCGTTTATATTTATTATATTCATGTTTAAATAAAAGCATGCCAATCGTGTGTTAGCGTGGAACGCACACGTTGGCTAGGTGTTTATTATTTATTGACCGAGAGAAAAGAGAGCGGGTTTGACTGATGTCTGCAAGTAGTCCTGGGCGAAAGAGAGAGAGAGAGAGAGAGAGAGAGAGAGAGAGAGAGAGAGAGAGAGAGAGAGAGAAAGAAAAAAAGAGAATTTGTGTAAGCCTTTAGATTCGATCTTTTTTTTTTATTTGCGCACACGTTAATTTGTGCGTAGTACCATGCACCTTTCTTTCGAATTGCTATTTTCTGTTTGAATATCTCAAGATTACTTGTTATATAATTTAATAAAAACGCCCGAGTTTTAATCAATTTTTCACCCGTTCGATCAACAGATTTACTATCAACATCAAACACTAGAAACAATCCATTTTTTTTATTGTTTCCTGTTTAACAACAACAACAACAGCTATCTTACGCCATGCTGCACGCTAAATCCATCACCACCACCACCACCATCGCAACTACAAGAGAGCATCAATACGTCAACAGTGCAATAAACATAAGAATAAAAAATCTGCTTGGTAAGTATGGTTCTTAGGAGCGTTCTGCTGGAGTAGAGGGCGTCCCTGGAAGCCGAAACGGTAACAGAACTGAAAAATAAGTGGACATTATCGAAGCTTTAAAAGGGCCTCCCTGAAGTATAGAGAGGTGTCTCAATAGTTCTGGTCAATGTAGACGTCATCAAAGACTGGAATAGCTGAATTTCGTCGGGAGTTTGAAAAGCGGGGAGATATCGCTAGGAACTGGAGAGACCGAGGGACGTTGCCAGGAACTGAAGAAAATGGCCAAGTTAAAAGGAAGGAAGAGGGTAAAACAAGGAGTCCTGTTGTTGGAAATTTGCCCTGAAATGGCAGTTGGTTTGCATTTAAGTAATAGTTGAAGATTTATCCTGAAAATGTTGTCCTAATGCGAAAGGTTATTGTGCGTTCTGAGCTGAACTACTGAGCAGAAAGCGGATCACAGTCGGATTAAATTTTCTGGTAAAAATGGACAGTGGCCAGACGCTGATGATGACACCATATATTAACAACATAATTAATTTTTGACTAATGATATTACGATTTCATTTAAATAAACTGTTAGTTAACTGTATTACGATTAATAATAGACATAAATGTTTTTCGTGCCGATTTAATGGGATAAAAGTCTTATGCAAGAATCGCAATAGTCAACAAATACGCCATTTACACAGGTTGAAAAAAATATTAGCAAGTAGGTAATTGTAGGCGTGGCTTAAGGCAGCGATTCAAATTAGCAGAGGAGTGCGAATTCTAAACATAGAATTACAACACTATAACCAGTCGTTCTCGTGCATAAGATGTATTTAACACAATTCCGATCAAGTATGATAACGTTCTTGAACATATTACTAATCTATCCCCTTTTAATTGAACTTTCAATGCACAAGTCATAAAGGCACACATCTGTAACCAAAAAAATTCACAACACTTTTCTTTTCATTAATAAATATTGTTTATGAAAATAAAGATAATTGTCCTTTCTATTTTCTTTTATGTTTCTTGCGTTTTCTACAGGAGGTGACGGGAGCTCAGTGGTTAATAATACGGACTGACTACCTGGGTGTGTCAACTTCAAATCCAGTTCGTTCCAGAGAAATATTTTTACTTGGGGATGTTGGCAACCTTCACATGGTTCATCACGTAAGCACCCAATGTCTTTCTAGAAATAATTCCAAATAAAAAAAGATATAGGGAAAACGAATGTCTACGATAACCATCTGATTCGTACGAAATAAATGAATTATGCTGCACAACAGCAGCAGTAGCGATAGCAGTGAACCTGGTTTTTACGCATCGACTCCTGATTGGACAAAAATACAATAAGCAGTTTCTGGGTATGTTCTTAAAAACGGATTTCTTTTTGTTTGAAGAACCCCCAACAAACGAACGAGATACTTTTACAGATTTACTGATGGTATTCCAATTATAGTACTCAAAAAACTTCAACCTGAACTAGCGCCCATACTTACAAAACTGTTTAAACGTTGTCTTAAGGAGAATAGTTTCCCATCTCCCTGGAAAATCTCATCAGTATGCCCTGTATTTAAGAATTCAGGTGATCGCTCATCCCCCTCTCAGTACAGGCCAATAAGTCTCCTGTGCGTCATGAGTAAGTTGCTAGAATCTGTGTTAAATACAGAAGTAATCAAACATCTCAACAAAAATAACCTTCTTAGTGACACTCAATATGGTTTCCGTTCTGCTAGATCTACAGCAGATGTCCTTACAGTTATATCGCATAGGATTAGCAAATCTCTCGACGGTGGCAATCTTTCTAGGGCAATTGCTCTTGACATATCTAAAGCCTTTGATAGGGTATGGCATAAAGGTTTACTTCATAAGATCGCTAGCTATGGTATAGCTGGAAAAGTCTTCTCAATTATTAAATCATTTCTTTCTGATAGGTTCATAAGAGTAGTAGTTGAGGGGCAAAAATCAGAAGCTCACAGTATTAATGCCGGTGTCCCTCAGGGATCCATCCTGGGCCCAACTCTTTTCCTGATCTACATTAATGATCTTCCAAATCATATCCTTACATCATTTGTAGACATTTATGCTGACGACACTACCATTTATGGTACCACATCTAAGACAGTAAACGAGCAAGTACTCTCCAATTCTCTCTCCTCTGATCTTGAGCATGTAGTACAATGGGGAAAGGAGTGGCTGGTTACTTTTAATGCATCTAAAACCAAGCTTCTCTCTTTACATCATCAACATTTTAATCCACATTTGTCATCAATTGAAATGAATGGCTCTCGTCTTCAGGAGGCCTCAAGTTTTGACAAGCTTCTGGGCTTGACCATTACTCCTGATCTTAAATGGAACACGTATATCAAATCTGTTGCCAAGGCCGCTGGAAAAATGGTGGGATCTTTCTATCGATCCAGTAGATATCTCACTGCTGATGCTATTCTCTATCTATATAAGAGCCAGGTACGTCCAAGGATGGAATACTGTTGCCACATCTGGGCAGGAGCTGCTAGAAAGGACTTGTCCTGCCTTGATAGAGTTCAAAATAGACTTCGTAGCCTCGTAGGAGATGTCCTTTTCTCCTCCTTACAACCTCTATCTCACAGAAGAGATGTTGCGAGTTTGTCTCTGATGTATCGTTATTTTCATGGAAAGTGTTCAACTGAGCTTCAATCTATGGTCCCCCCTCGCCAAACTTTCACAAGAAACACTCGTCTAGCTGTAAACACTATCAATAATTTCCCCCACTCTTTATCTGTGCCTAAACCTAAACATAGATTCCATGAACAAAGCTTCTTTCTTAGAACTGCACGCCTGTGGAATTGTCTTCCGTTTTCCTGCTTTCCGGCTGACTACAATATGGTTGTGTTCAAGTCTAAAGTAAATAAGTTCTTGATGAGCCGTTCCATATAAGTTATTAAATTTACCAAATTTTCATTACTAATGATTACTATATTGACCAACTTCTACTGTACACTCTTTAACCCTTATCCTTGAGTGGCCTCTGGGCCTTGATAATGTGGTGATGCCTTTGTAAAAAAAAAAAAAAGATTACTGAACACAGCGCCAACATATACATACACGCTGTTAGACGAACGCATATGCGCAGTTCATATTCACACATAAACGCACATGGTGTCAACCGAAATGTACACACATACATTCTATCACTAACAAACTAGACATATTAATATACACAAACATATCTTCGTGCTTATGCATTTACACGCACGTAAACACACACGGCGGAAAAAAAAACAAACACAAAAAAAAACAACAACAAAACAACACCAAAAACCTGTGTACTTAATTTCTTGGCACAGACAAACATTACTTCCATTTCTCTAAAACGTTCTCAGATTTTTTGAAGTCTAATTGAATCCTTTATTTATTTTTTATTGTGTTAACCGGTTGTCTATACTAAATTAATATTTTTTGTTTATTTCCAAACAAGTATACAACTAGGGTCGATTTTAAGCCGATTTGATCGCGTTTATCAACTTGGGCCACGCATCTAAAGTTGTCTCGCGCCAGTAGAACCCTTTTTGAGGCACAAAATACTATGATAAGACTATATATATATATATATATATATATATATATATATATATATATATATATAAGACTATACTATATTCTATATATATAAGACTATACTATATAATATATACTATATATATGAGACTATACTATATACTATATATAGGAGACTATACTATATATTAGGCGCAAATTACTAGTTAAGATGTTAAATGAAAAATAAGATATTCTTCTTCATAAAATTAATGTATTATGTTTGATAAATTAACAGTAAATTATCGTTAGGTCACTTCAATCAACGAGTGGAATTTTATTTCTATCATTATGAATGAAATAGACTTATTATCACAAATTGATTGCTACGAACGCTAAAAAGCAAATGGCTTTAAATGTTACTCGTTTTCTTTCTTCGTTTCGTTTATCTTCGCTTTCGTCGTCACTTCCTAAAGCAAGAAAATTTTCACGGGAATGTGTGAACTCAAAATATTTTCAGCAAATGAAAATAAAATATCAATTCTATATCAAAATAGAAAGCTAGTGCGAACTTAAAAACTCACATAAGATCTGATGAACAAAATCAGTTTCCTCAGCGTTTCACCAGCTGGCTGCACCTGAAAGAACCTAAGAACATCGCAAAGAACCCCACTGTGCCATTGAGGCCGAGGATGAAAGTAGCAAAAGAAAGTACTTAATGACTCACATACCAGCTTTTTGCATCTCGCGCACATATTCTTACACACTAACAAGTGTCAGGCGAACAGAAACTAATTGCTACTTACAGCTATGCACGCAGTAACAAGAATGTAAACCAACGCACACACATACACAATGCCACCCTGCCAAATACTCACATGCATATATTAATTACTATATTAATATATGTATGCATGTATGTATGTATATATCCATATGAAATTTTATGTGCATATATGAAATAATATATATAAGTATATATAAATATATATACACATATATATTATTTCATGTATCCACATAAAATATCATACGAAGATATAACTTATATATATATATATATATATATATATATATATATATATATATATATATATATATATATCCCTATACAACTTAACTTATATATATATATATATATATATATATATATATATATATATATATATATATATATATCCCTATACAACTTAACAGAACGTTGTGACGTTCAAAAAGTGACATCAAACCGCTCGCGACAATATTATTAAAAAATAGAGTTGACTTGTCAACGAGAGAGACAGACAATTGTTTCTGTTGACGACGAAGAGGAAAATGGCAACGGTAATGTTACACCTTGCATAGACTTGAATATTACCAAAAGAACCGGTGTTCCTCTTTGTTCTGACAAAGTTTCTATGGTTAAGAAGCGATCTAATTTCCAATATCAGACCATTACGAATGAAATATAGGAAGCATGGTATTATCTCAATGCAATAGAAGTTGGCAAAAGCCCATGGCTGGTCATGGACTTGACATGGCGTTACTAATATTGAGTTGCCGATATAAATCAGATCATGAAAGAAAAAAATAATAAAGAAAGACGCCCGGGAATTTATTTGTTTATTTGTAATCGAAACTTTTTACATGCCTCATGATGAATAGTTTAATTGCTTTATGTTGATGAAACTTGATTGTACAAGTCTGTTTCCGGTGGTTGGATTTTCTTCTGTTATGACTTGCTGACGTTGGTTGAAAGTACGGAAGTCTAATAGGCACAAAAATAGATAATGAAAAGTGTCAAAATCAAAGTTAATGAAGCATCTGTTTGTCGACTTCTTTTGTTTGTGGTTAGAATCACTGTTGAAGGCGGGTTTATGATTGGATTTTATTTCTATAGACTTATAAGTACGAAAGCTGAAATGAAAGTGAATGTAAAAATATTACTAGCTTGTATACAGTGGGTGCAGAAGGGGTAACGGGACGGTTACCTCAGCCATTCAAATTGGAAAGAGACATCCAATAATCAAATTAGTTCTGTTTCTCAATAGTCGATCTTCGGAACATTCAATCGAGTAATTAATCCCGGGCATCACCAGGGTATTAAAAAACTCCTGCACACTACTGATTGTAGATCCGACCCACTAAGGTTTTTAATCCGGCCCGCGGAGCTCTTATGGAAAACGTAAAAAAATATTCATGAAAAATTTTAAATATGGAAAAGTAGTAAAAATAGTGTGGTGTTTTTTTGTTTTTTTTTTGTCGTTGCTTTTGTTTTTAAAGAAAAAAGATTAAAACAATGGCGTTTTGCAGAAAAAGTTTCACTAAAAAAGCAAAACTAATGAGCAAAACAGCATTAAACATTCGTATTACTTGGATTCGTCGAACTACTGTTCTCTTCTTGAGTATCATTTTTACGACGTTTCGATCGATGCAACCTCCGACCTTCTTCAGGTGTATCAGAAATGGAGCATTAAACACGTTATCTTCTTTGTGTATGCTGTATCTCCTTCACTTGTTTTTCGCGCCTGCGCATTGCACCCAAGAGAAGTTTCCATTAAAAAAAAGTTCGGATTTTCTTAATATTGCAATAGTACATTAATGACAGAGCCCCCCACCCCATTCTCATATTTATTATTAAATTAATATTGACTAGCAGAGAGTAGCATGCCAGTAAAAATTCAATGTATTTCGAAGGAAGTGAAAGTTAAACTTTTCTGAGAAATGAAAAAAAAATGTTAGAAATCCAGGTGTGTTCAGCTCGACATCTTCCTGGAATCTGATCTGAAAGGAAATTTGGCGCCGAGAGAACGTTCTCGGCAGCCAGTTGTAACATGCAATCTGATTGGTCAAAACAAATCCGTGGGCGGAGAAACCGTCCAATAAAAAGCTTGCTTTTACTGCGACTAATTGGTTTTGGCGCGCGTGCCTTCTTTATAGGTTCCAATCCGACTCCAACGAAAGGTGTCGGAAAATATATTTTTGAAATTTGCTTTCTTCGCAATCCAATTGGATGAAAAAAAAACATCTTTGTCACGTGAGGTGCTTCCAGCTATGTCGGCAAAACAAGACAGAATTCTAATTTTGTGCACAGAGATTGCGTGGCTGTAGATAACAGAGAATATGGTGCAATATCGAAGGAAATGAGCTGCGTGTGTAACGAGGTATAGTTGATGCTTGTATCGGAGAGAATACAGCTGAGTTGAGCGAAGTAAGAATGTCTCATTCCTTAGTTCGGCTGCGATCTGTTAGAGATCGGCGGTATCGATGGCTTGAATGGCATTGTGTATGCATGCGTGTGATTATTGGCATTGTGGAAGAAATGCGATGTAGTCGTGCATGCATGAAAACGTATCGGGATTGTTTAAGAATCCGAGGTGCAAGTGATGATGAGTTCATTCTAAAATGTTGAGCGTGGTTTGGCCCGGTGGGCGCGATTAATTTCCGCGAAAAATAGCTTGCGTGGATGTAGTCAACAGCTGTACGCGCAACTGAAACGTTCCTTATACAGACGTTATGTTTCTTTCGTGTCGCTACAAGTGTCATCCATTGATTGGGGAGAGATTCATTTTGGCGGCAAAGAAATTAAGAATTTGGAAGGAAAATTCGGTTAGTCGTGCCCGGCCACGCACAACTGATAATCTTTCGTAAATTGACCTCGAGATCGGAAAATATGTTGTCAAAGAAAAAAAAAAGGTGAGGACGATTTCCGAAAAAAATGCAACAACGTCATTCGAAGTAAACCTGTGAGTTATTTCTTTGTCAATATTCCACATATACATTCGTAAAGTTTGTTGATGTACAAAAAAAGAATATAAAAACTCTTCACCATAGCGGTTACAAAAAAAAAAGAAAAACAGAAAAAAGAGGAGAAAAGAAAAGGAGGAGAAAAGAAAAGGAGGAGAAAAGAAAAGAGAGAATCAAGATATGTAAATAACAAAAAAAAAATAACATATTCATCTATCCGATCCTAGTGTAATCAGCTGGCCTGGGTGTGGCAGCGGGACTCGGCACCGGCTCAGAAGTCCAAAGAGGTCCAGGCTTGGCTTCAGAAGGAGTGCTACGACTTTGTACCCTTCTCTCATTGGCCCCACCTCCCTCGACCTGAACCCGCTGGACTGCTTCGTTTGGTCATACGTCGAGAACATCACCAACATGATCTCCTACAACACCAAAGTCAGCCTGATCACCGCCATCCACCGAGTATTCGATGAGCTCCCGCCAGCACTTGTGGAAAAGGCATGCTCCGAGTTCTAAACCCGTATCGAGACAGTGATTGAGGTTGAAAGCTGCTACATTGAATAGATGTCATCTCTACTACATAACCAAGTTACCTAAATTGATTTTTTCAATAAATTTTTTTAAAAAGAACTGTAGTATTGTTCTGTCTGACTGACGTTATAAGCAGTTAATAAGAATAAATGTTTAATTTCAACTTTATCTCTCGCGGTTGATGATAGCCGAATGGTTCAGCTAATGAAGCCAGACATGACTTCTGTTGCCGGGGTTCGAATCTCTCGACTGGTGTTAATCATGACACCCTGCACTGATGATTCCCGAAAGGATGAAAAACTAGTGTCTGTAGGTATTTAATAATTATTATAGTAAATAATAATTATATATCTATATATCTATAAAAGTGAAAGTATCTGTGTGTATGTGTCTGTCTGTCTATGTACATTTCCCTATGCTAAATAACTCTGTCAATTTTCAATCTACAGACTCGAAAGTTGATATACAGGGAACCGAGATTGGGGAAATCCGTTTTCGGCCAGAAATGTAGCTATTAAGGGGTCAAAGTTCAACTATTTGCCCTTTGAGAACTCTACCAAACTCCTCCGACAATTTTGGGTCTAAACACTTGAAATTTTAGATATAGGTTCCTTGGAAATGGATCTAACTTAATAACTTGATTTTAGCCCAAAAGAATAAATGTTAAGGAGTCATAATAGGGGTCAAATTTTTAAAAATTTTAACTTTGACCTCTGATGTTTCTACCAAATTACTCAGAAAATATCGGGTCTAAACATTTGAAATTTTACATAAAAGGTATTCCGAGATAGGGCAAGCTTTTTAATCGGTTTGGGTCGAAAATTTTTAGTTACCAATATATAAATGTATGTATGCATGTATGTTTGCACATCTGCCTAAAACTTTCTACAGAGGCGACGGATCTTTACAAGATCAGTATCGTTTTGAAGTTCGACCTTTCAGACGACAAATATCGAAAAATTGGCTAAAACCATTAATATCTTTACCTTCAACTGGGCAGTTTTCTACGGGGAGCCGCTTTGTCGCCGATATTGTCGAAAGTAATTCCCTCTTTTCGATTATCTAGCCTTAATTTAAACCTACGTTATTTCCGGTTTGGCGGTGGTCATAACAGCAAAGACGTCACGTTTTTCCCCATTCTTTTCCTCCTTCGCGGTAATGGTTCGAGCCTGCCTTTCTATTACCATTTTTTTTTTTTGTTGCTCCACATGCACCTCCAAACACCCGGACTACGCCGGGCTGAAATGCTATATATATATATATATATATATATATATATGATTGTTGAGCTGGATTAAATCCGACGATATGAAATAAAATGGAGGTGAAAGGACATGAATACTCAACGTTTCGCCCGATTTATAAGGGCTTTTTCAAGAGGGATGGTCAACCACCCCTCTTGAAAAAGCCTGTATAAATCGGGCGAACCGTTGAGTATTCAGGTCCTTTTACCTCAATTTTATTTCATATATGTATATATAATTTGAGGTTTCCAAAGGTAGGGTAACAAGTGAAATATAACGAGGTTCATACAAGAGTGCTCAATACAGAAGTAGAGTAGATTACATTTGTCTTTACATAAGCAGTAGTTTGTTGCTACACAGTCATGAGCATGTTTCGGTCTAATAGTATTTACTAACTAGAGACCTCATCAGGCAACAACCCTTATTTTCGAAAACGGAATTCTAAATGAAGAGCGAAAATCTATCCTTAGCAAAAGAAAGCTTATTTTATTATGTGTGTGTGAAGAACAGGGTTGAATTGGGTGCGAATTCATTAGTTTATTCATTCTCGTATTTGTTTATTTACTTATTTATCGGTGACTTTATTGAATTTCGTGTTGGTGTTACTGTTAGGGGTTAGAGTTTGTGGGTTGAGGGGATTAGGTTCTAAATCTAGGGCTATATAGATGTTATCTTTGACAAGCAAAGAGCTCGTTCGTCCATGTCTGAGACTTTCACGGGTCAGTGTCTCATAAAATTATTTTAAAAGTATATTTCAGTTTAATTTGCTTATATCTGAGAAGAGGTCAGGAATTTACCCGGATCTGTTGAATGTTGTCTGGGCTTCCAGTGAACGGTTGAAGGGAGGGAAGGGGGGTTAGAAGCGTAAAAAAGAGAAAGGGAGGAAGGTGGTAGGGGGAGATGGAATGGGGAAGAAGAAAAAGGGACTAAGAAAAGTAGAAGAGAAGGTGGCATCATTTAATAGCTATGTTTTATCTTAAACAAAATCGGTTATTTTTGGACCTCCTCAATATCAATTTCTCTTTCGTTTGTTCATTTAATGTTGATTCATTAATTTGTGTATTAGTAAATTTATTAAAGACGTTTTTAATGATGGTAATTGCAAAATTCAGGATATATGTCATTTATAAACTTATCATGACATGGACGAACGAGCTCTTTGCTTGTCAAAGATAACATCTGTATAGCCGTAGATTTAGAACCTAATCCTAATAAAATTATGGGGTGTTCGTTTGCACCTGACTTTCATAGAATGGAAATATGTCACAAAGTTTAACAAGGTTTTTTTAATATAGATCCACAGAATATTGTGATAAGTGTTTCAGTATGAACAGGTATGGTATAATAACTTATGGGGTTTATCTATTTTATTTTTACTTTTATCATATTTTGCTTTGGTTTTGATAGCCCCAAATTCGAAGCTATCTCTTTAGAACCCTTCCTTTTCATAACTTATCATACTTTCATAAATCAGATTGCATTTTCTGTAGGGTGTTTTTGAAACCAGTCAACGACGGGTACTTTTACTAGTATATATATATATATATATATATATATATATATATATATATATATATATATATATATATATATTATTATTATTATTATTATTATTATTATTATTATTATTATTATTGTATTGTAATTATTTTTTTATAATCTGTGCATCCTTTCAGGAGTCATCAGTGCAGAGAGCCACGATTACCGCCGAACTCGGCCACATTTCTGATTCCATTAGTAAAGAACAAATTGTTCGGCCAACTTTAACCGCCACAAGAATATAGTTGAAATTAACGTTTGTATAAATTCAAGAAGGCCGAGTATGATTACGTGATTTTACCATCACAATCTGCGCACGTGGGCTTAAGTGACTGACTTATTTCATTTCAACGTAAAGTACTCAACAGTAAGAACTTAGTTCTTAAAGGGCAGACATAATTATTATTATTATTATTATAATTATTATTATTATTGTTGTTGTTGTTTTTGTTGTTGTTGTTGTTGTTGTTGTTGTTGTTGTTGTTGTTGTTGTTGTTGTTGTTGTTGTTGTTGTTGTTGTTATCATTATTATTATTATGTCGCTTTTGGCCGGGAAAAATGTACACAAAGACAGAAACATAAAACATCCGAACATGTGTAAGACAATTCCTTGTTTTACCATGAATTTCAAGTTCAAATTAAGAGTTTAAAAAATAGCAAGCGAAACAAATAATCGTTTCTAACCGAAATTTTAATTTGAACTTGAAATTCATGGTTAAACAAGGAATTGTCTGACACATGTTCGGATGTCTTATGTTTCTGACTTTGTGTACATTTTTTCTGGCCAAAAGCGACAACAGCGGCGGATTTTAAAAAATAGCAAACGAAATAAGTAAGACTTTCTAACCGAAATTTTCATTTGAACTTGAAACTCATGGTTAAACAAGGAATTGTCTTACACATGTTCGGATGTTTTATGTTTCTGTTTTTGTGTACATTTTTCCGGTCGTTAGCAACATCAGTGGCGGAGTTTTAAAAAATAGCAGTGGGAAAAAAGCGTTCTAACTGAAATTAGAATTTAAAACTTGAATTCACGGTTAAACAAGAAATTGTCTTTCACATGTTTGGATGCTTTATACTTCTGTTTTTGTGTACATTTTTCTTGCCAAAAGCAACATCGGCTGAGGAGTTAAAAAAACGAACAAAGTAAGCTTTTCCAACTGAAATTATTATTATTATTATTATTATTATTATTATTTATTATTATTATCATTATCATTATTATTATTATCATTATTATTATTATTATTATTATTTAAAAAAGAAACAAAATTTACTTTATTGGTTATTACTATTATCACTAATAGTATTACTAGTAGTAGTAGTGGTGGTGGTGATGGCAGTAGTGATGGTATATTTTATTATTACTGTAGCTGTAATGGTAGGTGTTGTTTTTTGCTGTCATTGCTATTGTTGTTTTTGCTGTTAATATTATTGCTACTGATATTAGTGTTGCCATTATCATTGTAGATTTTATTTCTATTGTTGTTGGTGGTGGTAATAGGAATAGTGGTGGTGAGGGAGGAAAAAGTTTGGGAAGGATCTTTGACCTTGGTGGGGAACCGTCCTAGAGATAATGCCTCGATAAAACTATCGGTGGTGGTGTAACCTTAAATTCACTAACCCCATTTATGGGAGAATGTCGAATCAAAATATTGAAAATAACGATGTGAATGAGGCTAGAACATCTTGTGATGGTTTCACGTCAGGTAGGTGTCCCACTGGTCAACAGGGTGGGTCCTGTCGTCATCATACAACTGTTCGAAATTCTGAGGATGTGGCTGGATATAGGGGGAGTGAGAATTGCCAGAGAGGGTCCCAAGACACGAAGGGAGTTGGAACAGGAAATGTAAAAAAAAAAAAAAAAACGTGGACGGGTGAGGAAAGAAGAATACTGTGGGAATGCTTTGTAAGAAGTGGAAGTACCAAATCTGGTGGATATATCCAAAAAGTGACGGAAGAATGGGAATTGAGAGGAGGAGGAGGAGGAGGAGGAGGAGGAGGAGCTAGAAGTGTCGCGAGTTTGGTATCCCAGTTAAAACAAATGAAAATTACAACCTACTTTCAGTAATTGCAAGAGAAGAGATTGAATGGATGGTTAGGAATGAAATGAATAACGAAAGTAAAATTGATGAAATTAGCTTTGATGAAAGAACTGAGAGAGTGGAAGTGCAGAAGGGAAATGTAAGCGATGATGGGAGGCGGACAACTGAGGAGGTATGAAATCCTATGGTTAGGGGAAATAATGAGAAAGAGTTTGATGGATCTAAGGCAGATGAGATCATTGACTCTGAAAAAATGGAGCCAGTGAAAGGAGCAGATGTATGGAGAAGTGGTGATGAAGCTCGAACTTTGACTTCTGTAGAAAAAGAAGTACTTCAGAAGTTAAGAGAGGTTCTTCTTAGAGACGATATCATAGAGATTCCAAGTATGAAGAGTAGTGATAGGCGGAAGGTGAAAAACGAGGTAAAAATAATTCAAGGAGTAATTCACAACATCATAAGAAAGAACATATCGATTACGGAACTTAACAGGCTTCTGTATGCAGCATCATACGTTATTGCGATTTGTCTTGTCTTATTACAGAAGAAAAAGGGAGAAATGAAGGTTAGAAGGCCACACTGGCAGAGGCGCCTTGAAGAAAGTATTAAACGGTGGCGGAAAGACATTGGTAGAATCGAAGAACTAAGAAAAGGAGTTAAACAAGGACGAGCTTGAAAGGATATAGATTGCTGGAAAAAGGAACGCTGAACGTTCTAACAATGTTGAAAGAGAAGGTCCACACTGGTGGTATGAAAATTAGGAACTTTGTTGAAAAAAGTGTTGCATTTCGGCAGAACAACCTTTTCCGGAAAAATCAGTCTCAGCTGTATAAAGAATTAAATGGTAGTAAACAGGCAGGAAATAACAACACTCCAAATACAAAAGATGCAAGGAAGTTCTGGGGTGGGATTTTGTCTGTCGAAGGGCGATATAATAAGAAGGCTAGCTGGTTGGGATTAGGTCAGAGAAAGGCTATCAGAAATGCAGCAGATGAAGAATTTTGAGATAACCATCGATGACGTTAAGGCTGACAAACTGATGGAGTGATGGTTTAAACAGTTTCCATGCCTTTATCCACCTATAGCTGCTGCTCTACAAAGGGTTGTCCCTGATTGGCTTGTGAAGAACAACACTGATTAGGAAAGATCCTACAAAAGGAACAGATGTCAATAATTATAGACCAATTACATGTCTGCCATTGATGTGGAAACTGTTGACTGGAATATTTGCAGAGAAAATCTATGAACATCTAGAGAGCAATGGTGTTTTTCCTGACGAACAAAAGGGGTGCCGGAAAGGCTCGAGAGGTACTAAAGAGCAACTATTAATTGATAAAGCAATAATGCAAGATGCGAAGAAGAAGAAGAAGAAGAAGAAGAAGAAGAAGAAGAAGAAGAAGAAGAAGAAGAAGAAGAGGAATCTGAGTGTAGCATGGATCGATTACAGAAAGGCTTATGACATGGTTCATCATTCATGGATACGGGAAATATTTTTGATGATGAAGGTTGCTGAGAATGTGGTAGGGCTTTTGGAGACAAGTATGGCTCAATGGAAAACGGCACTGACAGCAAACAGAGAGGATATGGGACAGGATGGCATTAAACGTGGGATATTTCAAGGAGATTCGTTATCGCCACTCTTTTTGTAATGATACTGATAGAGAAAGGGCAAAGGAACTGGCTAGGAAGAAAATGCATGGAAAGTTCTTCCAGGATATAGCAAAAGTGGCTGATAAAGATCATGACAATAGCTTACAGCTGGGTATCTGGCTAAGAGGACTGAAGCTTTTGTTTGTGCAGCACAAGAGCAGGCATTATGAACACGATTGTTCAAAAAAGTGGTCTTGGAGAGGAAGTTGCTGCAGAATGCCGGATTTGTGGTAAGACCTCAGAGTCAATTGCGCACCTTGCAGCAGGGTGTAGTGGACTGGTCCAGAGAGAGTACCGCAAAAGACACGATCGCATGGGACTCCGGATGTATTGGGAGGTGTGTAAGAGGGTTGGGGGTGAAGTGTGCTGGAAAATGGTCTGATGAAGTGAGAACAAGTGAGGATGGCAAGGTAGAGGTATGGTGGGAAAAAAGTGTCATAACGACTAAGCAATTGGAAAATTATCGTCCGGATTTGGTCGTCATTGACAAGGTCTCAAAAAACTGGCAGATTGTAGACTTCTCAGTACCCTGGGACAGGAATGTGAGAGAGAAGGAGAATGAGAAGTGGAGCATTTATGCTCCATTGGCCTTGGAGATAAGGCGTATACACGGGGTTAAAACACAAATAATCCCGGTCGTAGTTGGTACACTAGGAGTAGTATCAAGTCGTCTGGAAGGACAATTGAAAAAACTACAAATCCCCGATGTTTTACGTGGCCTTCAAACCTCTGCCATTATAGATACCACCAACATCCTTAGGAACACTCTTGATCTTTGAAGCTCCTGGTTTGAAGCCGGGATTAAGGGAAATCCTCTGGAAATGAATCCCATCCCTTTCCAGAGAGACGTCCATAAACGAAATCAGAATTGTTATTATTTTTTACCTACAAACACTAGTATTTAATCTTTTCAAGAATCATCAGTGTAGAGAGTCACGATACCTTTGGTCGGGAGATTCGAACACGGCCACGAAGCCATCTATGACTTCATTAGCAAGGAACAAACTGCTTGACTAACGATATATATATATATATATATATATATATATATATATATATATATATATATATATATATATATATATATACACACACACACACACACCCCATGACAGAATTATATGCAAACCGATATTTTTGTTCTAACTCCGATAGTTTTCAATGAAAATTCGTGAAACTTTGCACGGGATACGGCAACACTAATGCATGCGCAGATCTAAAATTTTAAGCTGATCTGCGCAATAGCGAGCAAACGGCAGCCATTTTGGTGACTTGCAGTTTTTTCAGCGTGCAAACTTTATATGCAAGATGGGTAGTAAAGGTGCTTTAAGTCAAGTTGAGAAGTCTAAAATTGTTCAAAGGCTCCATAATAAGATTTCCACCTTAGAAATTGCCAAAGAATTACACCGTGATCATCGTACAATAAAAAAATATTGTACTGACCGTCAACATCTCAACGGACGTTCTGACAAAGGGAAAATTCGTAAGAAATCATATCTGTCACGTCGAACAATGAGCAAGATAAAGAGAGAAGTTCACGGTAACACACTTGAAACTAGCAAACAAGTTTTTGAAAAAGCTGGCGTTCCTGGTGTGCCCAAATCAACTCGTTGCCGTATCCTGAGGGCGATTGCAAAATTTCGAAAGCCAGAGGTCCGCCCTCAATTGAAGGATATCCACACAAAAAAGAGAATGGAGTTGGTAAGAGATCACATGAAGGTGAATTTTCAAACTGTTTTGTTCACAGATGAGTATCGAGCGACCCTTGATGGACCCGATGGGTGGAGGGGAGGATGGTATCATAATGAAGGTCTACATCCTCAAAGATCAGGCGTCAACAAGGGGGTAGTGGTGTATTGTTCTGGGCTGCCATCATTGACAATGAGCTGGTAGGACCATTCAAAGTCGCCGATTGAATGAAAATTACCGCCAAACATTTATTTCATTAAGAAACACTTGGAACCCTAGCACAAGAAGAAGAATTTGGCATTCCGGAAAAAGATGGTATTCATGCATGATAATGCATCGTCTCATTCTGCAAGGATAGCCACTGAATATTTGGAGAGAGTTTTTGCCAGACATGGGAAAATAATGCGATGGCCAGCCTGTTCTCAGATTTAAATCCCATCAAAAATCTGTGGAGCATCTTGAAACAAAATATTTACTCCGGAGGAAGGCAGTACAGCTCCAGGGATGACCTCTGGAATGCTATTCTGACTGCTGCCAAAGACATTTCATCAGATGAAATCGAAAGTTTGACATCTTCAGTGTACCAAAGGCTTTTTGCTCTTGTCAACAAAAATGGCAATTAAACAGGATATTGATTGTACTATGACACCACATTGAAGTCGTTTGTTTATTATTGTTGTTCTCAATTTACAAATTCCTAGAATAATCAATGTTTCGATGATCTTTTAGCACTTCACCATATTTTAGCATTGGTTTGCATATAAAGTTGGCACGCTGAAAAAAAAATGCAAGTCACCAAAATGGCTTCCAATTGTTTATTACTGTGAATATTATCTTAAAATTATAAATCTGAGCTTGTGTTAGTGTTGCCATATAGCGTGCTGAATTGAACAAATTTTCATTGAAAACCATCGGAGTTGAAACAAAGATATTGATTTGCATATAATTCTGGCATGGGGTATATATATATATATATATATATATATATATATATATATATATATATATATATATATATATATATATATATATATATATAAAGCTGAATGTGTGTGTGTTATATAAAGACATATATATATAATATTGAATTAGCTCTAGGACATTTAACTATCGAGCTTATTATATATCTAAATTACAACGAGCACTTTCTATTTCCTGTATTTTAATTAAACTAGTAATTTCACTGTTACATTAAAATAAACTCAGCTCTTTAGACTATTGTTCTAATCTCCTTTAAATTATATATATATATATATATATATATATATATATATATATATATATATATATATATATATATATATATATATACTAGCAAAAGTACCCGTCGTTAGCTGGGTTCAAAAACAGCCTACAGAAAATGGACTCTGATTTATGAAAGTATGATAAGTTATGAAAAGGAAGGGTTTTAATTTTTAACTTTTTTATTTCCATACTTTGTGGACCAGGCGCAGACGCAGACCCCACAATTTTAATGAACCATCGTTCTGCCCGATCAACATACCCATTCCTGTGTTTCGATACATCTTCTATCATTCTATGTAATCAGTTTTTTAAAATATTCATCAGACACACACACGCGCGTGCGCACATTCAGCTTTATATTATAGATATATAATTATTACTATAATTATTTAAAAAAAAACATTGGAACAAACCAATGCAGTGTATAAATTCGAATGCTCTATGGGAGAATGTAACTCCGAAAATAATACATACATTGGGCATACAACGACAACGTTGTCCCGGCGAATAACCATGCATCTAAATAATACTAGTGCTATATATAAACATTTGGTAAAAGAACATAACTGTCTCTCCTCCAATCTTAGAAAGGTCCTCGTTGACAACATAAAAATTATACAACATGAAAATAATATTAAAAAATTAAAAATTCTTGAACCCATTATAAATGATATCGAATTCGAGAAATACAGTAACCTTCTAAAATATCTTGCGCAGTTCGTAGTGGACGGACTTTGTTAACAGTGTCTACGAACTAGCTGATTTTAATACTCGAATTTTTATTGAGCTATATTTTAAATCGACTTTTCATCGGCTCTGTATATTTTAACTTATCATCACCTAACGCCGTTTACTGTATATTTTAGTGTTCACTTAGAATTCTCATTTCCGCTCCTTCGCACTTTTTCTTCAACACCTGAAGATGATTCGTGGGTGAATCGAAAGCGCTCATGACAGCAACAACTATGAAACTTTTATTAATATTTTTGATTTTGATATAAAAATAATTATATATGGAAAATTGAAAAATTAAAAAAAATAATCATTAAGCAAAGTGTCTCCGTTGCATTTAATAACATTTGCTTGAATATATATATATATATATATATATATATATATATATATATATATATATATATATATATATATATATATATATATATATATATATATAATCACGGTGAAACACTGATGCCCACCAGATTATCGAAGTTTAGCAACAAATGCGTCTGGACAGTACAACATGGGTGACAATTTTGGGAATGCTAGGCGCTGTGTGTACCGTGCCAGACGTAGAAATTTTCAGGTTGATATCTGGGGGCGCGTTTAATCAACTGGGAGAGATAAACCCTAAAACATGCATCTAGGACAAGAAACACTATGATATAAAATCCTGACGTCAACTATGTACCCTCTGACTTGTGGCAGCGATTGCACCGACTTAAATTAGCAGTTATATCAAAAACAGTGGTTGGTTCTTCACAAAACCTTCACCACTATAAACAAATCATTTGTATGAATCTCCGAAAAACTTAGTTGTTATGGTGGAGCTTATACATCGAAAATCAACAGGAGACTCCATCATATGATGGAGCCTTATATATATATATATATATATATATATATATATATATATATATATATATATATATATATATATATTAAATCAAATGGAAAAATCATCTGAAAAAGTTGATGGCGACAGGAAATTTTTATGGACACATAAATCGTAAAATTGCCTTCCCGCTAACGAAACAGCTGGCTGTAATGAAAAAGAAATCCAGGAGAAAATAAACGAGTTATAAAAAAGAAAAAGTAAGTCTTTGAATTTCAACAAAGTGTTGCAGTGTTGCACTATATATATATATATATATATATATATATATATATATATATATATATATATATATATATATATATATATATATATATATATATATATAAAGAACTGTAGCAGGCCGCCCGGCATGACCCGGTTGTAAAATACACTTTAATATATTTTAATTTATACAAATTTTGCATTTATTATTATAGAACAAATTCTCTACTAATTATATTGTACCCAATATTTATCATCATCATCGGCGGTCACTCGTGTCCGAGTAAGACTGTCCTCCGTTGTGGCTTCTGTGGGTCCTCAGGTGAGCATAGAGCCCAATCCTAGATAGACCAATAGACCAATGATAAAAAAGACTTCAGTGCCATCATCTGGAATTGAAACCAAACATTCAGCGCTTAAGCCTTCTTCGTTTCCGTGTGAACTATCGCTAGATGAATAAAAACGCTAAAGATTAATCAAGTTGAAGCTAAAAATCTATACGTATGCATGCTCAGAAGTTTGTCGATTTATACCTGCGCAGATCAACTGCTTTTTTAACGTTGACCCTTTAGCAGCTATTTTATAGACTAAAAATTAAATCGAAAGTCCCGAGGTCTAAATACTCTCTATATAAAGTTTCAAGTGTGTAAACCAAATATTCAGAGAGTAGTTTATTAGAGACGTTTTGTACATACACAGATAATGGAACTTTTATATATATACTAGCTGGCCGCTCGGCATTGCCAGATCGTAAAATACGCTTAAATAGTATATTTATGCAGATTTCGTATTTACTATTATAGAGCTAATTTTCTATTCATTATTATATTATATCTAATATATATTAGTGATTTCAAAAGTTTTTTTTTAAAAAAAACTGTTTCTTTGTCATCAGTTAGAATCGAAACCAAAACATGGCTCTCCGTTAGCGTATGAACTAAATTCATACGTATACAAAAACTGCAAAAAATAACGTTGGTTAATCAGCGCATGCGCAGAAAAAGAAACGGTCGACTTTACGCGAGAACAAGGTCTTTTTTTCTTTTTTTTTTTCTTTTTTTTAAATTTGACCGTTTAACCGCTATTTTACGGGCTAAAAATCAGCAAATTGTCGTTCAGGGGTCAAAATTGAAAGCAAAACAGTTGACCTTCGCAGAAGTAATCGAATAAACCTGTTTGCATACACAAAACTACATTCATAGGTTAAACAACGTAAGTTCTTTTATTATATATGGGTGTAGCAGCAATGAGGATGGATAGTTGTCTGTTTTGGTTTCAATTCTATCTGATGGCACCGAAGTCATTTATTTTATTTTATTTTTTATTTATTTTTTTTTTTAGTTTTCGAAATCGGTACTATAGTATAATAATTCAATAATAATTCAATAATAATAAATACGAAATCTGCATAAATTAAAATATCATATTTAAGCGTATTTTACGACCGGGCAACGCCGGAGAGTCTGTTAGTATATAGATATATTCTAAAATATGTCCATGTGATAGAAGGCTTCCATCTAAAATTCTACGCAATTATGCAGAATTTAGAAACTGGATGAATGTAAATCAACGTAATAGTGAAATAAAACCAATCGTCTAATAAGAAAAAAAAAAAAAAGTAATTAATTTACGCTCATTTTTCAAAGGAATATGCAAATTAGTTAACCTTCATAAAGTAGCTCGCATATCCGTAACTGCGTATATTAGTCTTTTTTAATGATTTTAAATAGAACAAGTATGCTTTTAATATCAATGTCAGGGCGACAAAAATCTCAACTTTATAGTTATATATGTTATTTATTATTTTAGTTATATGTGCCTACAATGAGATCGCATGATAGCTTACAAAATTTTTAAAACTACTTTTTGACACCTTAAAGCTAACGAGTGTAAACTTTGCAACACATTAATCTTTTGCCGTTTTCTGTTTTCTTTTTGTCTACAATAACAGATCAGATGATTGCTTACTGAGTGGGCCATTATCTACTTAATCGCTAGCAAACACACAACACACGACAGATCAAATTGGTGTTACGACAAGCGGGTACAAGCTTCGAGACGCTCCATAGATGACAAGAACAGGGAACGGCGTCGCCTAATACTCATGATGATCACGTATTAAATTTACTCGGGCAGAAAATTTACTTTTAAAACCAAAATACTTAGCAACAGAGATTGTCTTATTTGCCCACCGAGTTGAATAAAATGATTTTGTTAAATAAATAAATGCGAAACATTTTTATTTGCGTTCTCATCAAAACGGGTTATTGTTATGCCACACACACACACACACACACACACACACACACACACACACACACACACACACACACACACACACACACACACAAGTAATGCCCTGGCCCACTTCCAGTTGTCTGATCTAGCTGAAATTTTGCATGTGCAATGATTTATATCTCTACGGGTTATGTGGCAAATTACAGCTCTGAACTAATTGTGGTTTCTGTTTAACTGGTATTTGAACTGAGTCAGGTGTGAAATGGAGCCTGTTTAATGTCGAGCAGTGATCCGGTTTTTGTATTTGAAAGGACGCACACAACAGGAGACTTTTGATGAAATGGAAGAAACTTATGGTGATAATGCCCCATCATATGACCTTGTAAAACGCTGGCATCGTGAATTCACACATGGCCGGAAGTCTGCGGAAACAGCTCCCAGACCTGCTCGGTCCCCTTCTGCCATTGATGAGGCATCTTTCTGTCAAGTTGAGGCTGCCATTTTTGAAGATCGGCGCATTACTATTCGCCAAGTAGCCCAAGATGTCAAGATTAGTACAGGATCTGTGGAAACTATCATTCATGACCATTTGCATATGCATAAGGTGTCTGCCAGATGGATTTCCAGGTTGCTCCCACCATTCCAGAAGCGAGAACGCGTCGAGTGATCGAGGATGAATTTGGGGATGTGCCAAGAAGATGAGTCAAAGTTTTTCAAAAGACTGGTTACACTGGATGAAATCTGGGTCCATCACTATGATCCAGAGACCAAAGCCCAGTCAATGCAGTGGAAGCACTTGGACTCACCACCTCCAAAGTAGGCAAGGGTGCAACCCTCCGCTGGCAAGGTCATGCTCGCAGTCTTCTGGGACCAGGACGGAGTAGTGATGACAGATCTCCTGGCAAAGCGTACCACAATTACAGGAGCCTATTATGCTCCACTTTTGAGGAAATTAAGGGAAGCTATCAAAATCAAAAGGCGGGGCAAGATCAGCAAAAGGTACTCTCCTCCTGCAGGACAACGCTCCGGTCCACAACTCGCATGTCGCCAGATCAGAAGCACTGGCGTGTGGTTATGAAATCCTCCTCCATCCTCCCTACTCTCCTGACCTTGCACTTTCGGCATTCCCCTTCCCAGCCATGAAGTTGTTTTTGAAAGGAAAGCGTTTCCTAGATGATGCAGCCTTGATTTCTGAAGTCACGTCGTTGTTGGAGGACCAACTTGGGGTGTTCTACAAAAACGGTCTCCAGAGCTGCATCACACGATGGGAGAAATGCATAACTCTGGGTGGTTCCCATGTAGAGAAAGTCTAATGACTGTGCCAAGTTTCGTTGCTCTACTGCTATGGGAAGTGGGTCAGGAGCATTACTTATTGCACGCCCCTCGCACATTGGAAGAGCATAACATGGTGCTTTATTTTCCTGATTTTTGTGCAATTCGAAAAAGCATTTGGAAAATTATGCCAATTTTTCTCATTTCTCTTAATTTTAAATGTGTATCACTTTCTTGCAGGTCTCCGAAAATGCCTAGAAAGGGTCGATTGACATCTAGTGAAAAGTAACGTGTTGTTGCAAGCCTTGCAGAAGGTTTATCTCTCATAGATCAAGCCAAGAAGCTTGGAAGAGTTTGAAGAATATTGTCTTTATTCGTTGAAAATCAAAACATCAAACCAAAGAAGGACAAAGACACAAGAAAGTTTCTGCTCGTGATGTTTAAAAAATTCGCCGTCAACTCATCAAGCAGCCGGGTAGCAACAGTGCTGCTATATTTGACAAGGCTGGAATACCTTCCTTGCCCAGAAAGACACGCTGCAATGTTTTAAACGAAATTGCAAGAAGAATTAAGACCATAGCAAGACCTCTTTTAAACCAAACTCATAAATAAAAACGTTTGACTTGGGCTCAGAAATACATGGAAACCATCTTTGAAAATGTTCTTTTCATTGATGAGGCCAGAGCAATTCTTGATGGACCAGATGGGTGGGCTAAAGTTTGGAGTCCTCTTGAATTTTCACCCTCATCGATTCCGTCGTCAATAGGGAGGTAGATGTGTCATGTTATGGGCTGGAATAATCTATGATGAACTAATTGGAGCATTTCGAGTGCCAGAATGTGTGAAACTGACAAGCCAGTCTTATATTTTATTTTTAAATGAGCATCTATCACCATGGCTTGATGACCTTCCATTGGTGCCTCACCGCAAATTGATTTTTATGGACAACAATGCGCCATCCCACTCAGCCAAGGCTATGACATCCTATCTTGATGTTACAAGAAAAGGTCCCTTTCTTGTAAGTAAGAAAAACATTAGTTGAGTAAAAATGAGATTAGATAGACCGAGGTTCAAACCTTGTAAGCAAGGTTCAGAAATAGGGTCAGAAATGGAATGTAGAATTTCGATTGTTCAGTTTTGACATAAAATAGTTTAGATATGTTGATTGTTCAATTCTTTTATGAAAACGGAATTAAAATAAGGTCAGTTAGAAGAACGAACAATAGAAAATTAAAAACATATTGAAAAATTGTTAGGTCTAAAAATAGGTTAGTAAGAATTTTTGTCTGCAGACATGTGCGAAGCACGCATATTCAGGCCACGTGGGTCATGCACGTTTTTGGACATGCGTATGACGTTATGGCAGACATGAATTCTCAATATAGGAACTAGAGTCGAAGATGAGTTAGACAGACGGGAGACAGAGTTGGAGGCGAAGATAGGAGACAGAGCTGAGATTGGTCAGAGGAGGGTCCCTTTGGAAGCGAGGGAGGAAGTTTTAATCATGTAGTCGACTTTGAATTCCTGGATGTCATCATCATTGCGACCGGTTGAATGTAATAAAAGAACACACCATATTTTGTAACTGCGTCTTGTGTCATCAATTCTACCAAATTGAATGTAATGTGAAATAATCGTTAATATGAACTTTGTGTCCTCTCATCTTAATGAACTTTGTTCCCACTCATCGTTATAATGAACTTTGTGTATAACTCATCTAAGAAATGTGTCCCCTCTCCATCTAAGTAATGACTGTCTCCTTTCTTTGTCATAAGAACTGATAACCCTCCTCTCTAAATATATGTTATAAAAACCACAGACAGTAAAATGTATAAATACCCCCTCTCTCTTCTTCCCCTCTCACTGTATTACATGTATCCGTCTTTCCACAATATGAACACCCAGCTATACAACATTAAGTTATTAGGCATTAGTGGAGAAAATTTAATGATATGGCCACCTTGTTCTCCAGATATAAACCCAATTGAGCAGCTCTGGTCAATAATAAAGATGAAAGTTTATGAAGGAGCTGTTCAATTTTCATTGAAATATGAACTTTGGAGAATGATTTTGGAAGTTTCCTATAGCATCACATCATCTCAAATCCGTCGATTGACATCATCAGTTGACAAGAGGCTATTTAAAGTGATTTTGAAGCATGGGAGTTATGTTGATAAATAAACATTTCCCTAAACAAAAAAAATGTGAAATTTATGCTTGTTTTTGATTAATACTGTTACTGGATATGTTCTTTATTTCATATAAATAGAAATATGTAGTTTGAATATTGTTCTATTACCGAAAATATACATTTTAAACACTTGCAATAAAGTGATACACACTTACAATTAGCAGAAAATAGAAAAGTTAGCGTAATTTTCAAATTTGTTAAAATGTCACAAAAATCAGGGACATAAAGCATCTTATCTCTGCGTTTCATAGCAATTTCAAAATAAAAAAATATTGACCTGCAATAAAGCGATACATAGGCTTTATATATATATATATATATATATATATATATATATATATATATATAGTTTTATAAATTACTAACTAGCTCTACCTACGTATTGAGCACTTTTGAAGTAAATACTTAAAGTTTACGCATAAATCTATACTTTCGTATATATATATATATATATATATATATATATATATATATATATATATATATATATATATATATATATAACTGAACGTCTGTGTGTGTCGGGTCACGAACAGGCCACCTTCGTGGACTTCGGGCCAAGATCAAAGTGTAGTATCTGTTCCGGCAGATACTGCAAGCAAAGACCCTATGTGGGGGCGACCCAACAGATAAGACCTTGGTCAATATAGGGACAACCCTTCATACCAACTGTCACTATCCAGCTCCCCTACTCCCCGGGGAGTTGGTCCCCATTTCCCCTTCACTCCTTACATTAAAAATCGGCCTTGGGCCTAATTTGCTCGGTGGGGGAGCAAATAAATACCTGGTCACGAATAGGCTCATATATGGTTGACTATTATAGAAAACTGATCACATATAATGATAGAAGATGTATCGAGACACAGGAATGGGTATGTTTGATCTGGCATAATGATGATTCATTAAAATTGTGGGGTCTGCGCACGCACCTGGTCCACACAGTATGGAAATAAAAAATTAAAAAAAAAAAAACGTTTACAAGTGTTTTTGATATAGATGTACATAATAATACTTTGATAGGTATGTTTTAACTTAAATAGGGATGGTATAATAAAATTGTGGGGTCTGCGTTGCGCCTGGCCTCCATAGAATGGAAATAGGCACAAACTTTAATAAAGACTTTTCATATCTATCTGCGTAAGTATACTTTGATAATTATGTTTCAGTTTGAAGAAATATGGTATAATAAAATTATGGGGCGTTCGTTCGCGCCTGACCTCCATAGAATGGAAATATGTCACAAAGTTTAACAAGGTTTTTTAATATAGATCCACAGAATATTGTGATAAGTGTTTCAGTATGAACAGGTATGGTATAATAAATTATGGTTTATCTATTTTATTTTTACTTTCATCATATTTTGCTTTGGTTTTGATACCCCGAATTCGAAGCTATCTCTTTACAACCCTTCCTTTTCATAACTTATCATACTTTCATAAATCAGAGTCCATTTTCTGTAGGCTGTTTTTGAAACCAGTCAACGACGGGTACTTTTGCTAGTATATATATATATATATATATATATATATATATATATATATATATATATATATATACACCATTTCTAGTCAGATCACCGAAGTTAAGCAACGTTGAGTCTGGTTAGTACCAGTTGGGTGACCATTTGGGAAGGCTAGGCGCTGTATGTGCCCTCCGCTTATCTCGGCATTTGTTTCCAGTCGTCCTGTACTTCACTGTTTAGCAATATCATCTCAGGAGAGGTGTGGTTGGAGATTGCGCACCTCCTGCCACAAACATTTCACGCGCAAGCAACCCTTCGGGGGTATCCACAGTCTGTCCAAAACTGAAGGGGCCTGCTTATATATATATATATATATATATATATATATATATATATATATATATATATATATATATATATATAACTCCTGTAGTCTCACCAAAATAGGTTACTCCTATTTGAATCAATAAAACAATATTCAAATATATAGTAGAGATGAACGATTTAAAGCGAATTACTTGAATGTTTATTTTTCAAAAGTATTTTTTAAGCAGTTCAAAATTAATTAATATTTGGTGTTTGTTGTGGCCCTATGAAAGGGAAAGGTTCATGAAAAAAGACTCGAACAAACGGATTTAGATAGAAAAACTTGTACTGTAAAAAGTGGAATACAAAGAAAGTGTGTTTGTATTTCGGACTGTTAAGTTACACGGTTTGTAGTCTCGCGTTAGGTCATGTTATTTTTCGTCACGAGAGTTTTAACCTCGCGATTTGCATAATGGTTAGCAGAGTCCATTATGAGTGAATTAGTAAGTTCCCATAACACTTCCTTTAAGCTGGATTTTAATAGAGACAATCGGTTACTGGCCGTTCGTTTTCAATTTTTGTGGAGTGAATCTATTTTGAAAATTTCGACCACGATCACGCATTCGACTGCGATTACTCCAAGACGTTTTCACAGAATTCCTGGCATGTCTGTTTCTGCTATTATGTAAATCATCTTGTGTGTGTGTGTGTATGTGTGTGTGTGTGTGTGTGTGTATGTGTGTGTGTGTGTGTGTGTGTGTGTGTTTATTTGTTTGTTTGTTTGTTTGTTTGTTTTCGCCAATCCTACCACCGCGGATGCCTTTTGACGTTTTTTGGAGATAGACGGCAGGAGCTGCTTATTGACTGAATTCAACTTTTGATAGGAAGCCGATTTTTTCAAGTCTTTCAAGCTCCTCTTTAATTTTCTCCGATGAGGCAAATGGTACATTTTTTCTACGTACTCTAAATACTGCCCCCCCCCGCTCTTTGCGGACAATTGTAACAGTGATATTCTCCTGAAGTTTGAATGGTTAATTCTCAGTGTGAGCGACCGAAAAATACACTTGCGAATTATAACACGAGAACATGCTACCCCGTGAAGTAAATAAAGGGTTCCGTTCGAAATTCCGTTGAAATTCCCGAGTTCGACAGAAACATTTTTGAGTTCGACCTGAAGAAGGGCGGAAGTTGCATCAACCGAAACGTTGTGAAGATGAGAACAGTAGTGCGGAGATTCCAAATAATACGAAATATATAAATATACCTGACTAGAAAGATAATACATTTGTCTGAAAGAGTAAACTGAATTGAACATTAAACGATAATATAGTTTCGGCTTAGAAATCGAAACAAAATAGAACAATTATTAGAAGTAATGATATAATTTCGGTTTCAGACAGACGACTCCAATGGGAAGAAGAAAGTAAACATGTCATAAAATGGAGTACTGTTGCCACATTTGAGGAGGAGCGAACCGCCTTTCTAACGTGAACAGGGTACAAAACTGATTCAAAATCTAGTGAGCGATATCCTGTTCTTCTCCCTGTTACCTCTTTCTCACAGAAGAAATGTATCCCTTCTTTATCGTTATTTTCATGGCAAGTGCTCAACTCTATGTTTTCCCATCCCTGTAAAACATTCACAGCAAACACTCGCCTAGCTACAACGACTATCAACAATTTCCCTTAGTCTCTATCTAGACCTAAAATTAAACGAAAATTCCATGAGCAAAGTTTTTTTCTCTTGAACTGCTTGTTTTTGAAATACAATACCACGGAGGTTCTTTCCAACTTATAACATGGTTATTTTCAAGTCCAATCTAAATAAATTCTTGTTGAGCCGTCCTTTTAAACAATTAATTTCTACGCAATTTCAGCCATCACTTATGATCACCATGTTATCTTGACACTCATTAACCTTTGATAAATGGTGACTGTAGAGTTTATATATGAAAATAAAACATATGAGACAAAGCATCCATGCTTAAACCTAAACGTAGATTCCGTGAACAAAGCTTTTTCTTTGAATTGAACACCTGTGGAACTCTCTTCCATTTGCCTGCTTTCCGGTTGCCTATAATATGGTCGTCTTCAAGTCCAATGTTAACAAGTTCTTGATGAGCCGTTCCCCTTCAGTAATCCAATTTACAAAATTTCCACTACTAACGATTACTACGTCACTGTCCCATTGACCACTGTACACTTATTAACCCTTATCCTCGAGTGACCTCTGGGCCTTGATAAGTGATGACTCCTTTGTAAAAAAAAACAAGAGTGTGTGGTGTTCTAATTGAATGAAACTAATCTTAATCTAATATGTAAAGGTAGCGAGGATTTTTTTAAAACGCTATTAAGACATGTGCTATTGAGATTGATTGTTCTTACCTCAGCAATAATCTATTTCGAACATCATATAACAACTATATGTAAGTTATTCTCTGATGTGAACGGGTCCTTGTCACAGGTCACCAAATGTGACCTTTCCGGGTCACTGGTAACAGGTGTGAACCCTCACACATGCGTCCTGATCGCCTTTCTTAGGGAATTCTCAGCAAGTTCTCTCGGCGCAGCGGGACCTCGTTGGTCAGTTGGTCAGTGTCGATTTCACCTTTGGGTTGATATGCCGTATCACGCTGGAAGTGAATAGATTTTCATGCATACAAAAGAAAGACAAACTCAGATGTCTCTATTCTACGAGTTAATTCAAGTCAAATTTGCAAAAATATGATATAACTTATATACAATTGTCCAGTGTTGATTTCTTACAAAACACACGTTTGAATCTTACTCTCCATGGTTTGCGGTAGCGACGGACAGTAGAAGGGGTGTGGTGACGACACTTCGATTAGACCCAGCTTCAACTCTCCAACTCACTGATTTTGGCCTGGGGATGCGCTTATACAGTGAAGTGATAGGTAGGGTAGGTTGTTCCCCAGACCAATCTCCAATCAGTACGTTATCCCGGAGAATTCCCGATTCCCTGCGTGCGTGCTGATGATTCTGAGAACGCTCGCAGTTTTCAGTTCCCACGAACACTTGCTACATACCGTCACATCCATGTATGTCTTATATATACGTGCTATGTTGTCATAATAATCTATATACAAACCCCACTGCGTGTTTTTAAATATACGTATGTATAATATCGAATGATATCGCCATGGATATATATATATATATATATATATATATATATATATATATATATATATATATATATATATAACTTATCTATGTGTCAACGTATTAATGCATACGCATTTCTTTGTTCCCAGAACAAAGAAATGCGTATTATAATTGAATATTTATCATCTCATTTTGTATAATATATACCAACGTCTCATGGTGATTGATTAAAATAACTTTTGTTTATTAAACATGTCTAATAAATTATTCCAGTTTAAGTCGCTCTGTTTTCAGCACTATAATGATTTCTTTAGTGGAGCTCTGATATTGGCACGGTACCAAATTGATCGTTGAATGTGAGACATTAAAACCTACACAATTGAAACATAATCTCAAATGCATGGTATACCTTTTCTTTCTTTGTGTACATTAAGTATCGATCTCTATAATAGTGTGCTTGTTCTGTTCTTTGTCTGTACTTAATCCTTTGAAAAAGGCCGAATACAATTTTTGAAGGCTCAAACTGCTTTGAAAAAATAGGCCGACAATTCGCGAAATTTGTTTTAAAAGGACCAATCTGGCAACTCCGAACAAGAATATCAGAGTGGCCTCTTTTTGATGTAGCCTCGTTTTCGAATATAATTACAATAATATATGACCATTTTTGTAAAGATGTGAGAAATGAATTCTTAGTAATTTCGAGGCGCAGTGGTTCGTCATCGAAGAAAGAAGTCAGTGAAACGTTATGTAAAAAAGGGAACATTGTCTGCCAAGAAGTGCTAAACTGATGGAAGAAATAAAAATTATCTGTTATAATATGATTTTATTATTTGTATTGAAGTATGTAGCACAATATAACTTTCTCGTTATTTAATAGAACTTATTAATTTATTTCATTTGAGTCAATTCTATATTTCGAATACAATGGACACTATTTTCATAGAAATGTTAATAAACTTATATTTTGTGCATGTTATTTTTTGCGTTATCATTAAAAATATCGGTTTTATCAAAACCTATTTGTTGATAAAATATATTTCTTATTCTGTGGTTTTTCCACGGGTTCTGCTGATTATAATTAATTTTATATAGAATTTTTTCATTTATTTTAAATCAAGGAGAAAATATTTTCTTTAGTTATTGTTTATCTTGTAAACGTCAAAAGACTTAAAGTTAATGATGATAATATTGATGCAATAAAATGATATTAATATCATAAAATGATATTAATATAATAAAATGATATTAATACAATGAAATGATATTAATACAATGAAATGGTATTATTACAATGAAATGATATTAATAGAATAAAATGATATTTATATAATAAAATGATATTAATATAATGAAATGCTATTATCACAATGAAATGATATCAATATAATAAAGTGATATTAATACAATAAAATGATATTAATATAATAAAATGAAATAAATACAAGGAAATGATATTAATACAATAAAATGACATTAATTGAATAAAATGATATTAATACAATAAAATTATATTAATATAATGAAATGATATTAATTGAATAAAATGATATTAATAAAATGAAATGATATTAATAGAATAAAATAATATTAATACATTAAAATTATATTAATACAATAAAATGATATTAATACAATAGAATTATATTAATAAAATTAAATGATATTAATGGAATAAAATGATATTAATACAATAAAATTATACTAATAAAATAAAATTATATTAATACAATGAAATGATATTAATACAATAAAATTATATTAATACAATAAAATGATATTAATACAATAAAATGATATTAATTTAATAAAGTGATATTAATATAATAAAATGATATTAATTCAATAAAATGATATTAATACAATAAACTGATATTAATATAATAAAATAATATTAATATAAAAAATGATATTAATATAAATAAATGATATTAATATAATAAAATGATATTAATATAATAAAATGATGTTAATATAATACAATGATATTAATACAATCAAATTATATTAATATAATAAAATGATATTAATATCATACAATAATATTAATATAATAAAATTATATTGATACAATAAAATTATATTAATATAATAAACTGATATTAATATAATACAATAATATTAATATAATAAAATGACATAATTGTAATAAAATGTATTTATTTAATAAAATCATATTAATACAATAAAATGATATTAATATAATAAAATGATATTACTACAATAAAATCATATTAATATAATAAAATGATAATAATATAATAAAATGATATTAATACAATTAAATGATATTAATACAATAAAATTATATTAATACAATCAAATTATATAAATATAATAAAATTATATTAATATAATAAAATGATATCAGTATAATAAAATGATATTAATATAATAAAATGACATTAATACAATAAAAGGCTATAAATACAATGAAATAATATTAATATAATGTAATGATATTAATATAATCAAATGATATTAATTGAATAAAATTGTATAAATGCAATAAACTGATATAAATATAATAAAATGATATTAATATAATACAATAATATTATTACAATAAAATGATATACATATAATAAAATGATATTAATACAATAAAAGGATATTAATAATGTAAAAGTATATTAATACAATAAAATTCTATTAATATAATAAAATGATATTAATAAAATAACACAATATAAATATAATAAAATGATATTACTAGAATAAAATGATATTAATATAATAAAATGATATTAATATAATAAAATGATATTACTTGAATAAAAGGATATTAATACAATACACTGATATTAATATAATAAAATGATATTAATACAATGAAATGATATTAATATAATGGAATTATATTAATTGAATAAAATGATATTAATAAAATAAAATGATATTAATAAAATAAAATTATATTAATAAAATAAACGTATATTAATACAATAAAATGATATTAATATAATAAAATAATATTAATATAATAAAATGATATTAATATAATAAAATGGTATTAATATGATAAAATGATAATAATAATATAAAATGATATTAATACAATAAAATAATATAAATATAATAAAATGATATTAATACAATAAAATAATATAAATATAATAAAATGATATTACTTAAATAAAATGATATTAATACAATACACTGATATTAATACAATAACATGATATTAATACAATGAAATGATATTAATACAATGAAATGATATTAATTAAATGGAATTATATTAATGGAATAAAATGATATTAATACAATAAAATGACATTAATAAAATAAAATGATATTTATATAATAAAATGACATTAATAAAATAAAATTATATTAATGCAATAAAATGATATTAATATAATAAAATGATATTAATATAATAAAATGATATTAATATAATAAAATAATATTAATAGAATAAAATGATATTAATTCAATAAAATGATATTAATATAATAAAATAATATTAATATAAAAATAATATTAATACAAAAAAAATGATATTAATATAATAAAAGTATATTAACATAATAAAATGATGTTAATATAATACAATGATATTAATACAATAAAATTATATTAATATAATAAAATGATATTAATATCATACAATAATATTAATATAATTAGATTATATTGATACAAGAAAATTATATTAATATAATAAAATGATATTAATATAAGAAAATAATATTAATATAATAGAATGATATAAATACAATAAAATCATATTAATAGAATAAAATGATATTCATGCAATAAAATCATATTAATATAATAAACTGATATTAATACAATCAAATGATATAAATATAATAAAATTATATTAATATAATAAACTGATATTAATACTATAAAATGATATTAATACAAAAAAATGATATAAATACAATGAAATGATATTAATATAATGAAATGATATTAATATAATAAAATAATATTTATATAATAAAATGTTATTTATACTATAAAATGATATTAATACAATAAAATGATATTTATATAATAAAATGATATTAATATAATAAAATGATATTAATATAATAAAATGATATTAATACAATAAAATGATATTAATATAATAAAATAATATTTATATAATAAAATTATATTAATACAATAAAATGATATAAATATAATAAAATAATATTAATACAATAAAATGATATTAATAAAATAAAATGATATTAATATAATAAAATGATATTAATATGATAAAATGATATTAATAAAATAAAATGATATTAATACAATAAAATGATATTAATATAATAAAATAATATTAATTTAATAAAATGATATTACTTGAATAAAATGATATCAATACAATACACTGATATTAATACAATAAAATAATATTAATATAATAAAATGATATTAATATGGTAAAATGATATTAATAAAATAAAATGATATTAATAAAATAAAATGATATTAATACAATAAAATAATATAAATATAATAAAATGATATTACTTGAATAAAATGATATTAATACAATACACTGATATTAATACAATAAAATGATATTAATACAATGAAATGATATTAATATAATGGAATTATATTAAATGTAATAAAATGATATTAATACAATAAAATTACATTAATAAAATAAAATGATATTAATATAATAAAATTATATTAATACAATAAAATTATACTAATACAATAAAATGATATTAACATAATAAAATGATATTAATATAATAAAATGGTATTAATATAATAAAATAATATTAATAAAATAAAATGATATTAATATAATAAAATGATATTAATACATTAAAATAATATAAATATAATAAAATGATAATTCTTGAATAAAATGATATTAATACAATAAACTGATTTTAATACAGTAAAATGATATTAATACAATGAAATTTTATTAATATAATGAAATGATATTAATTGAATAAAATGATTTTAATACAATAAAAGTATATTAATAGAATAAAAATTATATTAATACAATGAAATGATATTAATGCAATAAAATGATATTAATACAATAAAACTATATTAATAAAATCAAATGATATTAATAAAATAAAATGATATTAATACAATAAAATCATATTAATCGAATAAAATGATATTAATACAATAAAATCATATAAATATAATAAAATGATATTAATACAATAAAATGATATAAATATAATAAAATTAAATTGATATAATAAAATTATATCAATATAATAAAATGATATTAATATAATAAAATTATATTAATACAATGAAATGATATTAATATAATAAAATCATATTAATATAGTGAAATTATATTAATTGAATAAAATTATATAATAACAAGATAATTGTATAAATATATAAAATGATATTAATACAATGAAATGATATGAATAGAATAAAATTATATTAATGTAATAGAATGATATTTATATAATGAAATGATATTGAATAAAATGATATAAATACAATAAAATTATATAAATATAATAAAATGATATTTATATAATAAAATGATATTAATAGAATAAAATGATATTAATACAATAAAATGATATTTATATAATAAAATGATATTAATATAATAAAATGATATTAATATAATAAAATGATATAAATACAATAAAATTATATAAATATAATAAAATGATATTTATATAATAAAATGATATTAATACAATAAAATGATATTAATACAATAAAATCATATTAATAGAATAAAATGATATTAATATAATAAAATTATATTAATACAATAAAATAATATTAATATAATACAATGACATTAATAGAATAAAATGATATTAATTGAATAAAATAATATTAATACAATAAAATGATATTAATACAATAAAGTGATATTAATTAAATACAATGATATTAATATGATAAAATGATATTAATACAATAAGATTATATTAATACAATAAAATGATATTAATACAATAAAATTATATTAATATGATAAAATGATATTAATATAATAAAATGATATTAATACAATAAAATGATATTAATACAATAAAATTATATTAATACAATAAAATGATATTAATACAATAAAATGATTTCGAATAATACAATCCACAGATCTTTAATAAAATACGAATACTCTACCAGAATTTAAATATCATCATAATTAATTTAACAGAACATTATTAATCTTTCTTTAATATATATATATATATATATATATATATATATATATATATATATATATATATATATATATATATATACATATATATATATATATATATATATATATATATATATATATATATATATAATGGACTCCTCCATCGATTTCAAAGTATGATGTTCACACATAATTGATGTGTGAACATCATACATTGAAATCGATGGAGGAGTCCATTATATATATTTGTCCGAAATCTGCACAAAATTATTTGTTTCTAGGGAAGGCTTTGGATAGAACCCTCTACACTTTTCCTATAAAACGGCTAATCTTAGTCGGTGCAATTCATCGCTGCAGACAGTAGATCTCTGATCTTAAATCGGAGTTTTTTTTCTCTTAGATCCATGTCTAAACGCACACTTAGGGAGCGCCTCTTCTAGTAGTTTTAAACACGCCCTAGAGACAAATCTCGAAAGTTCTACGTCCCAGCATAATGCATACAGCGTATAGCATTCTCAAATGGTCGTCCATCTCTGTACTCGCCAAGCTTATCGTTGTTTAACTTCGGTGACCAAATGGGAGCCAGCATGTTAACGTGATTATGCGATATATATATATATATATATATATATATATATATATATATATATATATATATATATATATAGTCCACTTATCCTAGTTTTTATTTTCTATTTCAAATCCTTTGCGTCCGTTGCACAATTCCCTTTTCATTGATGCATTCCGATATGCTGATTTCACGTCAAATTGTTGAACTTGTAAATTTTATTGCGTTGAAATTTGCATCGGCATTTGTATTGGAAGTCATTTTAACTGCAAACAAGCGTGTGTTTTTTGGATCTGCGTGTAGTTTTTAGACTAACCTTTGTCACTAGTCGTGCTTTGAATATCCTGCTTTGGTTTTCATCAGTTTTGATGCCCATTGTGCAGCTATTAATGTTTTATTTAAAAGCCGTTTCTATTGTTGATTGTGCGTTTCTTTTAAATGTCCATCTTCGTTTTTCAAATTTATCAGGAATTCATCGCTTCCTTGTATGGACTTGCATTCTTGCGTGATAATACTCGTCCCTACTCTCGTCGTCCATACAATAGTTATCTAAGTATTTTGGATGGATTTTCAATCTATTTGTTTCGTGCCACTTATTCTCTGTTTACTGGTGTTAACAAATCAAACTGTCTTCAAATACTAGCTTCCTGAACAAAAATGCACTAAACATTGATGTTATTGTTTTCTTTTTTTTCTCTCCGTTTGTAAAACTCAATCATGTTCTGCAACGGCAAAAACAAAAACAACAATTTTTTCTCTACAAAACAATCAAGCTAAACACTTTGAATAAATATTTGAAGATATAAAGCATACCCCCTCTGTATCTGTCTGTTTGTCTGTCTCTCTCTCTCTCACACGCACATACACACACACACACTCACAAACACACACATACACACACGCACACTCACTCACTCACTCACTCTCGCCACTGTCTACTGAACACTCAAGTATCGACTGTCTTCACCTGAATATAACTACTGACAGATTTCAGGGCTGAGAGAACTTAACTATTTATGTCTTCATTTGGATATTATACAATTCTCTTCTATCTTTACCAAATGGTGTAGGTAATTGGATAAACTCTTTCGTTGTTTTCGTGCGGCGCCGCGGCGGTTGTCCTTACTTACTACGAATATATAGATGTTGCTCGTAACACATCACTGATAAGGCTAGAACAAACAATGTTCTATATAAGTAACTTCCTGGTTCGAAAATTAAACAGCATCATGTTGGCCGGCTCGAAGATTGGTGTGAACCTGGCAGAATTAAGAATTTGATTACGCCATTGAATGCGGAAAGATACAGCGGACGACTGGTACTAAATCTGCGGGAGCGTTAGTGCAGAGCAAACTCGCCAACAGTCTGACCGGATCGTTGGATAAAAAACCCTTGAAAAACTTCCAATGTTGTAATACATTCGGGCCTTGTTTATAGTTGCTTTTTAAAACGAAAACATTACAGGTTAATTCCTATTACCTACATTGTTTTGTCGTTCATTTTGTTTGTCGTTCATTTTGTGTGCGTATGTATGTTAGGATCCCTCTCTAAAAAATCATCACCATTATCATCATCATCATTTATTAATTTCACGTGCCATAAAAGGTGAGATTAAAGTTTCATGCTCTTTTCATTTAATTATTGAATGAAATTCAAAGAAATGGGGTTTAAATAGTTAAATATTATGTTATCGTTTGATCAATTGGTTTAAAAAAGAGAAAATTAAAATGAAACGGCTGCCGAGCAACACGGCGTATGTACAGTCATTTTAAAAATATAGTGGAAAATCCTGACACACCCTGAAAATAGATTACTCTGTTTATAAAAGATGTTAGGTGGGGACATATTCATAACGAGTGAAAAATTTTGAAGAAAACAAAAGTCACGTCCGAGAAGTTTTTAAAACTAATTAAAAAATACGGGTTAAAGGTTGGACTTGAAAAGTGCGACTTTTGAATGAACAAAATCGAATATTTGTTCCAGATAATCGATCATGAAGGAAGAAAACCGAACCCAAAAAGAACGGAAGCCATAAAAAAATATGCCTATTCCGGATAACATAACTAAACTACAATCATTTCTTAGTTTAGCAAACTCCTACAATTCATATATTCCTAATATGCACGAATTGAGAGAATCATTAAATAAATTGTTGCGTAAAAATAAGAAGTGGTGCTGGACGAGAAAATACGATAACGTATTTCATAAAATAAAAAGGTGCTTATTATCAGATCTAGCTTTAGCACACTACTATCCGAAAAAGGAATTAATTGTAGTTGCAGATGCAAATGATTATGGCATAGGGGTCGTGCTGCTACACAAATTTGAAGATGGAGTAACAAAACTTCATAATCATGCTTCAAGAGTTTTATTATATGCGGAGAGAAATCAAATTAAGAAGAGGGACTCGCAATAACGTATGCTGTGAAAAAGATTTCATAGATTTATTCATGAAAGAATATCCATTCTATAAATTAATCAAAAAACCATTATTGTCGATTTTTGGGGGTCGAAAAAAAAGGTGTTCATACCCATCCCGTAAATAAGTTACAAAGATGGGATGTCATTTTATTAAATTACAACTTCCAAATACTGAGTGAATTCTGATATGTATGCGCGCGTGTGTATGCGGGTCAATTTGTATATATGTAATGTTCTCTTTTCTTTGTTTTATAATATTCAATTGTGGGTGCTCGTGTGTGTGCGGTGTTTAAACATATAATTTTTCATATACAGTTCAACAAACGGGACATATCACATAACAAGGGGCAATTCGTTTAACAGGACGAATAACGTCTTTTCCATGGGGCACATCAGACAAAAGGGAAACATACCTTCTTTCACTGAGCGGATTTGACTGAAGAGTCTGTAAGATTAAAAAAAAACTTTCCCTAGGAAGGAAAACGCGATACACGAAGTTATATTTTCATATATAACATTAATTTCATATCTTTGGGAGTTGTATGAGTTGGCTCACTGAACGATTCCGTGGACCTCAAGAGATTAAATCTCTTTCAATCCAAACTCCAATCTCAACTGATCCCGTCCGCTCTTTAATTAACTCTCTGACCAACTGCCTGGTCTGTTCCGTGAATCTATCATAACTCATTTTCTTTGTTCGCTATATCCCCAACCAGGTCAGTCTTACGTCAAGGTCATCCTTTTTATTGTTAATTACCTTAACTTTTGTTTATGAGACTAAAATTCCAAAATCTCTTATTACACAAATTTTTAACTGGTTCAGTTCCAATCTTGTATTTTTTTTTTTTTTGTACATAGGAGTCACTACATTATCAAGGCTCGGATGTCACTCGAGGATAAGGGTTATGGAGTGTACAGTAGTCAATGAGATAATATTGTAATCGATAGTAATGGGTATTTGGTAAATTGGATTCATCAAGAATTTGTTTATGTTGGACTTGAAGACAACCAAATTGTAATCAGCTCGGAAGCAGGCAAATGAAAGAGAGTTTCACAGGTGTGCAGTTCTGAGAAAGCAGCTTTGTTCATGGAATTTACGTTTTGATTTAGGCATAGATAAAGAGTAGGGAAAATTATTGATAGTGGTTTCAGCTAAACGGGTGTTTTTGTAAAAGATTGGCGAGGGGTGACCAGAGATTGGAGCTCAAACAAGCACTTGCCATGGAAATAACGATAAAGCAAAGACGGGCTCGCAACGTCTCTTCTGTGGGAAAGAGCTTGTAGAGAAGAGAAAAGGGATCCCTCACTAAGCTACAAAGTCTATTTTGTACTCTGTCAAGGCAGGATAAGCTGGTTTTAGCAGTTCCTGCTCAGATGTGGCAACAGTACTCTATCCTTGAAGGTACTTGGCTTTTATATAGATAGAGAATTGCATCAGCAGTGAGATATCTACTGGAGCGGTAGAATGATACCACCATTTTTCCAGCGACCTTTGCAGCAGATTTGATGTACGTGTTCCATTTCAGATCGGAAGTAAAGGTCAAGCCCGGAAGATTGTCAAAACATGGAGCCTCCCCAAGACGAGAGCCATCCATTTCAATTGATGCAAGATGAGGATCAGAGCGTTGATGATGTAAAGATAGAGGCTTGTTTTTAAATGCATTAAAAGCAACCAGCCACGTCTTCCCTCATTGTACCACACACTCAAGATCAGAGGAGAGAGAATCAGAGACTTGGTCATTTACAGCCTTTGTTGTGTTGCCATAGATGGTAGTGTCATCAACATAAATGACAACGAATTATCTAAGTATGTGTTTTGGGAGATTATTGATGTAGATCAGGAAGAGAGTTGGGCGCAGGATGGACCTCTGAGGGACTCCAGCATTAATACTGTGAGCTTCTGATTTCTGCCCATCAACCACTACTCTTATGAGCCTATCAGAGAGAAATTATTTAATAATTGAGAAGACATTTATAGCTATACCATAGCTGGAGATCTTGTGAAGTAGGCCTTTATGCCATACCTTATCAAAGGCCTTTGATATGTCAAGAGCAATTGCTCTATAAAGGAAGCCTTATTGCATGTCGCTAAGAAGGTTATTTCTGCTGAGGTGGTTAACTACTTCTTTATTTAATATAGATTCCAACAACTTCCTCATGACGCACAGGTGACTTATTGGTCTGTACTGAGAGGGAGATGACCCATCACCTGAGTTCTTAAATACAGGGCATACTGATGACGTTTTCCAGCGTGTTAGGAACCACTTCTACTTAAGACAACGCTTAAACAGTTTTTTAAGTATGGGAGCAAGTTCTGGTTTAAGTTTTTTTTAACGCTATAATTGGAATGCCATCAGGGCCAGTTGCTTTACTAGAATCAAGGTTCTTGATTAGCTTGGCAATATCACGTACAGATAATTGTATGTCGCATAGCATGTTGTCTGTTACAGGTGGAAATACGAGTGGTTGATGAAATACGGGAAGTTGATGGCCTTGGTCGCATAGGTTAGAATTAGCTGCAAAGTTCTTGGCAAATACTTTGGCTTTGTCTAATGCTGATGAGATGACCTCATGTCCATTGATGATGGTTGGGATAGAACACACGCTTCTGTTCAGGATTCTGTTTGCTATTTGCCAAAACTAGTGGGAACCAAGCCGCTGCTCAGCTACTTTGGATTTAACGGACTGAGCATATAAGTGCCCCGCAATTATTTTATTGTTTCACTAAACTATTTTCCCATTTCAATACACCTCTCTACCGTTGAACCTTTCATATTCAATAACATGTGAACATATTGCAGTGTCACCATTGTATTCTCATTTAATTGGGTCATCCAATATTCAACACTTTTTCAAAAATCTACGCAGATTTTTCTACTGCATCCCTTCTTCCTATTAATATGAATTCATAGATGTTAGATTTTTCTACTGCATCCCTTCTTCCTATTAATATGAATTCATAGATGTTAGATTTTTCTACTGCATCCCTTCTTCCTATTAATATAAATTCATAGATGTTAGATTTTTCTACTGCATCCCTTCTTCCTATTAATATAAATTCATAGATGTTAGATTTTTCTACTGCATCCCTTCTTCCTATTAATATAAATTCATAGATGTTAGATTTTTCTACTGCATCCCTTCTTCCTATTAATATGAATTCATAGATGTTAGATTTTTCTACTGCATCCCTTCTTCCTATTAATATGAATTCATAGATGTTAGATTTTTCTACTGCATCCCTTCTTCCTATTAATATGAATTCATGTTAGATTTTGTTTTTACTCACAACTCCCCTCGGCTAAAAAGGTAAGTCCCCCTCCATTCCTATTATTATTATTATTATTATTATTATTATTATTATTATTATTATTATTATTATTCCTATTATTATTATTATTATTATTATTATTCCTATTATTATTATTATTATTATTATTATTATTATTATTATTATTCCTATTATTATTATTATTATTATTATTATTATTATTATTCCTATTATTATTATTATTTCTTCTTCTTGGGACACTCATCGCCCATTGACTGCTCCCCTATTTTATTTAAACTGGAAAGCTCCTTCCTGGCCCCATGATATTTTTTCCTGGGTGTAGGTTTTACTTCCTACGATCGATGTCGGCTGTTTCTCCAGCAACGTTTTTGTCATAGTTAATCAGAGGTCCAGTTTCCTCTCACCACACAACTTGACATCTCGTCTAAGGTTCTTCTGATCCTCTCTCTCCCATGGGTGTTGGTAACTCTTAGGCCCCTCGTATTCCCTAGCCATCAATCCCATCAATCACTATAGATTCATCCATACTCGTTACGTTTTGGGGATCAAAACAGAAACCCCCTACTTACATTTTCTGCACAGGTCAACCCACAATTACACAAGGTACTTGTTATATAATATATCAAACTGGAATCTCGGCAAACTCGGCACAGATCCTCAAAAAACATCGCACATTTCCTAACCCTAACCCTTATTTTGAATAACAACCTAATTCTCGTTTCTGCCGAATAAGGAAGCGCTCTACCTTAACTATCATTTCATGGCGGCATGTGCTATTTTTCTCCGCCAGTGTACTCCAGAATACAAATCTACGGTCATCCCACATGATGTATACCTCTCAGAGTGATACCTTTGTTTAAACGAGATATTTCTGTTAGTAAAAAAAAAACAACAACAAAAAGAAACGTATACGCATTAAAACATTCTTCAGAAAATATTTGCAGATTCGTAAAAAAAAGTTTTATAAAATAAGCAAAATTAGTTTTTTTCCCTTTAGATTTGTATGAGATAATTTCGGCAACAAAAAACACATAAATCTTCGGTTGGTAATTTTAATTGATCTGTGTTGTTAGAAAACATTTTTTTACTTTTGCTCGTTTTATTCTGCTCAGGTTTTCTCTTTGTTTACAGATTTTAGAGGTAAGTAGTCGTATTTTCACTCCCTATATAGTATCTACTCTGATTCTACTCATCATCACTATTACAAAGAATTCGTAGGATAAACTTTTGTTTTTGCGTCGCTTTCGCACCGATTGGATAATATTGTTCGCTGTCGAACAATAACAATGGCATACAAATTGTTTTACAATAATACAGTGAAAATATTCTGTAGGCATGTAATACTTGTGGTTTTATCATAAAGTTGATGCGTCTTCTAATAGTTATTCGACCTTTAAAACTTTATTAAAAATTAAATATAAAATTTAAAATATGAATCTTAAGTGCTTCGTTGGTAAACTATATTGCTTGTAAGTCAATAAATCTCTTATAATTACGGTATTTGTTTGCTTCCAAGAATTCACGATAGTCTTAATATTATTTTAGGGGTCATCATCTCTTTACCATGAAACACTGTTTCGGAGATTTGAAAACAAACCATATACAATAGACACAGGGATTAGTCACATACTATTTAAGATATTCTGAATATACTAACTTGTTACGAAAAGTAACCACATGTTGGATTTAAAATACATCCATCTTGGTTTATGAAAATCAAACACAAAGTAATTGTAATTTGGCAAAATCTTTTTAATCGGTTTTCGGTCAGAAATTTGGCTGACAAGTGCTCAAAGTTCAACGATTTGACCTTTGAAAATTCTACCGAACTCCTCTGCCAATTTTGGGTCTAAACACTTGAAATTTTAGATGCATATGGATCAAACCTTTTAATTTGATTTGAGCCCAAAACAATAAATGTTAAGGAGTCAAAATTGAGGCTAAAGTTTTTTAAAAAATTGACCTCTCCGGTCTCTACCAAATTACTCAGCCAATTTTTAGTCTAAACATTTGAAATTTTACATAAAGTGTATTCAGACATAGTGTTACATGGAAGCGGACAGGCCCCAGTAATTAAAGGAACAACGTAGTTTAAGTTGAAAATAATATTTGTTAAAAGGAAAAGGTTAAATTTGAACTCAGCATTCAAAAGTTAAGAGCAATTACATATTGCAATTCTAGGAATGCAGCCGATTGTTCATTGGTCTTAGAAATAACTGGATATATTAATGATGTCAGTTAAAAGAATGGACAATATAAGTTAGATAATGATGAAATAAATAGTTTATAATTGAAACAATTCATTTAGGAATTTTTTTGTTATCAAACGTGATTAGGCGCATGTGTAATTTGAATACGTGAAGGAATAACATTGTTGTACACGCCTCTGACGTCATAAAGGAAAGGGAATTCCTAATATATTGAGATGGATTTGAGTCAGTTAGGCAGACAGGGTCGTAGAGAGTAGTAAAGAGTCAGAGTCGAGTCAATCAGATTGGGAGCTGATGCCCCTTGGAGACGAAGGGGAGAAGATGAGACCATGTAATCGTATGAGCTTGCGTTCCTGATTCATCAATCATCCGGATGGAGAATAAAGAATCATCATTTATTTGTAAACTTTTCTTCGTTGTCGCCTTTGGAAAATGAAAAGTAAATGTCTTTGTCTATCATATCTCTAAATGAACATTGTGCAACACGCTTCAAGTGTTAACTGTCTGTCCCGTTCCCATCATCATTAAATAATGAATCTTCCCCCTCTGATGTAAAAAGAATAATCATCATCATCATCATCATCATCATCATCATCGTGATGCACTCAGTATAAATATCACCCCCTTATTAAAACTGTATCCTCGTCATTATTGAAATATACACAAGCCCGATAAATAACCACCCGACAATATACACTCTGCAATATATGTACACACAGTATATAAACACTGAAATTTACATACACCCAGAGATAACCAACACGCTATTCAATATTAGGGCAAGCTTTTTAATCGGTTTTTGGCCGAAAATTTGGCTGCCAAGGGGTTAAAGTTCAAAAGATTTTACCTTTGAGGTCTCTAGCAAATTATTCAGCCAATTTTTGGATCTAAACATTTGAAATTTTACAAAAAGAGTATTCAAACATGCAGCAAGCTTTTTAATCAGTTTTGGTCAAAGTTAGAAGAATGGACTTTTGCAGACTCTACCAAACTCCTCACCCAATTTTGTGTCTAAACACTTGAGATTTTAGGTGTAGGTTACCTGGGCATGAGTCAAACTTATTAATATATATATATATATATATATATATATATATATATATATATATATATATATATATATATATATATACATATGAGCATAAAGTTATGAACAGTACATAGGGTCCGAGCAAAGCCGAGCAGAACTGCTAGTAAAAAATAAAAGAATCAAGCTTCAATTCTTGGGAAAGTACTTGAACCATTCAAAATTATATCTGCATGTGAGAAACAGAGATAAGGAATTAGAGAAACACTCATACAATTGGAAATAAAAATCAAATTCGATGGTCTGATGTTCTACTAACCAAACTGTGTGTTGGAAGTTGAAGAAATTAAATCATAGTTAAATGAAAATCTTTATTTCTTTACATTTTTATGATATTGATAACAAAAAATACCAATTCTTTTTTTCTGATGAATATTGCTTTTATGCTCGGTGAAAACCATCATTTCCTAGAGGGCTCCAACGACAGGGAAGTTTGTGTGTGTGTTTGTGTGTGTGTGCATATATATATATATATATATATATATATATATATATATATATATATATATATATATATATATAGAGAGAGAGAGAGAGAGAGAAACAAACAGACAGACAGAGATTATACTTATCCCCAGACACTTGTTTCCTTGTCTCTATGACTCATCATAGTTCTTCTCTACTAATATGTTTTGACAATCGGGTTTACCATGAAATTATAGTCGTGTTAAAATCACACGCACACGCGCGTTTGACGTTCTTGCCTAAAAGGAACATACCCTGTTACTACTAGACATACAACACGTTTTATAGGACATTACAGGATTGTGGACCTCCTAAAAAATATAGGATCTGATTTACAGCATATTTCTCCACATCTGAATTCTTCCAAAAGAAATGTTCAACTTACCAAATACGGGCAAACGGATTTTTTTGGGGTCCCCAAACGTCACTTCAACGCCCTCTGGGATGGAATTTATTGAAAATGGCGTCTCGTTTTGGCGTTTTTCTTTAGGTTTTTGTGTGTCAGTGTGGCAAAAACTTTCTGAATTTTCCTCTTGATGATGCGCAGATTCCTGCACATTAGAACGATGAGTTTGGTAGTTTGCACTACATTGAGAACCTCTGATGTCCAGATCACTTGCTTTTGATTCAGCACGGACAGATAGTGGGTGTCGAATTTGGGGTAAATTCAGTGGGGTTTTCTTGCTTGGAGATGGTGACATGGTCGAGGGTAGAGAGGACCTCATGGAGCTTGAAGTGTAGAGATCAGTCCGGTTGGAGATGTGGGATAAACTCCGAGAGATTACCAATCCAGACATCGTTTTTTTATATCTCGAATGTGCAGCAGAAATAAAATAAAGTTGGCATCAAATTCTTCAAATTAAAGATTTCTGGTCACAAGAAGAAAAAGGGCAAATCTGTTAAAAGAAAGAAAGGTAAAGAAAATGTGAAATTCGATGTTCATCGCATTTGGGGTAAATTAAACGGGTCTTTTGTTGAAGGAATATGTAAAAAAATGTGGTGAACTAATCAGAAAGTGACAGAAAGTAAAACTTAATTTGAAAAAACGAGAGGATCTTGTAGAGAATCTGTTGCACATAAAAAAAATGCGTAAAAGACATCAATATAAGTTAAGTAACACCAATCTTTTTCATTTGGAGTTTTTATTATGTCTAACTTGGTAAAAAGGGAATAAATGCAGATTAGTATGCATGCGCTAAAGGACAATAAATGACCCATGCTTTTTGGGAACAACATATTTTAGTGGAAAACATTTTATGCAAATTTTGTATTGAATTATGCTGATTATTTTCCAATTGTTCTTTGTACAAAACTTTAGTGTTCCATGTACAGTGAATCGGAAGAATAAAACTGAATTCTGAAAAGCAAGGCCATTATACGTTTTGTTTCTTTAGTTAGGCATAAATAAATGAGTGTAAAAGGCCAATAAAAGTTAAACAACATGAAAACAATTTTAATTTTGAGTTTATGTTGTGTGCTAACTCATTGGTGAAAATGATCAACAACCAAAAGATACAAAGTCCAGATTTCCAGTCTTGTTTTGATATGTATTATTTTTTGGCAAGTTACAAGCTCTTCAACAAAGATAATGGCTACATGACACATAACAATAAGAAACAACGTCACACATAATGAAGTGCATGACATACTTTCCAATTAACAAAGTCAATAAAGGGAGGCCACATAACGTATAGCATAGTTGTTGATTCAGTCCTATGTTTCTTTGATTAATTGCATTGTGTTTAAGAATTAAATAATCTCCAAACTGCTTGATATTCCATAAAACAGACAAACAGTATAAAACATTTTGTAGAAAACCCCTGGTAGTAGTGTAAAAATGAATCTCTAAGTGCATTCATATGGAGCTATGGGAGTATAACCCCTTAAAACTTTACAAATATCCCATCTTTATAAACTTTTCTGGGGAAGACAATGGAAGTAGTTCCAAATCTCTAAGTGACCTATTAACCTAAGGGCGCTATGATGTGCATAACCTCCTTAAAACTTGACATATAAACTATTTTTATGAAATTTAAAGCATATGTATTAGTTTTTGGAACAAACAAGGGAAGTGACCTTGAATTTCTGTGTTATTCTCTCTGCGTCAAATATCTATATGCTCCCCTCCCCGACTTCTAAGTGACACATTGGGACAAAACTTCTATAAAACTTCAAATATGTAAAGAACTTATTTTCATGAAATTTAAACCATGTGTATAAAACACTAATTCAAGGAGTTTTCCAGCAATTCAGATTCTTCTAACTATATTACAGGGCAAAAGGTAACGGGGGGGGGGCAAAAAAAACAAAAACAAAGAACGTAATATGGTATAATTATGGGAGTGTACCATGTATGTCCACTGCACAGATTGTGATCGTTGTACTAACTCAAAGTTGATGCACGATTACGATATTCGTTGCAGTGTCAACTGGATGGCTCAGTTAGTGTTGCAATTGAATAATTCTTCCTCCAATTAAAACGACAAGAACAATTATTTGAGGAGTGGGTATCATGGTATTCGTTTTCTTTGATTGAATGATAGTCTTGCAAATGAGAAACACAAGGTTTGAAGGTTAAGAGTTCATTTCTCTCTGAAAGGTACACAAATCCAACTGATCCCAACAAACCAAACTAACTTTGTCACGCCTAAAGAACCAAATCTAACTTGTCTGCCCTTTTCTGGAATGTATGCACTTTTGATTAGTAAGCTTAGATTTTGGTCATCTTTATTCAGCCATCAAAATATCCGCCTGAGATAACGGCTAGCTAGTATCCACTCAAAAGAGCTTCTCCACAGGCAATTCATGAACATTATTTTCAGTCTTCATCTCTCAGCATGAAACCCCGTTCACTGAAACATTCAGTCTTCCTCCAAAGCAAAATAAAATTGTGGGTGCCTAAACATAAAATAGGAAAAGTTTTCATTTTTCTGTGCCCCCCCCCTTCCTTCCCGAACATTTCTTATTGTTATTCACATGCACAGCAATAAACATGCAACTAAATATGTGCATGTTTACATAATGACTACACTGAAAAAGTACATAGTAGTGATCCTCATTCATATCCCCAGCAATAGTGGGTCTTCCTGCTAGTATATATATATATATATATATATATATATATATATATATATATATATATATATATATATATATATATATATAATTTTTTGATTGTAGAAACTCTCTTCTGGACCAAAGTACCGTAGGTTTGCAACAACAGATGCCACATACAAATTTATTATATCTAGACTATTAACCACTATCTTATATAACTGTAGAACACCATTTTAGACACATTTAGTCGTTCTAATAAAATCCTACATTTCATCCTAGGAGCAACATCATCACAATCGCAACCATCTTTATATGAAGTAGTTACAATTTTTCCCTCTTAATAACAAGTCCTCCTACTATTATCAGTCATCACCGGGGGGTATTCTGTAATTTCAGCAGATATGAGATACCCTTTGTGTCTGGATTATAAACTAATCGACATAACATAATCTCTCCCTTTTCTGATTCAAAAATATTAAAGTCTCTCAAGACTAATTCCGCTAAATCTGATTAGCAGACCTCTGACCATTGCTATATTCCAAATTAACGTATTCACATGCTAAACTAACGCTAATGTACCATTCAAATGTGGCGTCACAATGATACCTCTAAGAAAATTACTGCGTTTATTTTCTTACATTTAAGTGCGTAGGTTTGCATTTCATCTCTTTCTCTCTCTCTTTCTCTCTCTATCTCTCTCTCTCTCTCTGTATATATTCTTTCCAACTCTCTCTTTCTTCCTCTCTTTCTCTCTCTCACTCTCTTTCTCTCACTTGCTTTTTATATTTTTTTCACAGTGATGTCGAAGAAAAAACAACAAACATTTATTTCCTCTCTCTCTGTCGCTCGCTTGCATTGTACATTTATTCCAGTAATTAATTATATTTTTTTCAGACATAATTACGTTTTGAATTTTATGTACTTCATTTAAATATACTTTATTTAAACCTGTGCAATCTATTAAGGATCGTCACCGAATTAAAAATAAATGTTTCAGCAATATCATCTACTGGATTCTCGACATTGCGCACACGTTAACCTTTTTTTAATGGGTAGGGTAAATTTGTACATTAGGTCCACCTCCACAATTTTCTTTAGAATGACGACTTTTAAAGGTTTTCGACTACGCTGATTAAAAATCTCATTCAAATTTTGTGGAGACAAGTACTTATAGAGATATAAAGACCTGTGTTATGCACTGTAATTCACTGGCTGCCAGGTTTATATGCACGTGGGACAAATCTATTTCTCTCCTACCGACACTGCCACTCCCCAATTGCGGGTGTGTTTGCTGACAATGATTATCACGGTTAAATTTGGGTGAATTATTTTTCCACCTCTCCACCAAAAAAAAAAATAAAAAGGGGTTGTCTACTCTGAAGGCCGTTCTTTACATGGGGATGTTGGGGTATGTATTCTGAACGCTGTTTTTAAGATAGGGAGGTTGGTGGTGTCTATTCCAGAAGCCGTTCTTAACATGGATAGTTTGAGATGTCTATTCCAAACGCCATTCTGAACATGACAATACTCAAAGTGAAGTGAAAAAGTCGTAATTGTTTTGTTTTACACACTAAAAAAAGACAACATAAAACTGGAATTTAATTTAATACTATTTGTGGAAGAGTTGAAAAGATAAGGGAGACTTGAACAACAAACGGAAATAACTACGACTGCTAAACAGTAGGAATCCCTAACTTCTAAAACTTCTGTTTCTACTTTCCATTATTATTCTAATGGGCCATTTTTCGTAATTTTATTAATTTATACTGATTTATGCATTCCTTTAATTGCTTTTTTTTAAATTTGAGATTAATTTAAGTACCTGCATGTTATCGCCCCAAACCAGCACTAATCGCCAGTGAATGCAGATTATTTCATTTCAGCCACAGCCGCTAGTGTCTGCAATTGTTCAGGGATGGCAGTGGGCACCAACAGCAACCGTAGTTTACTTTTTTGTGAGGGGGGGGGGCAGGCTTCCACCGGACAATGCTGGTTAACAGGTCCCATAAGTATATATATATATTCTGAAAATTCTCTCTCTCTCTCTCTCTCTCTCTCTCTCTATATATATATATATATATATATATATATATATATATATATGTGTGTGTGTGTGTGTGTGTGTGTGTGTGTGTGTGTACAACTCTCCTACCGGCCATACCACTAATCATAACCAAACCTGACATGATGATGGTCTTTGACCTAGGGATGGTGCACATTGTTTTTCAAGGTCAAAGTCAAATGTTAAGGTCGGACTCTGCTAGTAACAACAACAGCAACAACAACAACAATAATAATAATAATAATAATAATAATAATAATAATAATAATAATAATAATGATGATGATGATAATGAGGCAGTTTATGGGTTTTGCTAAAAAAGAACTGAGGCATCTTGACCAGAAGACCAGAAAACTTATGGTCATGCACAATGCATGACTCTTTTGTCTAGAAGACTGTGTGAATGAAAAGAAAATTAAAAAAATACATAATGCAGGACACTGGAAGGATAATTAATGAAGCAAGAGAAACTAGAAAACTGAACATGACAGAAAGGCAAGGGATAAGATGAAAAAAGAAAAATAGAAAGACAAACAGCAGCCTGTTCTTGTAAGTGAGTAAATATGAAATAGGATAGTCAAGGATTCGAACTTGCGAAGCTAGATTTGGAATTGAGAATTCCAATCATAAGTTAAAATAAACACAGAATGTTATTATAAAATGGAATGCAGAATTACCATTGTTTAGTTCACACAAAAAAGTTAGATATCTGTTTATTATTACCATTGTTTAACTCACACAAAATAGTTAGATATGTTTATTGAAAAAGGAATGTAATGATGAATTTTGTTTCTGTTATAAAAATGAAATTAAAATAAGGAATTTAAAAACGACAATGGAAAATTTTATTTGTAAAGTGAGTTACGTGAATTAGGTTGAGAAGGCATGCCATGCCATGTGTCTGATATGCATGTGCTGGTCATGCAATGACATCATGAGTTATGAATTTAGTTAAATGAATCAGGTGAGATCAGATCGGGCAGATCAGTCAGATCAGAGAAGCAGAGAGGTTCAGACCGATTCTCAGTTAGAGTCAGGCCACCCTCTTGGAAGCGGGAGGCTTAGAAGGAACCATGAAACAACTTTGAATCCTGAAGTACAGAATCATTTCCGACTGGTCGAAGAATAAACTATCAACATGTTTTTATAACTGCCGTCTTTCTGTGTTCATCATTCCAACGAGAAAGGTAATGTGTTTATATTATATGTACAACTGTCAAACGTAAATGCCAAACGCACTATCTCTCTGTCTATCTGTCAGTGTATCATAAATCTCCTCTTGTTGAATTACATGCTCGGCTCTCCTGTATTAGCCTGTACCCTGTCTCTTTATATATAAGACTGTCTCTATCTCATAATATGTCTCCTTATATATACAGAACTGTCTCTCTCTTTATATATACGCGATATATCTGCACACAACATGAACCTCTAAGACTCTATTAAGACGAACATAACAACAACAACAACAACAACAATATATTACATCTTACTAACAAGAACATTTAATAAGACAGTATGCAACACAGCTACACAAGGGGTTCTTAAGAATGACAAAATATGAGACTAATGAAAACACTTGGACATGGCTATGAAGAGGACACAAAAACAGAGAAACTTAATCCTTAATAACAGCCGCACAAGATAACATGATTAGAACCAACCAAATTAAAGCAAAGACTAACAAGACACAAAAAAGCAGCAAATGCAGACTCTGAGGACAAAGAGAAGAAACAATAAACCACATATTAAGCGAATACAGCAAACTAGCCCAAAAAAGAATAGACACGATCAAATGAGAAAGTAATACACTGAGAATTATTCAAGCAACTGCATCTTGAACACTAAGAAAAATGGTAAAAGCGCAGACCAGCAGCAGTACTTATAAACGGAAGTCACAAAATTTTATGAGACATGGGTATTCAAACAGATAACCCCATCCAAGCAAGAAGATCAGATGTCATAATATTTAGTTAAGAAGACGGAAAAATCCTACCAGATTGTAGATTCCACTGTTTCAGCATGAAATGTACAAAAGAAACATCAAGAAGAGAAGGAAATACACAGAACTGACGAAAGAGCTGAAAGGTATATGGAAGATGAAGAAAGTCAAGCTAATCTCAATTATAGTATGAACACTATCAGTAATCTCAAAAATCTTTGATAAATAATGGGAAAGATTTGAATCAGGAGGATTGCTGAGAAATAACAATAATGAAAACGGTTGAAATATTAAGGAAAACGTTTAAATGCAGAGACTAATACACATTATCTACAAACGCTAGGAGAGGCTTATTGTCCACCAAATTCCAGTGCACACCAATGCCAACGAGAAATCAGTGGTAAATGGCTGTTGCGATAACGCAAATTCTTTTGCAAAGGTTATTGAAAGAGGTGGAGAGCACTAGAAATCTGGGGAGATTTGTTGTCACTCAAACTCCAGGGAACTCCATCAAAGAGACATCTTTGATGGCTTGTGTGAAAACTCCTAGTGCAATAATAATAATAATAATAATGATAATAATAATAATAATAATAATAAATGGATACATGTGACACTTTTTATTATTTATTCTATTTTGATTTAATTCAAAAAATCATAAATTGTGACAAATCTGTTAAGAAATTTTTTACTTCATATTATTGTTATGGATAAGATGGAAGTAAAGAAACTTATATTTTATTATCTATTGTTTATAATATGCGTGAACACATTATAAAAATTCGATGACAAAACAAAACAATTAAGAAGCAACACATAGAAATCAGTCATTGTTTCTTTGAATGCTCACATAGACATATTACAATATTTAAAGAATGGTTGACAGGAATGAGACAAAGACAGGAAAGGGTGGGTGACTTGTTCAGGTCATTATAAATTACAGGTAATTATAACAATTAAAATGATTTTTCCAAATGTAACTCAATCTCAGAACTAAAGTATATATTTTAGCATGCATTTTGTGTTGTTGTTGTTATTATTATTATTATTATTATTTTAGAAGTAAAGAGCCTTATTATTTTGCCATCTAATTTACACATATGTTTGTGGTGTATATGAAAGTTAAATACCTACATTGAAGAAAGAAACTTTTTTCTCTAAATGCTTATAGAGACATTAAGAAATATTAAATAATCGTTGAATCAACCGAATAAGAAAGGGCGAGGGAAATACATAAATAGTAAAGAGAAAGATCGGTGACTTGTTCAGTTAATTATAAATTACAGTTAATTATAAGAATTGAAATGATTGTTTGAAACATAATTCAATCATGGAACTAAGGAATATATTTTAGCATGTATTTGTGTGATTAGAATATACTTTAGGTAACAAACATTGATTCAACTTTTGTATTCTAATTATAAGGATAGATTTCTGAGAATCAAAATATATTTACCGGGTGAGAAACGGACAGCGTTTTAGGCGGGTATCAACTTGAACAAGAACAGCACAATTGTGAAAAAAATAACACACTAGAAAGAAGAAAAGAAGACAACAGCGGCTATACCTACCCCCCAGGATGTGTGAGAAATGGGGAGGGAGTCATCAGCGTGTCCATAGTAACTCATACCTAAAAAAAAAAAAGAAAAAGAAAAAAGAGAAAAAGAAAAGAAATGAAATTTTTCAAGAAAGTATGCAGACTCAGAGACATATTTAACACAAGTAGACTACCCACCTTAGGCCAGGCTCAATATCACCAGATACTCGAGATCAAAGTGTAATATCAGTTTAGGGTTAAAATTAGACGTTTAGGGTTAATAAAAAGTGGGTGCATGTTAAGAGCTTGTCTGGACATGCTTCATATGGTTCTGGATCCTTTTGGAACCCATTCTGATTGAGACTAATTGAGTGAATAGGTCTTACATCTGTTTCCATATATGGGTAACAGAGATCTTACTAGATGCTCACACACCACTTTCGTTGTTCGCCTTGCCCTTGATTATTTTTTATTCATTTTATTTTTTTTTTGTACACTATCCACTCCATAACTGCATCCTATTTCTTTTGCTACCACTTCCACTTAGAGATTAAATTGTTTGTTTCCGGTTCTAAATAAAGCAGATTGGTCCTGGATATGACCTTAAACTATATCCAGTAGTGAGGCCCCAGCTTGTGGGGTTTGGGGAGTGTGAAGCCACCCTTTAATTACCATTGCTCCCAGGTCCAATCTGACCCGGAGTGTTAGTACCTGTTAGGGTCCCAATTATGGGTTAAATAGAAACCGACTTGAAAACAACAAATATATTCTATTAAAAAATTTTTCTTTAAAATCTTTGGATTTGGCATTAAATAACCCGAAAAGGGTTGATATGCTGTAAAACAACCAAACCAACCAAATCAACTAAATAAACCAGAAAAGGTGGGTGTATTATTCTTAGAAAAACTGTAGAGTGTCATTAACCTGCTTTTGATTTGTTTTGTTTTTTGGTTTATTTTGTTGTTGTTTTTTTTTCTTTTCTCCTCTCCTTATTTTGTATGTAATTTTAAATATATTTTGTAAATAAAATTGATTTTAAACCAATGGAATGATTTAAGAATAAGAAAACAAGTCTGCTACGGAAATGAAAAAAATCACGAACTTCCATTGCAAAATACTAAAAGAATGGGACCGCTAACAGCATGCCAATTAAATTATTTTATGAGTGAATTCAGGTGTCCAATTCTAACTAACCACCTCAAACACATAAGATGGGCTAAAAAGAGGTTCGCTTCACTATGATCAGGAGAGGATTATAATAGCTGCTCATGAACAATGGTTTTAAGAAAATGAGTGGTCTCAATAATGACAACAAGTGCAGGTACTGTCACATAGAAGTAGAGAGTGTGAGTCACCTGACATCCAACTACTTATATATCACATTAAAAAAAATGGAATCTTAGGAAGATCTCCATTATTCCAGTAATTATAGAAACAAACAGATTAACACAAAAATATTTTTCAAAACTACCTGGCAAATATACCCAGTGAACGAAATGCAAGAGAAACAGAAACAATTACACTTAAAAATGAGGTTAAATTCTTAAAAAGTAGAACAATAGATAAATGTCTGGCATCTGCTAAAATCCCCTATCTACAGCAAAAACAAAAAGATCAGAAAATTGAAAAAACAAAAAAACAAAAAAACAAACGCAGTTTCTGCTGACACTGTGAGAATAGCACAGCTGTTGTTTGTCGTTTTCTTTTTGTTTTTTTTTTTTTTTGGTGAACATCATTCATTCGAATAATTTTTTTTCGTGGACATCATTCATTCGAATAAATTTTTTTAGTGTACAGCATTCATTTGAATAATTTTTTTTGGTGGACATCATTCATTTGAATAACTTTTTTAGTGTACATCATTCAATTGAATAATTTTTTTAGTGTACATCATTCATTCGAATAAATTTTTTTTGTGTACATCATTCATTTGAATAAATTTTTTTGGTGGACATCATTCATTCGAATAATTTTTTTAGTGTACATCATTCATTTGAATAATTTTTTTTAGTGTACATCATTCATTTGAATAATTTTTTTGATGGACATAATTCATTTGAATAAATTTTTTTAGTGTACATCATTCATTTGAATAATTTTTTTAGTGTACATCATTCATTTGAATAATTTTTTTGATGGACATAATTCATTTGAATAAATTTTTTTAGTGTACATCATTCATTTGAATAATTTTTTTTGATGGACATCATTCAATTGAATAAATTTTTTTAGTGTACATCATTCATTTGAATAATTTTTTTTGATGGACATCATTCATTTGAATAAATTTTTTTAGTGTACATCATTCATTTGAATAATTTTTTTTAGTGTACATCATTCATTTGAATAATTTTTTTTGATGGACATCATTCATTTGAATAAATTTTTTTAGTGTACATCATTCATTTGAATAATTTTTTTTAGTGTACATCATTCATTTGAATAATTTTTTTTAGTGTACATCATTCATTTGAATAATTTTTTTTGATGGACATCATTCATTTGAATAAATTTTTTTAGTGTACATCATTCATTTGAATAATTTTTTTTGATGGACCTCATTCATTCGAATATATTTTTTTAGTGTACATCATTCATTTGAATAATGTTTTTGATGGACATCATTCATTTGAATAAATTTTTTTAGTGAACATCATTCATTTGAATAATTTTTTTTGATGGACATCATTCATTCGAATAAATTTTTTTAGTGTACATCATTCATTTGAATAATTTTTTTTGATGGACATCATTCATTTGAATAAATTTTTTTAGTGTACATCATTCATTTGAATAATTTTTTTTAGTGTACATCATTCATTTGAATAATTTTTTTTGATGGACATCATTCATTTGAATAAATTTTTTTAGTGTACATCATTCATTTGAATAATTTTTTTTGATGGACCTCATTCATTCGAATATATTTTTTTAGTGTACATCATTCATTTGAATAATGTTTTTGATGGACATCATTCATTTGAATAAATTTTTTTAGTGAACATCATTCATTTGAATAATTTTTTTTGATGGACATCATTCATTCGAATAAATTTTTTTAGTGTACATCATTCATTTGAATAATTTTTTTTGATGGACATCATTCATTTGAATAATTTTTTTTGGTGTACATCATTAATTCGAATAAATTTTTTTAGTGTACATCATTCATTTGAATAAATTTTTTAGTGTACATCATTCATTTGAATAATTTTTTTTGACTGACATCATTCATTCAGTTAAATTTTTTTAGTGTACATCATTCAATTGAATAATTTTTTTTGATTTACATCATTCATTCAGTTAAATTTTTTTAGTGTACATCATTCAATTGAATAATTTTTTTAGTGTACATCATTCATTTGAATAATTTTTTTTGATTGACATCATTCATTCGAATAAATTTTTTTAGTGTACATCATTCAATTGAATAAATTTTAAAGTGTACATCATTCATTTGAATAACTTTTTTTAGTGTACATCATTCAATTGAATAATTTTCTTTAGTGTACATCATTCAATTGAATAATTTTTTTAGTGTACATCATTCAATTGAATAATTTTTTTTAGTGTACATCATTCAATTGAATAATTTTTTTTAGTGTACATCATTCAATTGAATAATTTTTTTAGTGTACATCATTATTTTGAATAATTTTTTTTGATTGACATCATTCATTCGAATAAATTTTTTTAGTGTACATCATTCAATTGAATAATTTTTTAAGTGTAAATCATTCATTTGAATAATTCTTTTTGGTGTACATCATTCATTAGAATAATTTTTTTAGTGTACATCATTCAATTGAATAATTTTTTTTAGTGTACATCATTCAATGTAATAATTTTTTTTAGTGTACATCATTCAATTGAATAATTTTTTTTAGTGTACATCATTCAATTGAATAATTTTTTTTAGTGTACATCATTCAATTGAATAATTTTTTTAGTGTACATCATTCATTTGAATAATGTTTTTGATGAACATCATTCATTCGAATAAATTTTTTTAGTGTACATCATTCAATTGAATAATTTTTTAAGTGTACATGATTCATTTGAATAATTTTTTTTAGTGTACATCATTCATTTGAATAATTTTTTTAGTGTACATCATATAATTGAATAATTTTTTTTAGTGTACATCATTCAATTGAATAATTTTTTTTAGTGTACATCATTCATTTGAATAATTTTTTAAGTGTACATCATTCATTTGAATAAATTTTTTTAGTGTACATCATTCAATTGAATAATTTTTTTTAGTGTACATCATTCAATTGAATAAATTTTTTTAGTGTACATCATTCAATTGAATAATTTTTTTAGTGTACATCATTCATTTGAATAATTTTTTTTGATTGACATCATTCATTCGAATAAATTTTTTTAGTGTACATCATTAAATTGAATAATTTTTTTTGATGGACCTCATTCATTCGAATATATTTTTTTAGTGTACATCATTCATTTGAATAATTTTTTAAGTGTACATCATTCATTTGAATAAATTTTTTTAGTGTACATCATTCAATTGAATCATTTTTAGTGTACATCATTCAATTGAATAAATTTTTTTAGTGTACATCATTCAATTGAATAATTTTTTTAGTGTACATCATTCATTTGAATAATTTTTTTTGATTGACATCATTCATTCGAATAAATTTTTTTAGTGTACATCATTAAATTGAATAATTTTTTTTGATGGACATCATTCATTTGAATAAATTTTTTTAGTGTACATCATTCATTTGAATAATTTTTTTTGATGGACCTCATTCATTCGAATATATTTTTTTAGTGTACATCATTCATTTGAATAATGTTTTTGATGGATATCATTCATTTGAATAAATTTTTTTAGTGAACATCATTCATTTGAATAATTTTTTTTGATGGACATCATTCATTCGAATAAATTTTTTTAGTGTACATCATTCATTTGAATAATTTTTTTTGATGGACATCATTCATTTGAATAATATTTTTTGGTGTACATCATTAATTCGAATAAATTTTTTTAGTGTACATCATTCATTTGAATAAATTTTTTAGTGTACATCATTCATTTGAATAATTTTTTTTGATTGACATCATTCATTCAGTTAAATTTTTTTAGTGTACATCATTCAATTGAATAATTTTTTTTGATTTACATCATTCATTCAGTTAAATTTTTTTAGTGTACATCATTCAATTGAATAATTTTTTTAGTGTACATCATTCATTTGAATAATTTTTTTTGATTGACATCATTCATTCGAATAAATTTTTTTAGTGTACATCATTCAATTGAATAAATTTTAAAGTGTACATCATTCATTTGAATAACTTTTTTTAGTGTACATCATTCAATTGAATAATTTTCTTTAGTGTACATCATTCAATTGAATAATTTTTTTAGTGTACATCATTCAATTGAATAATTTTTTTTAGTGTACATCATTCAATTGAATAATTTTTTTTAGTGTACATCATTCAATTGAATAATTTTTTTAGTGTACATCATTCATTTGAAAATTTTTTTTTGATTGACATCATTCATTCGAATAAATTTTTTTAGTGTACATCATTCAATTGAATAATTTTCTTTAGTGTACATCATTCAATTGAATAATTTTTTTAGTGTACATCATTCAATTGAATAATTTTTTTTAGTGTACATCATTCAATTGAATAATTTTTTTAGTGTACATCATTCATTTGAATAATTTTTTTTGATTGACATCATTCATTCGAATAAATTTTTTTAGTGTACATCATTCAATTGAATAATTTTTTAAGTGTACATCATTCATTTGAATAATTCTTTTTGGTGTACATCATTCATTAGAATAATTTTTTTAGTGTACATCATTCAATTGAATAATTTTTTTTAGTGTATATCATTCAATTGAATAATTTTTGTTAGTGTACATCATTCAATTGAATAATTTTTTTTGATGGACCTCATTCATTCGAATATATTTTTTTAGTGTACATCATTCATTTGAATAATTTTTTAAGTGTACATCATTCATTTGAATAAATTTTTTTAGTGTACATCATTCAATTGAATAATTTTTAGTGTACATCATTCAATTGAATAAATTTTTTTAGTGTACATCATTCAATTGAATAATTTTTTTAGTGTACATCATTCATTTGAATAATTTTTTTTGATTGACATCATTCATTCGAATAAATTTTTTTAGTGTACATCATTAAATTGAATAATTTTTTTTGATGGACATCATTCATTTGAATAAATTTTTTTAGTGTACATCATTCATTTGAATAATTTTTTTTGATGGACCTCATTCATTCGAATATATTTTTTTAGTGTACATCATTCATTTGAATAATGTTTTTGATGGACATCATTCATTTGAATAAATTTTTTTAGTGAACATCATTCATTTGAATAATTTTTTTTGATGGACATCATTCATTCGAATAAATTTTTTTAGTGTACATCATTAATTTGAATAATTTTTTTTGATGGACATCATTCATTTGAATAATTTTTTTTGGTGTACATCATTAATTCGAATAAATTTTTTTAGTGTACATCATTCATTTGAATAAATTTTTTAGTGTACATCATTCATTTGAATAATTTTTTTTGATTGACATCATTCATTCAGTTAAATTTTTTTAGTGTACATCATTCAATTGAATAATTTTTTTTGATTTACATCATTCATTCAGTTAAATTTTTTTAGTGTACATCATTCAATTGAATAATTTTTTTAGTGTACATCATTCATTTGAATAATTTTTTTTGATTGACATCATTCATTCGAATAAATTTTTTTAGTGTACATCATTCAATTGAATAAATTTTAAAGTGTACATCATTCATTTGAATAACTTTTTTTAGTGTACATCATTCAATTGAATAATTTTCTTTAGTGTACATCATTCAATTGAATAATTTTTTTAGTGTACATCATTCAATTGAATAATTTTTTTTAGTGTACATCATTCAATTGAATAATTTTTTTTAGTGTACATCATTCAATTGAATAATTTTTTTAGTGTACATCATTCATTTGAATAATTTTTTTTGATTGACATCATTCATTCGAATAAATTTTTTTAGTGTACATCATTCAATTGAATAATTTTCTTTAGTGTACATCATTCAATTGAATAATTTTTTTAGTGTACATCATTCAATTGAATAATTTTTTTTAGTGTACATCATTCAATTGAATAATTTTTTTAGTGTACATCATTCATTTGAATAATTTTTTTTGATTGACATCATTCATTCGAATAAATTTTTTTAGTGTACATCATTCAATTGAATAATTTTTTAAGTGTACATCATTCATTTGAATAATTCTTTTTGGTGTACATCATTCATTAGAATAATTTTTTTAGTGTACATCATTCAATTGAATAATTTTTTTTAGTGTATATCATTCAATTGAATAATTTTTTTTAGTGTACATCATTCAATTGAATAATTTTTTTTAGTGTACATCATTCAATTGAATAAATTTTTTTAGTGTACATCATTCAATTGAATAATTTTTTTAGTGTACATCATTCATTTGAATAATTTTTTTTGATTGACATCATTCATTCGAATAAATTTTTTTAGTGTACATCATTAAATTGAATAATTTTTTTAGCGTACATCATTCATTTGAATAATTTTTTTAGTGTACATCATTCATTTGAATAATTTTTTTAGAGTACATCATTCATTTGAATAATTTTTTTAGTGTACATCATTCAATTGAATGAATTTTTTTTAGTGTACATCATTCAATTGAATAAATTTTTTTAGTGTACATCATTCAATTGAATAATTTTTTTAGTGTATATCATTCATTTGAATAAATTTTTTTAGTGAACATCATTCATTTGAATAATTTTTTTTGATGGACATCATTTATTCGAATAAATTTTTTTAGTGTACATCATTCATTTGAATAATTTTTTTTAATGGACATCATTCATTTGAATAATTTTTTTTGGTGTACATCATTAATTCGAATAAATTTTTTTAGTGTACATCATTCATTTGAATAAATTTTTTAGTGTACATCATTCATTTGAATAATTTTTTTTTATTGACATCATTCATTCAGTTAAATTTTTTTAGTGTACATCATTCAATTGAATAATTTTTTTAGTGTACATCATTCAATTGAATAATTTTTTAGTGTACATCATTCATTCGAATAATTTTTTTAGTGTACATCATTCATTTGAATTATTTTTTTTGATTGACATCATTCATTCGAATAAATTTTTTTAGTGTACATCATTCATTTGAATAATTTTTTTTGGTGTACATCATTCATTTGAATAATTTTTTTAGTGTACATCATTCAATTGAATAAATTTTTTTAGTGTACATCATTCAATTGAATAATTTTTTTTAGTGTACATCATTCAATTGAATAATTTTTTTCAGTGTACATCATTCAATTGAATAATTTTTTTTAGTGTACATCATTCAATTGAATAATTTTTTTAGTGTACATCATTCATTTGAATAATGTTTTTGATGGACATCATTCATTCGAATAAATTTTTTTAGTGTACATCATTCAATTGAATAATTTTTTTTAGTGTACATCATTCATTTGAATAATTTTTTTTAGTGTACATCATTCAATTGAATATTTTTTTTAGTGCACATCATTCAATTGAATATTTTTTTTAGTGTACATTATTTAATTGAATAATTTTTTTTAGTGTACATCATTCAATTGAATATTTTTTTTAGTGCACATCATTCATTTGAATAATTTTTTTAGTGTACATCATTCAATTGAATAATTTTTTTTAGTGTACATCATTCATTTGAATAATTTTTTTAGTGTACATCATTCATTTGAATAATTTTTTTAGTGTACATCATTCATTTGAATAATTTTTTTTAGTGTACATCATTCAATTGAATAATTTTTTTAGTGTATATCATTCATTTGAATAAATTTTTTTAGTGTACATCATTCAATTGAATAATTTTTTTAGTGTACATCATTCATTTGAATAAATTTATTTAGTGTACATCATTCATTTGAATAAATTTTTTTAGTGTACATCATTCAATTGAATAATTTTTTTAGTGTATATCATTCATTTGAATAATTTTTTTAGTGTACATCATTAATTCGAATATATTTTTTTAGTGTACATCATTCATTTGAATAATTTTTTTTGATGGACATCATTCATTTGAATAATTTTTTTAGTGTACATCATTCATTCGAATAAATTTTTTTAGTGTACATCATTCATTTGAATAAATCTTTTTAGTGTACATCATTCAATTGAATAATTTCTTTAGTGTACATCATTCATTTGAATAAATTTTTTAGTGTACATCATTCATTCGAATATATTTTTTTGTGTACATCATTCATTTGAATAATTTTTTTTGATGGACATCATTCATTTGAATAATTTTTTTAGTGTACATCATTCATTTGAATAATGTTTTTGATGGACATCATTCATTCGAATAAATTTTTTTAGTGTACATTATTCATTTGAATAATGTTTTTAGTGTACATCATTCATTCGAATAAATTTTTTTGATGGACATCATTCATTTGAATAATTTTTTTTGATGGACATCATTCATTCGAATAAATTTTTTTAGTGTACATCATTCATTTGAATAATGTTTTTGATGGACATCATTCTTTGAATAAATGTTTTTAGTGTACACCATTCATTTGAATAATTTTTTTTGATGTGCATCATTCATTTGAATAATTTTTTTAGTGTACATCATTCATTTGAATAATCTTTTTAGTGTACATCATTCATTTGTAATAATTTTTTTAGTGTACATCATTCAATTGAATGAATTTTTTTAGTGTACATCATTCATTTGAATAATTTTTTAGTGTACATCATTCAATTGAATAATTTTTTTTAGTGTACATCATTCAATTGAATAATTTTTTTTGTGTACATCATTCAATTGAATAATTTTTTTTAGTGTACATCATTCATTTGAATAATTTTTTTAGTGTACATCATTCAATTGAATAATTTTTTTTAATGTACATCATTCATTTGAATAATTTTTTTTAGTGTACATCATTCATTTGAATAATTTTTTTAGTGTACATCATTCATTTGAATAATTTTTTTTAGTGTACATCATTCATTTGAATAAATTTATTTAGTGTACATCATTCATTTGAATAAATTTTTTTAGTGTACATCATTCAATTGAATAATTTTTTAGTGTATATCATTCATTTGAATAATTTTATTAGTGTACATCATTCATTCGAATATATTTTTTTTGTTTACATCATTCATTTGAATAATTTTTTTAGATGGACATCATTCATTTGAATAATTTTTTTAGTGTACATCATTCATTCGAATAAATCTTTTTAGTGTACATCATTCAATTGAATAATTCCTTTAGTGTACATCATTCATTCGAATAATTTTTTTTAGTGTACATCATTCATTCGAATATATTTTTTTGTGTACATCATTCATTTGAATAATTTTTTTTGATGGACATCATTCATTTGAATAATTTTTTTAGTGTACATCATTCATTTGAATAATGTTTTTGATGGACATCATTCATTCGAATAAATTTTTTTAGTGTACATTATTCATTTGAATAATGTTTTTAGTGTACATCATTCATTCGAATAAATTTTTTTGATGGACATCATTCATTTGAATAATTTTTTTTGATGGACATCATTCATTCGAATAATTTTTTTAGTGTACATCATTCATTTGAATAAATTTTTTTAGTGTACATCATTCATTTGAATAATTTTTTTTGGTGTACATCATTCATTCGAATAAATTTTTTTAGTGTACATCATTCATTTGAATAATGTTTTTGATGGACATCATTCTTTGAATAAATGTTTTTAGTGTACACCATTCATTTGAATATTTTTTTTTGATGTGCATCATTCATTTGAATAATTTTTTTAGTGTACATTATTCATTTGAATAATTTTTTTTGATGGACATCATTTATTTGAATATATTTTTTGGGTGTACATCATTCATTTGAATAAATTTTTTTTGGTGGTCATCATTCATTCGAATAAATTTTTTTAGTGTACATCATTCATTTGAATAAATTTTTTGGTGTACATCATTCATTCGAATAATTTTTTTTTCTGGACATCATTCATTCGAATAACTTTTTTGGTGTACATCTTTCATTTGAATAATTTTTTTTGGTGTACATCATTCATTCGAATATATTTTTTTTGTGTACCTCATTCATTCGAATAATTTTTTTTCATGGACATCATTCAATTGAATAATTTTTTTAGTGTACATCATTCATTCGAGTAAATTTTTTTGGTGGACATCATTCATTTGAATATATTTTTTTTGGTGGACATCATTCATTCAAATAAATTTTTTTGGTGGACATCATTCATTCAAATAAATTTTTTTGGTGTACATCATTCATTCGAATAAATTTTTTTGGTGGACATCATTCATTTGAATATATTTTTTTTAGTGTACATCATTCATTCAAATAAATTTTTTTGGTGGACATCATTCATTTGAATATATTTTTTTGGTGGACATCTTTCATTTGAATAATTTTTTTGGGTGTACATCATTCATTTGAATAAATTTTTTGGTGGACATCATTCATTCGAATAAATTTTTTTGGTAGACATTATTCATTCCAATAAATATTTTTGGTGGACATCATTCATTCGAATAAATTTTTTTGGTGGACATCTTTCATTTGAATAATTTTTTTTGGTGGACATCATTCAATTGAAAAATTTTTTTGTGGACATCTTTCATTTGAATAAATTTTTTTGGTGGACATCATTCATTTGAATATATTTTTTTAGTGTACATCATTCATTTGAATATATTTTTTTGGTGGACATCTTTCATTTGAATAATTTTTTTGGGTGTACATCATTCATTTGAATAAATTTTTTGGTGGACATCATTCATTCGAATAAATTTTTTTGGTAGACATTATTCATTCCAATAAATATTTTTGGTGGACATCATTTATTCGAATAAATTTTTTTGGTGGACATCATTCATTCAAATAAATTTTTTTGGTGTACATCATTCATTCGAATAAATTTTTTTGGTGGACATCATTCATTTGAATATATTTTTTTTAGTGTACATCATTCATTCAAATAAATTTTTTTGGTGGACATCATTCATTTGAATATATTTTTTTGGTGGACATCTTTCATTTGAATAATTTTTTTGGGTGTACATCATTCATTTGAATAAATTTTTTGGTGGACATCATTCATTCGAATAAATTTTTTTGGTAGACATTATTCATTCCAATAAATATTTTTGGTGGACATCATTCATTCGAATAAATTTTTTTGGTGGACATCTTTCATTTGAATAATTTTTTTTGGTGGACATCATTCATTTGAAAAATTTTTTTGGTGGACATCTTTCATTTGAATAAATTTTTTTGGTGGACATCATTCATTTGAATAAATTTTTTTGGTGGACATCATTCATTTGAAAAATTTTTTTGGTGTACATCTTTCATTTGAATATTTTTTTTTTGGTGGACATCATTTATTTGAATAATTTTTTTTAGTGTACATCATTCATTTGAATAATTTCTTTAGTGTACATCATTCATTTGAATAAATTTTTTTAGTGTAAATCATTCATTTGAATGAATTTTTTTTAGTGTACATCATTCATTTGAATGAATTTTTTTTAGTGTACATCATTCATTTGAATAATGTTTTTTAGTGTACATCATTCATTTGAATAATTATTTTCGTGTACATCATTCATTTGAATGAATTTTTTTAGTGTACATCATTCAATTGAATAATTTTTTTAGTGTATATCATTCATTTGAATAATTTTTTAGTGTACATCATTCAATTGAATAATTTTTTTTGTGTACATCATTCATTCGAATAATTTTTTTAGTGTACATCATTCATTTGAATAATTTTTTTTGTGTACATCATTCATTCGAATAATTTTTTTTAGTGTACATCATTCATTCGAATATATTTTTTTGTGTACATCATTCATTTGAATAATTTTTTTTGATGGACATCATTCATTTGAATAATTTTTTTAGTGTACATCATTCATTTGAATAATTTTTTTAGCGTACATCATTCATTTGAATAATTTTGTTAGTGTATATCATTCATTTGAATAATTTTTTTAGTGTACATCATTGATTTGAATAAATTTTTTTAGTGTACATCATTCATTCGAATAAATTTTTTTAGTGTACATCATTCAATTGAATAATTTTGTTAGTGTATATCATTCATTTGAATAAATTTTTTTAGTGTACATCATTCAATTGATTAATTTTTTTAGTGTATATCATTCATTTGAATAATTTTTTTTAGTGTACATCATTCATTCGAATATATTTTTTTGTGTACATCATTCATTTGAATAAATTTTTTTGATGGACATCATTCATTTGAATAATTTTTTTAGTGTACATCATTCATTTGAATAATTTTTTTAGTGTACATCATTCATTTATATAATTTTTGTAGTGTACATCATTCATTTGAATAATTTTTTTTAGTGTACATCATTCAATTGAATAATTTTTTTTAGTGTACATCATTCATCTGAATAATTTTTTTAGTGTACATCATTCATTTGAATAATTTTTTTTAGTGTACATCATTCATTTGACTAATTTTTTTTAGTGTACATCATTCATCTGAATAATTTTTTTAGTGTACATCATTCATTCGAATAATTTTTTTAGTGTACATCATTCATTCAAATAATTTTTTTAGTGTATATCATTCATTTGAATAATTTTTTTTTGATGGACATCATTCATTTGAATAATTTTTTTTGATGGACATCATTCATTTGAATAATGTATTTGGTGTACATCATTCATTTGAATAATTGTTTTCGTGTACATCATTCATTTGAATTGATGTACACAAAAAAAAATATATTCGAATGAATGATGTACACTAAAAAATTTATTCAAATGAATGATGTACACTAAAAAATTTATTCAAATGAATAATAAGTAATAAATCAGTTTTATATATCACCTCGTGCTTTGTTTGTTTATTACAAATCGCTGACGAAGATTCGAACAAAGAATGAATTATGACTACATTCAATCGGTTGGAAGCGTTTGATAGTTCAAATGAAGAATAAGATCAATATATTGAACGTTTGGGACATTTTTTTCGAAGTGAATGGCATTCTAGGCGTTAAAAAAAGACATGCCATTTTTTGTCAGTTTGTGGCAGTAAAGTATATAAACAAATGTCCAGTTTATTAGCTCCAGAAAAGACAAAAGACAAAAAATTTGACAAACTTGTTAGACTGATGCAAAACTATTTTAGCTCGAAGCCGTCTGTGATTATTCAGAGAACAAAATTTTATACAAGAAACCTCAACTGGGCGAGTTGACCACAGATTATGTGGCCGAATTAAAAAACATGTGTGAAAATTACCGTTTTTGAAACATTTTTAGATGAAATGCTATGAGACAAACTCTTAGTTGTAGTAAATGATGACAACATTGCAGAGGCGACACAATCACGTTTAACAAGGTTCTAAATGTAGCACTCAATATGGAGTTTGCTTCCAAACATTTACATGACATTCAAAGAAAAAAAGTGGAAGTAAGCAAAATTTTTGCACCACGAACCAAAAATATAAAACATGAGCCCAGATCAGAGGGAGGATCGGAAAACGTGTACCCATTGTGGGGGAAGACACGAAGCAAGTAAGTGCCCTTTTAGATATATGCCACGTGCTAATACTATAAGAGATGAGGACACATAATGAATAAATGTTTTAAATTAAACATGAAAAAGAATCCTGCTGATATTGTTAAAAGAAAAAGAATTCGGTGAGACAAATAGAAGTGGGAGGCACAGACTCGGATAGTTCTGAGGAAGTTTATATCGTAAATAGAATCAGAGCGCTACTGGAAAAAGTGGACCCCTATCATGTAGATATCAATTTGTGACAAGGGGGTGTCTATGCAGATAGATACAGGAGCATCAGTAATGATAATGAGATTGAAGACGTGGAAAAAAAATAAACAATAAAACCTTGCTGGAGCCCATAAAAGTATATCTCAAATCTTATTCAGGAAGTTGCATTCATGTAATTGGACAAATGAAAGTTCCGGTGCAGTTGGATAGTCATCGGTGAGAACTACTGTTAATTGTAGTGGAGGGGGATTTACCCACACTCCTGGGCAGAAACTGGCTGCAACACGTGAAGTTGCCATGGAAGGAGATTTTCAAGGTGCAGACACTGAAGGAGGCAGACCAAGATAAACTGAAAGAAATATTAGCAAAGTTTGAGGTTATATATATCCGCACATTTCAAACATTCTGTCTCCGTTGCCTCAATTATTGAAGAAGAAAGTAAAATGGAAGTGGACGTCAAAACAAGAACAAACATCCAAAAAAGCAAAGGAACAATTAAGTTTCCCAAAAGTGCTGGTGCACTTCGACCCAAATAAAGCAGTGCCAGTGGCATGTAATGCTTCTCCACATCGGGTGGGAGCTGTACTATCTTACATTATGGAGATTGAATCCGAAAAACCAATAGCCTTTGTATCAAGGACTCTAGCACCAGTGGAAAAAAATTATGCTCAAATTGACAAGAAGGCATTGACAGTAGTTTTTGGGGTGATAAAGTTTCACAAATATCTGTGTGGAGGGCTCTTCCCATTATATACCGACCATAAACTGCTTTTGGGATATTTTAAACAAAATAAAAAATCTCAGGGATCAGTTTGGCAAGAATTCAACATTTAATGGTAATTCTATCCACATATGCATACCAGCTAGAATATTGGGAAGGGAAACAAATGAAATGCAGACGGGTTGAGTAGGTTGGCCAGGCCTGCAAAACTGAAAGAAGTACCCACACCAGAGGAGCATATCATGCTGCTAGGATTCCTGGATCAAACTCATGTTACATACCAAGAAATCGCCAGGTGGACAAAAAGGTGTAAAAAATGGATGATCAGACAAGTGTACAGAAGATTTGCACCTTTACTTCAATAGAAGACATGAATTGGGAATTGTGGAAGAATGCTTGCTGTGGGGAAAGCAAGTAAAACTACCCATAGAAAGTGCTCCATGAGGAAGATTCAGAAATTGTAAAAATTAAAGGGCTGAGCAAAACCTATTTTTGGTGACCAAAATTAAACCAGGAAATAGAATTTAAGGTGAGGAATTGCTATGAGGGTCAAGAAACCAATCAAATACCAGCAACTGCACCTTTTCCTCATTGGGAAATTCCTTAAAATAAAGACAGTTTTACATTGGATCATTTCGCAAGAAACTACAGTGAGGGACTGCATGTGGAAACACCAAAAAATACAAAGAAATGTATCATGACAAATATATGTCTGACTATACAATAATCTAGAGAAAGCAAATTAAACTTTGCAAAAAATTTCTATACAGGAGCAAGATAGAAAAAAGAAGTGGTCAGGAGACGGACAAGTCCAGTTTCATATTAAATTGGACTAGAGTTGGGGACAGTGGTAAGGCAACATGTGGACCATGTAAAGAAACGGACAGAGCCAGACTCAGATAGAGCTTGAGAAAATGAAAGAACAAGTCCACATAAAAGAAATCAAAATTTGGACACAGAGTGGATAATTCCACTGACCTCGAAGGCAAGTATTCCAGAGGGTTTAATTTCTGATAAAGAGACAACAAATGAAATGGGGGATATCGAGCATGCGACTCCAATAAGAGAAACGATTAGATGAGGTGGGATAACTAAGATCAAACTTAAAAGACTATTGTCACATAAATGAAATTCTGAACTATAGGTGAAAGGGTGTAAAGTATGTGAAACATATTTGGGCAAAGTGATGTCATTTGGGAGAAAACAAAATAACATTCGGGTCTTTCTACACATGCAGTAAAATATGCCATCTTTATTGTAGTAATCCATGTGTGTGTACATATGGTAATAAATAGGTTTTATATATCACCTCATGCTTTGCTTGTTACAGGCAATGGTATGGGTAGTTAAAGTTGCTGGACGTCAATGTTGGAACTGCAGTCGTGAGCTGGAGAACCGTGGGAGTGAGGTTAAGGCACTGGAGTCATTGCAGAGGTAAACCGGAGTTGCTGGAAGTTGCAGGAGTGAGATGGAGTGTTGCAAGAGTAAGCTGCAGTAACTGGGAGCTACAAGAGTACGCTGGAGACTGCAAGAGTGAGTTGGAAGCTGCAAGAGTAAGCTAAAGAGCCATTGGAGTCGCTGGAAGTAGCAAGAATGAGCTGGAGTCGCTGGAAGTAAGCAGGTTCAGGAACTGGAGTGGCAGGCTGTGAGGGGGAGTCCCAGGAGACAAGCAGCAGTAGAGAATGAAGTGAGCGTCTCATTTTGCCAGCCCTGGTCTCCACTGAGACTGGGAATGCCGATGACTTCTCTTGTCAAGTCGAGATGTGAGTGCTCCTAGCTCCTGAGCTGATTTGTTGTGAAAGCAGTTAGCTTTATGGAGAGCTGTTACGATACAGACTCCACGGCCAGTGATGGTGAGGCAAAACAATGAATGAATATAATTAATTTCATACCGTATTACTTACAGTTAATAGTTTCTTCGGTGTTTATTAACTGTATTTTAATCTAGATTTGGAATGATAATCCTTTGTTTTTGTTTAGTTTATGGAAAATGAAGTTTTGTGTTTTCTCTTTGTTGTTAAGAAAAAGTTGTGGCTAATTTTAACATGCATAATTGTAGAATATTTCTGGGAGTTTCAGGTTTCAACCATGAATGTTTTATCTATTTATTTATTTATTTGCAGACTATCCTCATCTTTATATTTGTTGTTTCACGACGTTCCGGCCAACTATTCCTCTGGCCTTCATCAGGTGGTCAGGTGGAATTCCAATAATTAAATGATATATGAGTGTTTTGATTTATGGGAGTGGCACACCACGACAATCTTTTTATTTTTCCGGCTTTTATCAGCTAATTAAGTTAAATGTTTGTATTTATTGAAATCTTTATCAAATCAAATTAATTACAATTTATTTGTAACTAGCAATATTCTAGCCTGCTTGCTAGCCACCCCTGGTCCATAACAGCGACTTGGAATGCCGATGACTTGATTCTCATCAAGTTGAGATGAGAGTGCTCCCAGCTCCTAAACTGATTTGCTGTTAAAGTTGCTAGCTTTATGGAGAGCTGTTTGTGCTATAGGTTTCACGGCCAGTGATGGTGTCGGGAAACAACGAATGAAAATAATTAATTTCACACCGTATTGCAGTTAAAAGTTAAAAAGTAACTGATGACTTGACTCTTTATCAAATCAAATTAATGTCAATTCATTTGTAACTAGTAATATTTTAGTCTGCTTGCTAGTACTTCACAACTTAATTCTTATTCATTATTTGAAATCATTGAAACAAAACTAATCCATATCAAACACTAATTGATGAAAAAAAAGACAAAACTGATCGATAAAAAAAGTTTACATGAGTCCATTCTTTTTTTCAATTTTCAATTAGTTTTGACTTCCTTTTTTTAATCAGTGACTTTCAAACATATTTTTTTGGCTTTTGGAAAACAAGATTTAAGCATTTTTTCAACTTTTAACTTCAAACGTAATCTTTCAACAAAAGAAGAGAATTTTTTGTATTTATTTTAAAACTGAAAAAAATTCTTTCATTTCTTTTTTTTTATCTTTTTATCATCTCTTATTAAAATTTTATCCTTGGCTAATGGAAACCATATTATATGAAAGAAGAGTCTTTCATATAATATGGCTCCCAATAGATAATTCAATTACCGGCTTTGGTTTTTTTTTAAATGGTTATCAATTCGTCATTTGTTTCCTATTTATTACTTGAAATTACTAAGACAAAATTAATTGCTAAGAAAAAGTGTGTGTGCTTGTCAATTGGTCTTTTATGAATTAGTTTTGGTTTCGTTCTTGATTTTTTTCAACGAAAGAAAATGATTTTGTGTGTGTGTATATTAAAACTGAAAGAAATTCTTTACTTTCATAAAAAATGAATATGAAAATATTTTAAGATTAAGCTTCTACTTTGTTCATAAAACTTAAATTTGTATACATGGTTATTCATAGCCTTAAGCATTTTCACATTTTGATGTTTGTTCTTTGCAACATATCTTTTCATGGCCATGAAATTTTGCATCCATTTTGCTTGGAAACCGAATATTTTATTCTCCACATGTTTTGACTCCTAACATTTTTCTGTTTCCTCGTAACTATTGAGGGAAACTTTGAAATTGATTCATTTTAATTCATCTCTTCTCTGGGTAATTACTGTATGCTTTCAAATCTGACAATCTCTTTAAAAGTTTTCTTTCGTGAACACCTCCTGAATCAAACACCGGGGAGCAAGCTTACAATAGAAACTAACTATAACTGAGCACAAATTCATTGGAAAACCAGTTGATTGAACAGGCGAAATACATGGGCTTATATGAAATTAAAAATGTCACTGATTGGTCACGCACAACCATCATTTGCATAACCGGATATAGATCACTTTATTATCTTGGCTGTCTGTCTTCTCTGATATTATGGATTACCTCCTCCTGTCAGGACCTCAGAGAATGTTGACAAATCATTGACAAATGATTCATAAAAAAGGAAAGTGATAAAGAATAAAGATAGATAGACGACAAAAGAGAGGTCAACAAATCTATTGAACTCCCAGATTGGATGGTGCCTTGATCATTAAGTGTTGGCCAGAGGGCGATGGAGATAGTGGGCTGAGGAGAGAAACAAATGCAATCAATTTTGATGACTAGCAAAGAGTGCTGAAAAAAAAGGATTTCCCAGACAAAACGACACACACTCATATATGCCTGTTACCAACAAGTCAAATACACTATCGATTTGTGTTCATATTTTTATTGTGTGAATCTTTTTAATTTTTGATACAACTTGTAAACCAATGACAATCACCTGTAGAAATAAAGACAAAAGGAAGAAAACTATGACACAGACATCAGGGGTTGACATAGTTCTACATTACAAGCCTAGTTTGAGATATTACATATCTCAGCCATATCTTGACTAGTATAGAAATTCATTGTTCATATCAGCTCAATTGCAGAGGAAAGGATGGATGCAGGGTGTCAGATTGTGATTTCCCGAGGCAGTTTCGGGTCCCTTGGTTTTGTGCTATGTTCATTCCGTTTCTAGCTGTGTTTACTCAGTTTTATTCTTGTTCAGTGTATCTGTTATTGATTTTTCTTAATATTTTATCAGTGTTTTGCTTTGTATAGTGTTAATCCTCATTTTGATTCCAATTTCTCTTAGTGTTTTTTCTAGGAATGTGAGTGAGCAATGGCAACAAAAACTGAAATTGAAATGAATTTCCCAACCTGTATGTCACGGTCACTTGTACGTGTGGAGAGAGGGCAGCACAAAACTATTTTCCAAAACAATCAGTTTCAACTAAAAGAGTCAAAATTGAGAGAAGTGTAGGGAGAAGAGTTAAACAATATCAACTCCTTTACCTTATCATGAATGCTGGGGATTTCTTTTTCATCTCTTCTGGTCGTATTGTTATCTCTTACATTACCGACTGCTGAAGGGGCATACTAGTTCAAAAGTATAAAAAATGAACATAGTAAAACAAAAACTCAAGAGAAATAAAAAAAAAACTCCATTATATTCTGCATATGTCAGTTGTGACACCATCGCAGGAAACAACCTACTAAGCACTAACATTCGCACCTATGTCTACTATCGAGGCCGTATTTATCAGTTGATGTCAGATCATTTTGATTTGTTCTGAGCCACAACCAGTGTTCTACTGTGTCTAACTGGAAACTCACCTCAACTCCAAACTCTCTTCAACCGTCGCAAACCAAAGACTGTCTGCAAAATGTTCCTGTCACAGAACTCATTGACACTCATAAAACTGTTTGTAACTAACCCTAAATATATCGGCCTCTATTGCTCGATCCTTTTGTTCCAATCATTGGTACATCTCGATTAGCAATCCCATTATAAGTTGCCTTTGTGTGCCTTGGTGAACAACTTCCTATACCTTTGTTCTACTGATAAACTTATTTTCACTTATTTTTACTTCCTAATACTTGAGAGTATGAACGTCAATAGTATCACATACCTCCCATGCCCAACTTGTCATTTGTTACACAAATTACAAAATCATACAATCATATTACATAAATCATACAATCATATTACATAAATCATACAATCATATTACATAAATTATACAATCATATTACATAAATCATACAATCATATTACATAAATTATACAATCATATTACATAAATCATACAATCATATTACATAAATCATACAATCATATTACATAAATTATACAATCATATTACATAAATCATACAATCATATTACATAAATCATACAATCATATTACATAAATCATACAATCATATTACATAAATCATACAATCATATTACATAAATCATACAATCATATTACATAAATTATACACATGCATATTACATAACTTATGAAACAGCAGATATTTGGTAGTCAACCAAAAACAAGAACAATAAAACAAAACTCGATCTGGTGATTTCTGAACTGGAATCACAACTGTGCATCTAATGCTGCTCTCACCAGCCAAAAAGCATTGGAGTATCCTTAAAAAATACAGTAAATCAATTCCTTTTTGAAAACGCTCCTTCCCAATGTTTCATGCTTCTCATAACAGAGAAAGGAAATCAACATTGCCCTTTTATTGAGGTGAAAAAAAAAATCAGGAGGAATTTTATTTTTTTACTTACTACCCAAGGGACTTATTATGTCTGAACTTGTCAGGTATTCTATCATTTTTTAAAAACATAAGAATAAAGTCCTTATACAATTTTACAAAACACAAAACAGTCTGCAGAAAAGCAAATTACAATTTTTTTAACAGAATATATATATATATATATATATATATATATATATATATATATATATATATATATATATATATATATAAGGTAAAATTAAAGGCCAAGAACAATGCGAGATTTTTTTTTATATAGAGTAAAATTAAATGAAAACAAAAGAAATAAATTTCTTTTTTTTTGTTGTTTGTTTTTTCTTTTTCACACAAATTTTAACTCTAAACAACAGTAATTTTTTTTTTTCTGTTGTATTCAATGGTGTTATAAATCTCAATATATTTCAGACTTATTAGTCCTTTTTCAAGAGAAGACAGCGGAAGAGTGTTCAAAATTGGAAAAGCAGCCGCAGAGTTTGCCACGTGATACCGTGAAATATAGAGCAAAAAATGACATTAGGAAAACGTTAAAATAAATCAGTTGATGTTTGAAATACTTGTTGCGTTTGTGAATCAAGGGAGATGACTATTCAAGCAAGGTTTGTTTGTTTTTTTATTTTAATTATTGTTTTTCTTATGTTTTAAACTTATATTATAAAAGCGGAGCTCAATTCCAGTCTATTGTTTAGTGTGGGAGTATTTTTTGAAATAATTAAAGATTCGAGGATACGAAGTTGACCTACGTTTCTTGAAGAAGCAAGAATGTTGATGTGAAAGTCTGGTTCTGAATTAATGCAAGTGCGAATATGTTTATAGAACGACGAAGCAGTAATGTTTAAGTGCTCTTTAATGCGGTGGTGAAGCAATCTGGTAGTGCTTCCGATGTAAGATGCACTGCATTTAGCGCATTGTAGATCGTAAACAACGTGGTTCTTAAAGCATAAACCTGTGTGTGATATTGGGCAATTAGAGAGTGAACAAGGGGAAGGTGTACGCGATGGATGTTTTCGGTTGAGCTGTTGTCTTAAAGTAGATCCAGTGTGGATGAGTTGAATGTTGAGTCCCTCGCTGCGGATGGCTTTTCGGATTGAAGATGAGATTTTGTCACTGAGGAAGGGTAGTTTTAGAAAACAATTGTTAGAGAAGGGTCGGGTGTTGCGTTTTTTCTTTTTAAGTGAGGATAGGATCGTATTAGGGTAGCCGTTTAGTGAGAGGGTCTGTAGGAAATTGTTAGTGTGTGTATGTTTGTCGGAGATGTTAGTGCATTTGTCTTGTATGCGTGAGATTTCGGCATGTGCGTAGTTTAGTTTGTCCTTGAGAGGTAGTGCAGATTTGAAATGTACGAAGAGGCGTTTGCTGGCGGGTTTTCTGTAGAATTCAGTGCATATGGCACCATTTTTTTTTATTTGTATTTTAAAATCAAGTAGAGAAAGAGATTCAGAAGAGTCTGGGTGTTCTATAGTAAATTTTAAGTTTGGGCCGGCGTTATTGAATTTGTGGAAAATGTTAATAGCTTCTTCGTGGGAGTATGTGATAATTAAAATGTCATCGATATATCTAGTAAAAAGGAGATAAGAGTAGCAGGTACTAAGGGTGTGTCTTTCGAGTTTGTCCATATAAGCAATGGCAAGAATACCGGATAGACTGGAGCCCATGGGTAGTCCAGATACTTGTTTGAACGTGTTTTGTAGGAAAGTAAAGTAAGTGTTGTCTACTATAATACGGAGGAGTTGTAAGAGATCTCCTGGAGTAATTCCGAAGCATTGTGGGTTTTTAGATGCTATAATGTCTGCCATGAGATTGATGGCTGGATGTGCAGGAATGGAGGTGTATAAAGAAACGACGTCTAGGCTAAATGGGTATCTGTATAGTTTGAGTAGATGGTGTGGTAGATCGTTGAGTCTGTTAATTACTTGGTTGGAACTACTAACATGGGCTGGGAAGGTAGAGAGTAGAGGTTTAAGTAGGCAGGATATTAACCAAGAGATTTTATAAAGGGGACCGTTAACGCTTGAAACAATGGGTCTGATCTGTGTGTGTGTGCTATTTTTGTGGGTTTTAATAAGGTGATAAAAGGTAGGTAATTTGCTGTATTTAGTAATAAAATTTAGTCTGTGTTGTTTTGGGAGATTTCTTTTAAAACAAATTTGAGACCATGTCTTGTTAATGTTGTTCTCAATACGAGCAGCAGTAATATTATGTGCTGGGGTGTAAAGGTCGGTATTGGAAAGATGCTCTATAGCAAGGTTGTTATAAGATTCCTGTGATATAACGCAAAATTCTCTGCCCTTATCAGAGGGTAAGTAAACTAAATCTTTGTCTTTAAGGGATTTAAGAGTGAGGTATTGGTTTCTGGTAAGATTGGGGGTAATATGGTGTTGTTCGCGTTCAAGTATTCTGAGGATTTTATGCTTTAACCTTGAAAGTTTTAGATCTAGTGGAATATTATTAGGAGGTGGGTATAAAGGGTGATCAAGCTGAAAAACAGGAAAAGAGGTGTTGTGATTACCTGAGAGGTAAACAAACCTTGCTTGAATAGTCATCTCCCTTGATTCACAAACGCAACAAGTATTTCAAACATCAACTGATTTATTTTAACGTTCTCCTAACGTCATTTTTTGTTCTATATTTCGCGGTATCACGTGGCAAACTCTGCGGCTGCTTTTCCAATTTTGAACACTCTTCCGCTGTCTTCTCTTGAAAAAAGACTAATAAGTCTGAAATATATTGAGATTTATAACACCATTGAATACAACAGAAAAAAAAAAAATTACTGTTGTTTAGAGTTAAAATTTGTGTGAAAAAGAAAAAACAAACAACAACAAAAAAAGAAATTTATTTCTTTTGTTTTCATTTAATTTTACTCTATATAAAAAAAAAATCTCGCATTGTTCTTGGCTTTTAATTTTACCTTATAATTTTCTTCAACAATGCTTCAAGCAAACTACAACCTACTTATATATATATATATATATATATATATATATATATATATATATATATATATATATATATATTGTTTCTGTTTTTAACAACACCTAAACAATATAAACAATGTGTCAACATGATTATATGTGATATGATCATTAGATCATCAAGGTTAAGCAATAATGAGCCTGACCAGTACCTGATGGGTAACCATTTGGGAATACTAAGCATTGTCTGTACCGCGTCTGGCCATAGACATTTCCAGATTTGTATCTGGAGACATGTTTAATTTACTAGGAGAGATGCCCTCTCAGTCTTGTTAAGACATGCATCTAGAAGAAGGAAACTCTGATGTAAAAACCTGAGACCTACTGTCTGCTGTCTTGTAGCCATCATTGCACCGACTGAGATCAGCAGTTGTACCAAAAAGTGTGAATGGTTCTACACAAACCTTAAGTACTATAAACAATTCACCTATAAACAATTCACCTGTGTGGATTTTGCACAACTTAATTGTTGTGTAAACCTCATACATCGGAAGAATCCATCAAATAACCATATCAATCAAGATAAAGAAAATAAAAGGTAAAGAAAATATAACTGCAACTGTTGTTTCTTTTTTCTTTTTCATCCTGATTGTCTTTCTCATTATTATTTTGATAATTTATGAAAACAATTTTAGACACAAAAACAAACAACATTTTTGACAGAAGTTTCTATTTTTTTAAAATATAAAAAATAATGCTCAATTTTATGAACAAAATACAACTGCAATACATAGCACCTATAGGTCTTTTTATTTTTTAATTCTGATATGAATGTTATTAAGTGAAGGTGTTTCTCTCTCTTCTTCCTCTGAATAAACCTAAGTTTTACGTTTCTCACTACATGTATTGTAGATCATCCTTAATCAGAAAATCACAACATTAAAACCCTAAGATTCTCGACTTACCCCAGCACAATCATCAAGTCAACTTTATTTCTCATCAATCACCCAGTCTCCAAATATTAAGGCCCCCCCCCAATCTGTTATACATTTATTCATGTTCTTGATGCACACCACACATCTCGATTTCTAAACACATTGTTCTCAGTCATTTGCATCTGTCATTGAATTGTAGAACCAATTGCACATTCCATGCTAGGTAGGGGACACAGTGCCTATCCATAGGGCTTCACTATGTCATATCTCTTATACACAAGCGGCAAAAAAAAAGTCAGCACTTGTAATTTTTTCAAAAACTGTAAATTTAAGCTAAATTTAATGTAACTATTTAAACAAACTATACCTCATTTGATTGGCCTCTTCTATAATTTTACCTGTTCATATTTGACTTTTAACTGAAATATTCTAGGCAAAACGAAAGTCCGCACAATGGAAAATTGTTATTTAAATGCAACTTTAGGACATTAATGCAACACAAATCCAACAGGAACACAATGAACTAGTTAATATTTAGTAGTATAGCCCTTCTGCAATTTGACAGCCTGCAATCTTTTGCAGCAATACTCTGGGGAAAGAGCATCCCACTTTTCTTTAATTTTTGTCCAAAGTTCTTCCAAATTTGAAATTTTATTATTGCATAGCTGTTGCTTGATGTAATGCCATATGTTTTCGATAGGATTGAGGTCTGGACATTGTGCAGGCCAATTCAAACACGGAATATCATGCTCTGCCAGGAACCTCTTGACATTGCCAGCTGTGTGAATGGGAGCATTATCCTGCATGAAGATGGGATTATCATCCAAATTCCGACCAAATTAGGGTAGAAAATGCTCAGTCAACATATTAATGCACTAGGTCGAATTAATTCGACCTTGCAAGCGAACTATAGGCCCTGGACCATTGGTACTAATAATGCTCCACACCAAAATTGAACCTCTACCACCTTGCAGCGTTGAAACTGAGCACCTAGGATTAAATTCTTCGTTTTTCCTCCGACGGACGTACTGCTTACCATCATTGCCTAGCCGATTGAACTTGCTTTCGTCGCTAAAAAGCACTTTTGACCAATATGAAGAGTCATGATCTTCATTGCATCTGAGGAAATCTAGGTGGCGCTTTCTGTTCTTTACAGAAATCATTGCGTCTTGCACCATATCTTCACAAATTAAATTTCTTTAATCTGTTCTTGACAGTAGAAAGAGAGCACTTTTTAACAAGATTGCACTGTTGTTGTATGTGGGGAGCCATTTCAGATCTGTTTCTTAGGCTGCATATCTTGATAGCATTGTCTTCCCTGTTAGAAGTAACGCTAGTACAACTAGATTTAGAGGCCTCACGAACATTGCTGGTGTTTTGGTGCTTTTGCACAGTCTTTCGTACAGTTTTCTCATCACATTTCAATCTGCGGCCGATTTGTCAATTGGATAAACCAGAAAGGTAGAGATTAATGAGCTCCTGACGATCACTAAGAGAAAGTCGTGACATATGGACTAAATGTTACGCTGTATAACCTGAAACAATAAAAATTACAATCAGAGATGCTTTGTTGGCTGTTGGTGAATATTTTAAACTGATTTAGGGACGATAATTTAAGCTGGTTTTAAGCAATTTTGTTGCTGCGGACTTTCTTTTTGTCTCCTAAATTTGACGTTATTTTTTTAAATTGACGTGAACACTACAATTTTTCAACTAAAAGTCAAATATGAACAGGTAAAAATTATAGAGGAATAAAAGACGAATCAAATGAGGTATAGGTTGTTTAAACAGTTACGTTAAATTTAGCTTAAATTTGCAGTTTTTGAAAAAATTACAAGTGCGGACTTTCTTTTTGCCGACACTATATCTGAATTCCCAAATGCCTCTTTTTTCATCTCATCACAAGAATTCATGTCTCGTGTTCCAACAAATTCCTTGACCAAATTAAATCACCATGACTTAAATACTTATATGTTTAATATTGCTTAACTACCACCCCCTCCACCAATATGTGATGCACAACCAATCCATAGTCTTGCTTAACAGTCGAAAACCTCATGAGATTTCTTAACATTTTACACTTCACACAATATCTCCCAGAAAGTTAATTGAATTTCCTTGGATTTTACTTGTGCAAATGGAAATTCAATTAACTTTCTTGAAGTTAGATATTTGGATTTTACCTTCACTGGATTATTTATCTTCCACCAGACTATCTATTCACGTGTAATCACCTTTTTCTTTAACAAATTCCCTCTGCTTCACTTTTTTGTTATCAAGTAAGATCTTTTACTTACTTGTTGTTTCATCAAATACTTTGCATGCAAAATCCGATCCTGCATTTTGCTAATTCCTACCCTCTGATGAGAAGGAAAGTATTTCTTCGAAACTCCGCAGATTAAGGACTATCCACTTATCAAGTGTTTCCTTTCCAGATTAAATATGTTTTTAACTCTTTTTCAAAGTGTTTTTTAACATGTTTTATTAACTGTTTGCTCGTATTATAAGCTCTATCTCCTATTTGGTTTTATCGAGCTTTACATCTGGCTGAGATAACTTTATGAATATTAATTCTTTAATATTTATATTATACTTTAATTTTACCATCTTGGATCATTTTGGGAAATTTAATTGTAATTTTTTATTTTTATTTTATATATATATATATATATATATATATATATATATATATGTGTGTGTGTGTGTGTGTGTGTGTGTGTGTGTGTGTGTGTGTGTGTGCGACTACTCCATTTAATTACAAAAATTAATATATGAAGATACAATTTTATGTGTGAATTTTAAATATTTACTTCAACAGTGCTCAATACATAGGTAGAGCTAGGTAGTGAGTTATAAAAATATATATAGCAATTAAGCTACACAGAATATTCCGCATTTACTATATATATACTATGAGTAAAATAAAATAGTATAATAAGACGATTATTTGTTTATTTATTTCATTGGCATGGGGTGTGAGAAAAAAGTCCAAAAAATAAAACACAAGATGTTAGTAGGACTATCCCAACCTTCTATAGATGGTAGTCTGTCCACTGTTTTCTGGCTTGAGGGGGGCTGAAAACAAGCAGGTCAATCTCTAAATGGAGCTGAATTCTAGATGGGATCAAAAAAAAAATGGGGTGGGGCGTATATATGAAGTTGATCCAAGATGAGATCACTTATTGGGGTGGCCGAAGACAAAAAAAAAGTTGTGTGGGCATCTTGGGGTGGAAGGGGCTAAGAATCTAATCTAGGCACTTTTAGGGGTTTGGAGTCCGGCAGAATCTGGAACCATGCGCACAGATGGGGAACATGAACTTCAACTTGGTACCCTATTTTTAGTTGCGTGCAAGCGACTCTATGTTACTCCGTCGGTCGGTATGTCGGTCGGTCTGTCCTTAACACTTTTGTGCTTGGCCTTTTTGGTTATAATCAAAGGTCTGTTGTTAATAGATGCTGTTCTTAGCTTTTTAAGCTTTTCTTGGCCTTTTGGCCAAGATCAAAGTATTTTTTTTTTTTTTTAATGTTTTTAAAATTGGGAGTTAAGTAGGATGTCCCCCAGTATGAAAGGATGAATGCGGTATTATGGTGAAAGAAGATACTAGCTGGGAGAAACTTTGGATTTTATTTAGTTCTGGAGTGACAAGGATGACCAACGACTCCCACAATCCTCCCTTTTGAGTTGGCCATGTGCCTAAGGTTTTTGTTCATTGTTGATTTTCACTGTATTTTTAACATGAATAAAGGATTTAATATCTCAGTGTAGTATCTGTTTCGGCAGATACTGCAAGCAAAGCCCATATGTGGGGACAACACCACACATAAGACCTTGGTCAATGTAGGGGAAACCCTTCATACCAATTGTCACTATCCAGCTCCCCTACTCCCAGGGGAGTTGGTCCCCATTTCCCCTTCACTCCTCACATTAAAAATCGGCCATGTGCCTAATCTGCTTGGTGGGGGAGCAAATAAATACAGTTTTTCTTGGCCTTTTCATTTCAATTTCAGTTTTTGTTGCCATTGCCCACTCACATTCCTAGAAAAAACACTAAGAGAAATTGGAATCAAAATGAGGATTAACACTATACAAAGCAAAACACTGATAAAATATTAAGAAAAATCAATAACAGATACACCGAACAAGAATAAAACTGAGTAAACACAGCTAGAAACGGAATGAACATAGCACAAAACCAAGGGACCCGAAACTGCCAGACTAGGGAAATCACAATCTGACACCCTGCACCCATCCTTTCCTCTGCAATTGAGCTGATATGAACAATGAATTTCTATACAAGTCAAGATATGTCCTCCCAGCTACCTCATTTTTTATTTTTTTCAAGAGGTTCGCCACTTGACCCACCAGTCAAATTTAAGGCTTTCACTTTTGTCACTATTATGAATTTACTAACCTTTGTTAGTGGGACGGACACCCTCTTTGGGGAGTCTGGACACTTTTCTCTCCCCCAGGACCGACACCATTGTGTGGTAGTCTGGACCCGAAAACCGATCCCTTCTTTGAGAGTTTGCTGTTTTCGGGATCGACAACACTTTCTTTGGTAGACGCAACCTGGTCGGGTTAGCTTTAGTTTGTTGGGTACTTCGTTTCCTCCTCTCCTTTGATGTTGAAATGGTCTATTCTCTCCTCTCTTAATTGCCTGAGCAGAACTCTGACCTGCCAGGCCCAAAACTTTGTCTTCCTTCGCTGCTCTCTCAATGGATTGAGCAGACCGGGTTCTCTTTCTTGCTTCCTGGGGTTGTTGTGGGTAGGGTGACGTGGGTAGGGTGGGTGTTTCGTTTCTGCTCCCCTCTCTGGACAGAGATGTCTATCCCCTCTCTCTCTTAATTGCGATGCGGCACTCTGACCCGCTAGCACCCACTGTGTCTTCCTTCGCTGCTCTTTGCGGGGGATCTGAGCTGACTAATCCGACATCCCTGTGAGGGGAGGTCAATCCACTTTCTCTCTTCTGATCTCACCCACTCCCCTCCACCTCCACCCATTTCCCTGCATTTTCTTTTCTCCCCCGCTACACTTTGGTCCACATCAGCTGTCGGTGCAGTTTTTTCTGCATGATGCCGGGTAAAAGGCGTATACCCCCAACCCAGATGCGCCACATCGCCCCACTCGAGTACTTCCCATCGAGGGATGAAGAGAAGGAGAAGGCCAGGGTAGGGCCGTAGCCCGCGGCGACCCAAGCAGCGCCAACACCAGGAGGGCCACTGCTCAGACCAGGGAGTCAAAGAAGCGGCTGACGAGGGAATGAGGCTCAAACTCCCAGCGACACCGGTTCCACCTCAATCCTCATCGGTCGGAGCAAACACTCCCACTCAGGCTCCTCAAGAGGACCAAGGCAAAATGGAAGACACCGGAAAAACGGCTGACGAGGGAACGAGGCACCTGGCAGGATGTACACACCCAGCAACACCTGTTCTACCTCAATCCTCGTCGGCTGGTGAAGACCTCACCACTCCTGCTACCCAAGAGGACAACCTCCCTGCAGAAGAGCAAAGAGAAGCTGGAGACAAAGAGACTAAAGACGACACTGATGGAACACAGCCTGTGGCACCACCAGTCTCCCAACCCCTTTCCGGTTACCCAACACCAGCTCCCTAAGAGGACAACTCCCCGACACCAGAAATGGAGGAAGACGAGGATGGTGTTGCGTGAGCTCTGTTCAGAGACACCCTAGCACTGCTCAAGATTCTCGGGTGGGGGGGAGGAATACAGGGCACATTCACCGCCCAAAGCTTCCCTAAACACGCAAACTCTACCCAAAATCCCAAAAGGCAACCCTCCGACGAACAAGCATGCGGAGAAGAAACCCACTCCACAATCTCAGTGCAAAACCAAGGGAGGGGCCAGAGATTGGGCCACAACCAGTGCACGACACCCCAGGAGGACTGGCCAAGCCTAATAACCCCAAACAAGGCAACTAAACAGCAGCAGCCGCAACAGCAGAAAAAGAAAGAAACAGCGGCCACTCCTCGTCCCGGTCCGTTCAACGCCAAACAGGATGAAACAGTGACATGGGACCCACAGCACCAGGAGCAGATGATACCTGAAGAGTACAGGGAGCTCTTCAACTCAACTTACAAGGCCGTCACAGATGGGATAAACATCCAACCCCTTCCGGGACAAATCGAAGAGCTGGAGAAGAGAGTTCTCTCCCTGGTCACCTCCGACCTTAAGACCAGGAGCTTAACAGGTGTTGACAAAGACACAATGGTGGAACTCCTCATCGGACTGAACATACTGGTCAGCTACGTATGCAGGAGAAGTTTTGCCATGCGGGACATCCTGCTCCCCAGTCAAGAAGAGGTAAAAAGACTGGCCGAGACTGACCACAGAACCAGAAATATTCAGCCGGTATATTTGAATAAAAGAATCACCTCGGTCTCAGTCTTAAATGTCCCATGCTACATGACCGGAAGGGAGCTCGGCGCCATAATAAGCCAGTACAGCGACGTGGAAGCTGTCGTCCTATCCCACGGTCAACGCAACGTGATGACCGGAGACTACAAAGTCCGAATGGTTCTGGACAAGGTCGAATTCGACACCCTTCCGGCCATGCTCAAGTTTGGGGACTGGACCATGACATTGATCGTGCAGGAGAGAAGGCCACACTGCTGGCACTGTCAGCAAATGGGACACATGGCAAAGGAAGTGTCCCAAAAAAGCAGGTTGAGTGATGGTCACTAAGAAAGGCCGAGCCAGCAAAAACCTGCCCAAGCCAATAGTGATCAAAACCCCAACCCGACATCACACTGATGGACATGCAGGCATCCTCTTTCTCAAACAAAAGGAAGCTCCAAGATTCCGAGGAAGAAATCATGTCAGACGGAGTAGAGGCGACTAAAGACACAAAGGAAACAGCTACAGAAACAGTCACCAAAAAGATGAGCAAGAAGAGGAAGAGCAGAAAGACTAAAGGAGGCACCCCCACCTACAAAGACAATAGTAAAACAACAGAAGCTGAACTCCCCACACACCCCCACCCCCAATCAGCCAGTAGAACCAACCACCTCCCGCCCAAGCTCCCCAGAACAGTTTCACGTAACCCATCCCCAGATAGGGTAGACACCAACCGCCAAAAACCTACACCCCCAACTCCTGTCACTCCTATACCACTCCTCCTCCTCCCCCGGCCAAGGAAAAACATGCGCAACCTGTCCACTCCGTGTGGACAAAAAAACTCCCTTTCCTACCAGGGGAAAGGATTTGCAAACTGAACCCTCTGCAACCAATACCTGACCTCAAAGGCCAGCAGAAGGTCTGGTACAACAAATTGAGAAACTTTGTGCATGTCGGCGGCGACAACGTCGCCGACCCAACCAAATTCAAGAACGTTCTCTTGTTGACCACTTTCATTAGGGTCAACAAATATGCTAGGACTGAAGCCCTCTGAGCTATGATAGATGCAGCAAAGGATGCTATCCCAGGCCAGCAGCTGGTGGATAGGGAGCATCCCTCACTGAACAATATCATACACAAATGCGAGGGAAGAATCTCTGTTTATGCTCACGCCTTCTTTTACAGGGCACTCAAACGCACTTCCCCTCTGGACCTGGGAGGTGTGGCCAAGAATAGATTACCCTCGCTGGACATACTCACTGGAAGCCTTGGACAGGCCTGCCACGTCCTCATCCTCGAGGATTTCAGGCCCGTGTGTGACACTGAATAAGGTAGGTGACCATGTCTTTAAACTTGGCTACTTATAATGTGAGGGGCCTCAGATGTCGAAGCAAGGCCACACGCATGCTGAGAGATCTGGTGTCCCTCAAGGTAGATATTGCCGCTATACAGGAGACCCACTTTATTTGTGACAGAGATTGTCAGGTGCTGGTGAGCGACTACGAGGTTTACTCAGCATATGGCAATACTTATAGTCGTGGAATCTCCTTGCTAGTAAATCACACCCTATCAGCATCGGTGAATGTTATTCACATGGACTGAGGACGGGCGGGCAATTGTCGTTGATGTTGCCGTAAATGGCAGTGTGTTTCAGATAGTCACAGTTTATGCACCTAATTCCGCGGTGGAGAGGGCTTCCTTCTTTCAACGGGTGGAGGGCTTTATAGATGATCCGGAGAGGGTAGTCTTAATGGGTGATTGGAATGCCATCCTTGATCCCAAGATAAATAAGGTCGGGGAGACTAACAGGTTGGTGTGGTGACCTGATGGCTTCATGCGACCTGGTCGACATATTTCACCTTGATTCACCGGGGCGAGAGATGTGGACATGCGCCTTCCCATCCAAGTACTTACTTGGATTAAATGTTAGTTAGAAGAGGTGATGTAGACTTCCTATCTTGCCCCACGTTCACTTTTTAGGACACTCGGACCATAAACTAGTTATGGCCCGTTTGAACGAGCTCTAGGCCTAAACTGGCTGGATACTGGAAGTTCAACAGCACCTTGTTGGAGCTGGAGGACTACCGGTTGAAGGTTACAGAGTTAATCCAGCGGGCATTAGTGGGGGCAGTTACCGGGAGTAAGTGGTGGGTTAGTCTCAAAGCTTAGATTAGACGCTTCTCGGTCCAGTACAGCCAACGCTTCACACTAGATAAGGCTAAGGCCAAGAAGCATATAGAGAATAGGCTGACCTGGGCCGTGGAGGGGGGGGGCCCCTAGAGATAGCACTAGCTTGTTTACAAGCCCTCAACCACTTGGCTAGCAAGCTGTACGAGGACCAGATAGTTAGGGATAGGTTAATGAAAGTCTTGAACAAGGCTGTTGAGCGTAAGGCTGTTCTAAGGTGTGGCTCGGATGGGTACATTTGAAAAGTAAACAACCTGGAAGGGTACACCCTCGTTTCGACGCGGTAGATCTGTAAGGGGTTTCGGGAGCATCTATCGGAGCGCTTCACCCAACTACCCAGACTCAGGGTCGAAGAGTTTGACAGCTATTTGTCCGACTTGCTCCGCCTCATGGCGGCTCGAGCGGCTAGCTGTGATGGTCTTGTCGCGGAACATGAGATCATTACTGCGTTGGAGCAGGTCGGCTGAACAAGTCCCAGGGCTTGATGGTATACCCTACAAATTCTACTTGAGGCTGTCGCCCATGTTGGTCCCTATTCTGAAGGATATGTTCAACCATTGGTTTGTCCAGGGTTCCATCCCTGGGCAGGTGACCAAGGGATTGATCACATTGCTGAGGAAAGGTCAACGGCATGGTAAGGAGGAAGATTTAGACGATTTCAGCCAGTGGATCTTTGTACTGTATGACAGGCTGACGGTAGCGGTGCAGATCAACGGTAAGCTGTTGGAGTTATTCACCATCTCTCGGTCGGTGCGACAGGGTTATCCGCTGTCGCCTCTGTTGTACGTCCTTCGCAAGTTAAGGGACGAGGTGACTACACCAGTCCTGCATGGGATAGCTCTCCCTGGAGGCACACGAGCCAGGGTTTCCGCATTCGCCGATGACGTCACTGTGTTTGTGTCTTGCCCCACAGACATTCAAGCGGTCACAGAGGCGCTCGCTTGATATGAAGAAGTTACAGGGGCCGTCTTCAATCACAGTAAGTTTGTGGGTCTGCGGTTGGGTGCCTGGACCGGAGTAAATTCACTTCCGGGCATCTTCAGTTGGGCCGATGGCCCGGTCCAGATCGTCAGTGTGTGGTTCGGACCAGGTCTCCTGTTGAAGAAAAACTGGTCGGAAGTAGAGATCAAGGTCAAATCCACTGTCAAGACTTGGGTTCGAAGGAAATTGTCCTTGAAGGGTCGGGCAGAGGCATGTGCTACATACGTCTTCCCACGCATCCTTTACCGTCTGTCTGTACTTCTCCTCCCTGCAAAATGACGAATCAGCTTATAGGAGCACCTCGACTCACTCTGATGTCTGTGTTCAAAATCCGAGCTAGGGAGGTTTGGGACAGCCCAATCGCCTGCGTCACAAGCACATAGAAAGGTTGGCCTTCCTGAGCCATTCACTGTATGTAGACGTTCCATGGGTCACTGTGGTTGGAAGCTCATTTTCCAATCTCACACCCGACCCCTCGGTCAAAGCTCGGCGTAGACCGAGGAGGGAACAAACATTCTACACCGAATGCCAGTCCGCACTTAGAGCGTTGCCAGGGACCAATGTTCTCGAATAGTCTAGGAACAGGCTTTATTGGGAGCTAGTGGGGCGTAGCAAAAAGGAACCGCTAGTGAAGCGGATGGGGATGTCGTTGGAGGAGGTCCACTCCCAGTGGAATTGGGTGCCGGGACGGGACTTTCTTATCAACTCGAAATTTTGCCTCACCTGGCAACTTGTCCGGAACGCACTGCCCCTTTTTGACAAACTCTACTTGCACAAAGAAGAGACCCGGGTCTATTACCTACGCTGCAACGAAAACATGAGAGAAACAGTCGGTCATACTTTTTTCTGCTGCAGCAGGCTTAAGACACTCCTAGGGTACGTCAACGAGGTGGCGGCTCGCATCAATGCCAAGTGCCTGTTTGAACTCGACGAGTCTTATTTTGAGGAGAACATTGATCCGCCGCTGCCTAGAGAAAAAAGAATGGTTTCTCTGATGATCCTAGCAGTAATGAAAATGGTCATATGGATCACAAGCCTCAAGCGAGTCCGCGAAGGGATATCTGTTCCGGATCGGGATCTGATCATCTACTTTAAACATCTGCTTAAAGTAAAGATCAGATGCAATTGGAAGAGGTTGCCTCAAGTTGTCTTTGAAAGGAGGTGGGTGCATGACACTAGCCTGTGCATCTGACGAGGCGCCAAGTTTGAATTCGTGTTACCATCATAGGCATGGCACACGTGGTACTGGGTCCTATGGAACCCATCCCACTAGGTTAGCAATAGAAAATTAAAGAGACTCTTGACTGGTGGTACAAATGAGATCCAGTCCCCCAATTGTTTGTTTTGGCACTAGAGAACCTTCCGAGGCTACCCTACCACTACCCCCCCCTCTCTTTTGTTTTGTCACCCCTGGTCAACCCTTACTCGGAGGTTGCCTTCTACCCCCCCCTTTTTTGTTTTTTGATGTTTTATTTATTTTTTCCCCCAATACCTGATAAGAATCCACCCATATCCCGACTAGGGATCTCCCTGCTTGTTTTTGGTGCCCCGGAAAACAGTAGGCGATCTAACTACTTAGATTAGCTCAGGGAGGGACCTTACTAACAACGCACTAGGCATTTTTATTGGATCATTTTTGCTAGGTTGTTTTCCCCACTCCCCAACACAGACTATTTGTTACCAAATTAAGAACTTTTATTTTTCTAATGAATTGAACTTTTTTCACACACACACACACACACACACACATACACATTTATGTTTAAAAAAAAAAATGCACACACACACACACACACACACACACACAGAGAAATTGTAAATATATGCTTTTGACTAAAACGCTGGGGATTCATTAGTTAGTTTAGATTCCACAGAGTGAATGAGGTATTGTGGTAAACGTTGCCAGTCAAGAGTAAGTCGCCAAAGACTCCATTTTTACTTTAGTTACAAAGACCCTGCAACACTCCCCTCCCCAGATCTTATAGGGCCTTGTGCCTAAATTTGTTTTGTCTTTTGGAGATTTTACTTTTAAAATTTTTTAATTTTATATTGAAATTTTTTGAATTGTAATTTTTTCTTTAAACGAAATAAATTAAATTTGAAGATCAAAGTGTAGTATCTGTTCCGGCAGATACTGCAAGCAAAGACCATATGTGGGGGCGACCCCACTTATAAGATCTTGGTCAATGTAGAGGCAACCCTTCATACCAATTGTCAATATCCAGCTCCCCTACTTCCATTAGATTGAGAGAAAAAAGAATGTTTACAATGAATCGATTTTTTGTTCTTGTGAAGAATTAAAAATGAAGAGAAAGTCGCCTTCACTTTTCGTTTGCTTCTTATCATTACAGTTTTTTTTTTTCCTCCTGCGTGAGTTTTGACATTATATATTTTTTGGTGTATTTTTGTTTTCATTTTTTTCGGTTAGTTTTGTTTGCAGAGGGAGGAGGGGGGTACTTCTCTTTTCATGCAAGTTTATGCATTCTTTCTTTCCATCTTTATATTTTATATATGTTTATATTTTTCTTGCTGATTGTAAGGGTAGAAACTGATCTATGACACCATTTGTGAAATATTTTTGAGTCTTTTTTTTTTTTTAATTGTAAGGGTTGATCCCGGTCCACAGAGCTAGTGTGGGACCATGTGTGACTCAACAACCTCAACTGTGAGCTGTGATTATTTTCGCTTTCATCTTTTGGTGGCGTTGTTATCTCTCACATTGGTGACTGCCAAAAGGGTGCACTCAAGAGAAATAAAGACTCCATTATATTCTGTATATATCGGTTGGGCTTTGGGTGCATGTGACATCATTGTAGGGAAAAATCCTCTAAGAGCTAAGGCCCACATCTATGTCTTCTGTCAAGATCATATTCATTCTACTCCAAACCACAAACTGCTTTATACGGTTTCCAAGTGGAAACAGTTCTTAATCATTGCAAACCCAAGACTGTCTGTAAACTGTCTCTAAACTCATTGCCGCTCCTAAAGCTAAATACATTTAACTCTATTGTCTGTACTATGATTTAATAATCAGGGTTGTGGAGTTGGAGTTAGTGTCAGAGTCAGAGTCAGAGGAAGTCGGAGGTTTTAGTTCGAGTCGGAGGTTTTAGCTTGAGTCGGAGTCGGAGTCGGATTTCTAAGATTAATAGGAGTCGGAGTTAGAGTCAGAGTCAGAATTTTTTTATCCCACTCCGACTCCTTAAGTCCAATAAATTTATTCTTTTACATGGTTTTCCTGTTTGTTTTTATCAGTTGCCCAATTTAGCAGTTTTAGTATGGTTTAGTTTTATTTTTGGAGGTATATCATATTTTGTACTGCAATGCTTCTACTTCATCAAGATATTTCAGTCTATTAAATCACTGCAAATCCTGTCTGGTCAGCTGTTTTCGTTTTGGTTGTGACATCACACAGGATCAAAGAAAATTCTGTCTTGGAGTGGGATCACTGTGAATTACATTGGATAACAATCAGATTGTAATCCAGATGTTATCGTGTTCCTAAATCAAATGGAATTTGGAAATTGGATTAGTCCGAGATCGATCTGGAATTAAAATCTTATCCTCCCCCCCAAAAAGGGTATAAATCAACAAGAAGCAACCCAGAGTACTATAGCCCTTTATAGCTTCTTCCTTTTGTTTTACATAGGAGTCACCACATATCAAAGCCCAGAAGCCACTCGAGGATAACGGTTAATGAGTGTACAGAAATCAATGGGACAATATCGTAGTAATCGTTAGTTGTGGAAATTTGGTTAATTGGATTACTTAAGGGGACAGCTCATCAAGAATTTGTTTATGTTGGATTTGAAGATGACAAAATTGTAGTCAGCTGGAAAGCAGGCAAACAGAAGAGAGTTCCACAGGCGTACAGTTCTTAGAAAGCAGCTTTGTTCATAGAATTTACATTTAGGTTGAAGCACAGATAAAGAGTGGGGGAAATTATTGATAGTGTTTTCAGCTAGACGAGTGTTTTTTGTGAAAGTTTGGTGAGGAGAGACCATAGATTGGAGCTCAGACGAGCACCTGCCATGAAAGTAGCGACAAAGCAGAGACAGGCTCGCAACGTCTTTCTGTTGGAAAGAGGTTGCAGGGAAGAAAAAAGGATACCCTTCACTAGGCTACAAAATCTATTTTGAACTTTGTTGAGGCAGGATAAGATCTTTCTAGCAGGTCATGCCCAGATGTGGCAACAGTACTCCATCTTTGGACATACCTGGCTCTAGGTAGAGAATTGCATCAGCAGTGAGATATCTACTGGAGCAGTAGAAGGATCCCACCATTTATCCAGCAACCTTGGCAACGGATTTGATGTACGTGTTCCATCTCAGATCAGAAGCTTGTCAAAACATGGAGCCTCTCCAACACGAGAGCCATTCATTTTAGTGTATGCCAGATAGGTGATCAGAGCGTTGACAATGTAAAGATAGAAGCTTGGTTTTAGATGCATTAAAATTATCCAGCCACTTCTTTTCCCATTGCACCACATGCTCAAGATCAGAGAAGAGAGAATTAGAGAGAACTTGGTCATTTACGTCCTTTGATGTGCTGCCATAGATGATAGTATCATCAGCATAAATGCCTATGAATGGTCTTAGAATATGATTTTGAAGATCGTTAATGTAAATCAGGAAGAAAATTGGATTTCTGTCCATCAACCACTACTCTTATGAATCTATCAGAGAAATGATTTAATAATTTAGAGAACATTTCGAGCTATACCGTAGCTGGAGGTCTTGTGAAGTAGGCCTTTATGCCATACCCAATCAAAGGTCTTTAATATGTCAAGAGCAATTGCCCTAGAAAGAAAGCTTCCGTTGAGAGATTTGCTTATCATATAAACTATAACCATTAGCACATCTGCTGTAGATCTAGCAGAACGGAAACCATATTGCATGTCACTTAGAAGGTTATTTTTTGCTGAGGTGATTAACTACTTCTCTATTTAACACAGATTCCAGCAACTTACTCATGATGCACAGGAGACTTATTGGTCAGTACTGAGAGGAAGATGACCGACCACCTGAATTCTTAAATACAGGGCATACTGATGAGGTTTTCAAGAGTGCTTGGAAGCAATTCTTTTTTAAGGCAATGCTTAAACAGCTTTGTAAGTATGGGAACAGGTTCTGGTTGAAACTTTTTCAGCACTATAATTGGAATGTCATTAGGGCCAGATGCTTTACTGGAATCAATGTTTTTGATTAGCTTGGCAACAACATGCATATATATTTGTATCTCGCATAGTGTGTTTTCTGATGAAGATCCTATTTGCTATTTGCCAAAACTGGTGTGAACCAAGCTGCTGCTCAGCTATTTTGGATTTAACAGACATTTGACTTAACAGACTCTTTCCCATTCTTTATTACTCTTTTACAATGATTGCTGGCAGTCGTGGAAGCAGTTTTAGTCTCAGTACAGCTTTCTATTTTTCCTTTGATCCTCTTTTTATAAAGGCAATATTATCTTTTAAAATATTTCTTCTCTGTATAATTGGTGTCTTTTCTCCCCTCTTTTAATGAGAAGTGTTTGGCTTCAAAATGCCAGGGTCTAAAGAAGTTTCCCTATCCCGAAATATTGTATTCGCTTTTGAACTGATAGCATAATAAAATTTAATTGTAAATTTTTATCTTTTTATTCTATAAATTTAGTTTGTATTTTTAAATGTAATCATAGTATATTTTTTTAACCACATTTCCAAACTCCCATTCTTATTTGAATTGATTTTAGCTGGTGAGTCTATTCCCCATGTTATACAATAAAATACAATAATGAAATTTTGCAAGAGCGTAAAAAAAAAAAAGAAAAAAGCTTTAAATCTATTTAAAATTTTAACCATCCCTTAAACTGCCTTTAAAATAGATATTTCTAAAAAATTAATTTATTTTATTGAATTATTTTGTTACATTTCTATATTCCGTGCTATCTACGCACTTGAAACTCTATTTTCCCAGATTTTTCTTGCATGTCATCTTAGTGATAGTTAGCATAAGCAATAGAAAAATTGGAAAGACGCATCTCTTTTCTAGCATTTATCGCCTTTGGTAAGTGAGTTTGTATGTTTTAAATTATTAATACAAGAATCAAAAATTATACAGTTTCAATAAAAGAAGGAAGTATTAAAATCAAAGCACGCTTTAATTTCTTCATTTAAGAGTGCCAACTTTTTTCAGCAAATGCAACCAAATTTCGGTACTTATACAGTTTAGTGACGACATTAAAAAATGGAAATATTGAAAAAAAAATTTATTGTACGTAACTGTTATAGACTGAAGTTCTCCGAAAAAAAATTTCACTTCATTTGATCAAGTAGTTTTTTTTTTTTTTTTACAGCGAAAAACAATTATTTATCACGACGACGTCAACGTGGCCATTTTGGAAATGTACCTAGCAGAATACCTCCATTTTAGGCCAAATTTCGCAATCTAGCCTTTTTTTTCTCACCAGAATCATATAAAAAATTATACAGTTTCAATAAAAGAAGGAAGTATTAAAATCAAAGCACGCATTTGACTTTTAAGGCACACCCTCCCTCACTCCCTCTTACTACTTCCAAATAAGCGCTAATCTTTTTTTTTTTTTTTGGATTGCTCCATAGATATTGTCAGATCATCCACCTAAGAGAAAGAAAACTAACATAACCAGGGAAGGAGGGCCTCCTCATTCATGGTCGACAACCTTCCTAGAGCTGGTGACTCAAACAAATTCCTGGTTGCAAACCTAACTAACTTAATGGGTAAATAGGTTCTTCCTATCGCTGGCTTTCACACTCCTTCTTTATCTATTAGCCAGGTGCAGAGGTACAATACCAGAGGCTCACCAGAGCAACCCCGTGCCTGGCTTTGTTTTCTGACTAGGACATTGAACGCCGTTCCTTTATTCCCGATTTTAAATTTCTTTCTCTCAGAAACTAAGCAAATTGGGTTTGCTTGCATACCATTTGTGCTCACTAGACTTATTTGGGCTAGTCTTGTCTGAGAGGTTGAGGGTAACTGATTGATAGTTTGTGTGGCTGCTGTTTCTGATTGACAGTACAGGTGCCCTAATTCTTTGGTAGCGCTTAGAGCAGTTGTTCTATCATTAGTTGTATCATATCAGAATAGTTGGTGTCATGTCACGCATGGAAAAGGACCCTGCTGCTATCCCTGGTAGGCTTTCACGATACCACACCTTTCTAAACAGGACTCGGCTAATGGACCACTGTGTGGATACTTGGTGTCCAAACTGACCTACTTTGCTCAATACTCTTCCCCTAACCTGACATTAAACAAAAACATAATGAAATGATAACCCAAACAGATATCACAAAAAAAAAAAAAAAGACGACCACCCAAATAAAACCAATTCCCTTCCGCCCTTGAGGCTCACTTTCATAAATATCTGTGGGCTTAGAGATAATCTAGATGATGTAGAGTCTTACCTTTTAGTAAACTCCCCGGATATCTTAGCATTAAGTGAAACAAACTTATACTCTTCAATCCTCTCTAACTACTTAAACATGACAGGATACCTCCCTCTTTGCTGTAAGGACTCGGATAGATATATGCACAAGCTTGGAGTCTATATTCGTAGTACCCTCTCTCTAACTAGAGAGAAAAATCTTAAATTGGATGACCAGGCTTTTGTGTTTTTATTTACTTGTATTTTTTCTACCATTCTCCCTCAAGTCAGGATTGTACCCTAATCGATCATGTCTGATAGTATAGATGTAGCACCCTCCTAGTGACGCCCAAATACATGCGTTTGGTGACTTTAATGTCCACCATAAAAATTGGCTTGGTTTCTCAGATGCAGCCGGACGCTCTACTTATAGCTTCTCTATAGCCCATTTCCTCACACAGGCAGTAATGTTCACAACTCGCCTACCAGATCGTGAACCTCAGCAGGTTTCACTTCTAGACGCATTCTTCACCACAGCACCTGAGGATTGTGTGACTAATGCCCAAAGTCTACTTGGAGACGCAGACCACCTAGTGGTATCAGTTGACATCACATTTAAATCCCAACATCAAGGTGAGGGACGATTGCTCAAAACAGCAAGGTAGTACAACAGGGCTGACTGGGAACACATCCGAGTGATGCCCCATGGACCGATATCTTCTCTCTTCCTGCTGAACAGTGTGCCAATGAGAGAACTGAATGGTGCAATGTGGGCATTAAAGCACATGTTCCCACACGGAAGCATTATAGCAAGCCCCACTCACCCCCATGGTTCACTACAGATTGTGCAGCTGCTATGGCACAAAGACAGCATGCATTCCACCAGTTTGTACGTCATAAGTCAAATACAAATAGGCAAAATTCGTAGATGCTAGAAATCATTGTAAGAGAGAAATAGCAACAGCCAAAAGAAACCATGCTGAAATAATTAGGGAATGCATAGAACCGCAAAAGATAGGAACTGATTTCTGGAAAATCTATAATAGTATAATGAATAAAGGGCAATCAGTAATTCCTCCACTATCCAACAACCAGAAGGTTGCATGCATGGTAATGGAGAAGGCAGAACTGCTTGTCCGCTGATTCGCCTCCAATTCCACCTTAGAGCCAACAAACAACTCCCTCCAAAATTTCCCTATGCGGATGGAAGCCACATAAGATGATGTAAAAATCACCCCTTCTCATGTCTGCAACATCATAAAAAACTTAGACACCTTGAAGGCGTGTGGACCTCATCTCATCCCTGCTTTACTAATTAAGAAAGGTTCAACTGAGCTAACCCCCATACTTTCCACGTTCTACAATAAATGCCTTGCTGAATCTTGCTTCCCTAGTAGCTGGAAGATGGCCTCTGTGGTACCAGTGTAAAAGAATTCCGGTGAAAAAACAGACCCTCTCAATTATCGCTCCATTAGTCTCTTCCTCCCTTTTCGCTAAAATTTTTGAGACCTTAATTAATCAAGCACTAGTTCATCACCTCGCAAAAGCAAATCATCTCTCTGACAAACAATATGGATTCAGGCAATGTTGTTCTACTGCAGATATTTCAACAGTCATCTCTGAATGCATTTACCATGTACTGGATAAGGCGGGCAAAGCCAGGGCTGTAGTTCTTGATATATCCAAGGCCTTTGTCAAAGTCTGTCACAAAGGACTGCTAATGAAAATTAAGTCATACGGTATAACTGGACGTATACTAAATATTAGATCCTTCTTAGACAATAGGATCATTCAGGTTGCCATTGACGGATGTATATCCAAGCAGCATAACATTAATGCAGGATATAGGGATCTGCAGAATAGATTTCCATATAGGGATCAAGGAGTCGGGAGTCGGAGTCAAAGGACACTCATTTAAAACCCGATTGAAATAACATGGTGAGGAGCATACCTTCAAGTAGGGCAGCTTTATCTGAAAGGCAAGAGAGCTAGGGGAAAGTAAACCTTGATTTGAAACCTACACAGTCTTGTGGAGTACCAACCAACACCTGGAAAGGGTTTGAAGGAAAATTCCAAAATGGAACATTTAAATCAGTTTGACGTTATCTACAACTTCATTCTACCAGCCACTGCGATGGTGGCAAACTCTAAGTCTTGGTGTTTATTTAGATCCATCAGCAACATGGGGACAGTGGTAGGTGGGTGGGGGACTACATGAGTGACATCCTGTTCTCCATAATCACACGACTCGGACTAGCATCCAAAGGATGCATCACTCATCACAATGGAGGCTTACTACTCTAATGATGATGAGGAGAGAGACCTTTACTCAGTCTTAAGAGACAATGGATGGGTATGCATCGTCTCTTAAGACTGAATACAGATCTCTCTCCTCCTCATCATAATAGAGTAAGGGTGTCTATGCAGAGTTTATTGTAAAGCAAAATTAGCACAATCTGCCGCCCCCACTTCTGAACCAGTACAAAGTCATTTAAACTGGCTTTAAAATTCTTAACATTTAAAATTCTTAACAAATCCTTATGTATTGAAAGATTTGAAAGTTACCTACAGTTAACTTTATAGATTTAAACAATAATTTTGTGACGAAATGATACCACAACAATTAAATTTAACTTTTAAAATATAGCAGTTCAGCCCATCTTTGCTCAGGCCCTATGTACTGTTCATAACTTCATGTGCATATGTATATATATATATATATATATATATTAAAAAGTTTGACTCATGTCCAGGTAACCTACATCTAAAATTTCAAGGGTTTAGACCCAAAATTGGCAGAGGAGTTTGCAAAGGTCAACTCTTTCAACTTTGACCTTTTGGCAGTCAAATTTTCGCCTAAAAAACTGATTAAAAAGCATGTCTGAATACCCTTTATGTAAAATTTCAAATGTTTAGACCCCAAATTGGCTGAATAGTTTGCTAGAAACTGCAATGGTCAAATCTTTGAACTTCGACCCCTTAACAGCTAAATTTTCAGCCAAAAACCAATTAAAAAGCTTCTCCTATGTCTAAATACACTTTATGTAAAATTTCAAATGTTTAGATAAAAAACTAGCTGAGTAATTTGGTAGAGACCACAGAGGTCAAATATTTTAACTTTGACCTCTTAACATTCGTTTTGGACTCAAATCAAGTTAAAAAGTTTGATCCATGTCCAAGGAACCGACATCTAAAATTTCAAGTACTTAGACCCAAAATTGGTGGAGGAGTTTGGTAGAGTTTTCAAAGGTCAAATCGTTCAACTTTGACCCCTTGATAGCCAAATTTCTGTCCGAAAACTGATTAAAAAGATTTTTCCAAATCTCACTATCTCTTATGTCAAATCTCGTGTCTATAGACTGAAAATTGACAGAGTAGTTTGGTAGGGAAATGTACACACAGACAATTTCACTTTAATAGATATATAGATTACACAATAAAAAGGATAAAAATAAAAAAAACAGAAAAACTTTAAAAATAAAAACTCAAAAGAACAATGAAAGTAAAGATTTTCAGGCTACATAGGACAGGTTCAGCTAATAGAATTTGAAAAATAAATAAAATATAAACATTTTTATTATTCAAGTGTTTACATATGAAAGTTCAAATGATGCCTTAATTTTGCATTTTTTTTTAAAGAGATTGTATGAATGTTAGGTGAAACCGTTTCAATTGAATTACTTCCTTCATTTATGGATTAGAAATTGTTTTTTTATTGTTTATTTGTTGCTCTCCATTCTTGCAACTTTTTCATTTTTGTGGGAATTTCTTACCATATGTCCACTTATTTAAAGTGAAATCAGTTTCTCCATTTTCCTCCCAAACAACCATTTTATTAACTTAAAATCATGCTTTCATTTTTTTTAAAAACTATACATAAAAAGCAGTAAACTACAGCAATAACTTGCAAGTTATATTTGAATAATAAAAATACCAAACTAGGAGTTAATTTCTTTGGTCAGGTTAAATTTCAAAATGATAATGGCATATCACTGGATCATAAAAAGAAAATGTTTTATGTAATGTAGTAATATGTTACTAATTTTGAAGTAGATAGCATTGTTTTTTGTTGAAATTCAATTATGTGATTTTCGTTATTCTGAACAAGCACTAAAAATAAAAAAATACGAACTTGGAGTTATCTCCCTTCTGGCTTTGTTGCTATCAGCGATTGGCTCTCATCTCCTCAACTTGTTTTATTCTGCAGCTTTTAATTTTTTTTTTTTTTTTTTACTAAACCGTAGTTTCACATAAGAATAAGCTATTTGGGAGCAATATGAAAATTAATTTCACGTTAATATGCGACAATATAATCAAGAAAAAAAAAAGAAATGTCCCCCCCCCTTATGCTTCTTCTCATGTTTTCTCTAGGCTTTTTTTGGTTTCAGTGCTTTCTTTTTCTTTATCGTCTTCTTTGATTTATTTTTCTTGCTTTTGACGATCATTCCAGATTTTCCCTTTCCTTTTAATAAACTACTGATTTTCTTCCGAAGCAAAAGTCGCTTCTTTTCTGGCAGATTAGAGAAGTCCGACCCACCCCACAACAATTTCTTCTTTCCACTTTTTGAACAGAGGAAAATGTCATTTTTTTCTGTGACATATGCTTTGGCCCTTAAAGTCCAATCAATCTCTTCGGGCACGGCTTCTTTTGGTTGCTTCTTATTAGCGGGCAGCTGGGTTTCACAACCAGCTGAAAAAAAAAAAAAATAGTTCAATTTAGAAAAGATTGCAAAGAACTTCAAAGTAATTTGAGTGTCATCAGAAAAGATAAATACAATATTTTCTATTTCTGAATTTGTGACATGAGAATTGGTTATTTGGATTCTTCACACTACTGTCCTCATCTTGAGTGTTATTTGCACATTTCAGCCGATATAATTTCCAACCTCCTTTCCATAAAGACTTGTGGTAGAGTAGATAAAGTACCTGGTAAAATTTACTTCTGGAGGTTGAAGATTCAATCCTCAGTGTGGGTGATACTCAAAGTACAATTGCAATTAGGACTTCTAACAGAACGAGAGCATGCTACCTTTGTGGATTAAATTAAGGGTTCTGTTTGAAATTCTGTGAAGATTCTCGAATTTGACAAGATACACCCTAAGAAGGGAGGTTACATTGACCGAAATGTGAAAATCACATTAAAGATGAAAACAGTTGTCTGAAGAATCCAAATAATCCAAATATTGGTACTCTTGCATAATTTGACCTGAATTCTTGTGAATTCCTGTCAAGCATGGATCGGGCGAGACCGGCAATTATCGGTATCAGCCGAGCGCCATAACAGACGCAGACTAATGAAAAAAAAATACAAAACAAACCGGAAAAAATACAAATGCAAATAATCAAAAATAACAAAAAAAAAAAATAAATAAAAAAATAACAAAAAAAAGAAAATATGTTTATTTCATTTTAGTATTTAATGTTTTGTTTTTTTTCAAAATATTTATCAACAGAAAGTTTTTTTTTTCTCCAAGAAAAGATTTTTTAACCGTATAATTGTTAGGTGTAAGTACAAGTTTTTTCTGTTTGTTTTCTTTTCTTTTTTGTAACTGTATTTTTTTTCTTGTTTTTTTTTTTTTTATTTTCAAGACTTATTGTTCAGTCAAGTTCTTTTGGTGGCACTATCCATTTGTACATCCCCAGGAGAAATCATCCTTTACACACAATCTTTTTTTAAGTAAACATTTGTGTTTACAATTGTTGCGCCTCTTTTTTTGGGGACAGCAATTTCTTCTCCTGACGATATGAGATTGTCTACATCGATGTTTTCATTTCTTTTTCTAACATGTATAGATTTATTTTCTTGCTTGTCATTTTTCTGTTTGGCGAGTTTGAAAATATATGTTTGTCAGCTTTTTTTTTTTTGTTGGTTTAGTCGCTTTCGTCCAATTCGAATGTAGTCTGCTTCCATTTAGATAGCACTTTTTGATTGACTAATCAAACTCTCAAAAATTCAATTAAAAAAAAGTAAATAATAAATAATCAGAAAATAAAAAGTCACCCCTGCCCCCTTAATATCACCTTAAAAATTACTAAAAACATAACAGAAAAAAAGAAAAGGTGCTAATGCACTTACTGATTCGCGCTATTTTTTTTAAATCGAATTTCGAAGTTTAATTAAAATTTTATGATGTTTTTTTTATTCAATTGTAAGGTTAAAGTACAGAATAGGTACAAAACACCCTCCCCATGTTAAGAATGCCTTTTTAAATAATAACGTTATTATTTTAGGACAGATCAATAAGTGCATGAGTACCAAAAAAAGTAAATAAATAAGATAAAAAGTCGAGTTAGCGTTTCAACATTTTTGAACAATGCTTGGCTGACACAGATGATTGCTGGTTTCGCCCGATCCATGCTTGACGGGAATTCACAAGAATTCGGGTCAAATTATGCAAGAGTACCCAAATATTTTTTTTATTAGAATAATTTCATGTATATAAACTTGGTTGAACGATAAAATTGACGCCTTAGAAAAGACGACATGGTGCCATTTCTGTTTTATGAAAACCAGTTATCTACTAATTGATCAGTTGTGTACAAATCCCAAGAACGTTAGGAGCCTTCTATCAGTGACACAATGTTCAACAAGCGAGATCGGAGATGTGTCACTGTACAGCTTATGCTCTCTATCGATCCAAGTTATGACAGCAGGACCATTGCCAGCACCCTCAAAATGCATCACTGGATTGCCACGAATAACAAGGACGTGCCCAGAGTGATGAAAACAAAGTTTTTAGCCACGGTTATGGTCTTTGGTGTGGTTTCAAGTCAGGGTCACATCATGCCACCTCACATCTTCAAAGTTGGCTTAAAAGTCAACACCAAAGTGTACCTGGATGTGCTAAAGAGTGTGGGAATCCCCTGGTGCAATCAGGTGACCTCTGGCAGACCCTGGGTGTGGTAGCAGGACTCGACATTGGTTCACAAGTCCAAAGAGACCCAGGCTTGGCTTCAGAAGGAATGCTACGACTTTGTACCAGTCTCTCACTGCCCCCTCCTCCTTCCTCAACCTGAACCTGCTGGACTACTTCATTTGATTATACAGCAAGAACATCACCAACATGACCTCCACAACAGCAGCAAAGTCAGTCTTATCACCGCTTTCTGTCAAGTATTTGCCGAGCTTCCACCGGCACTAGTAGAAAAGGCATGCTCCCAGTTCTGGGCCCGTATCAAGCCGGTAATTGAATCTGAAGGCAACTACATTGAATAGATGTCAACTCTACTACATAATCAAGTTACCTGAATTGATTTTTTAAATAAAAGTTTTAAAATAAAGCTGCAGTGTTGTTTTCTCTAGAGCGATAATTTTATTGTTCCACTTTGTAGTAACATAAGAACAAAATTTGAGTCAAACTGAGGTATGACAAACCATTTTACTTTCTATAATAGATGGAAAAGTAGTTAAAAAATGATTGTGAAAAATGTGTTCCTTTACAATTCTAATCCTTTACTTATCACAAATACATTTATTGAATACATTCCAATTTTATTATTTTTTTTAACAAAGGAGTCATCACTTATCAAGGCCTGAAGGCCACTCAAGAACAAGGGTTAATAAATGCAAGGTGGGAGTGTAATAATTCTTAATGGTGTACCTGGGGTAGAATTTGATTATTGAAAGGGGAAGGTTCAACAAGAAATTATTAAAATTAGACTTGAAGGTTACCATATTGTAGTTGGCCAAGAAGCAGGCCAATGGAACAGTGTTCCACAGGCAGGCAGTTCTAGGAAAGAAGCTTTGTTCGTGGAATCTGTGTTTAGATTTAGGTACAGATAAAGAGTGGGAGGAAACTTTATAGTGGTTGTAGCTAGTGGGATAGTTTGGCAAGATGGAACCATAGATTATAGCTTAGATGAGCACTTGACATGAAAATAACGATAAAGCAGAGACAGGCTCACAGCGCTTCTGAAACTGCATGAAACATTTCCAGCCATTTCATAACTGCCAATCTTGTAAAGTAGACCATACCCTATTAAAAACCTTTATTATATGAAGAGCTATTGCTCTAGAAACAAAACCTTCATTGAGAGATTCATTAATCCTATGTGATATTACAGTTTGATATTATCATTATCGGAACTTACGTTTGGCCAGGTAGACAGGTAATGAAGGAGAGTCTTCGGTTTTGATGTAGATATTTCGAATATTCTCACCACCTCCAGGAATCACCTCACTAAGCACCTTTGCCGCCATTTGAATGTTGGCAGCAATCTGTTTTGCTGTCATATTGGAATTAGCAATATGAACCATGCTAAAATGAAAAAATAAATAAGTAAAATAATTTTCCATAATATTTCTTGAAATAAATACTTTTCTTTTGTCTACATTGTCAAAAACTATAACACCAGTTTTTCTTATCAACAAACTTCAAACATTTTCTGATGGCCAACATGGATACCTTGGCACTGCCCCAGGGGGAAAGAGAGGGGAATGGATAACAAAGCAGAAAACTTAAAATGTAACATCTTGCTTTTTAAAGATCCTGTTCTCTCTTCTTCTAAATGTTATCTCCCCAGTCAAGGATTTCCTTCCTCCAACAGAACAGATACTACACTTTTATTCTAGCCAAAACATTAAGTTTTATTTTAGATCATGTTTCACACTAAAGATTGATGGAAAAAAAAAGAAAAAAAAAGCCTTGAATGCTCCCCACCACCACCACTGTGTGAGTGATTAATTTTGTTCCTGATGACCTCACAAAAATATGTATACATTCTGTCTGAGGCAATGCTGAAAAAGAACATCTCAGCTTTGTAGATGTGTTTGCGTTTGATATAATAAACTAGTAGGCACACCTGAAGTTGCCCAGGGTCATGGATAATAAAATAGTATTAAAATCCCTCCATTTCATTCTACAAATCCTCAATCACATTACTTTGTGAATACACCCGCCCACCACCACTCAACTGCCCTGTTTTTCTTTGGCAGCAAGAAAGAAAATGTCATTAGCAACTGATTGATCTATTTTCAGTGTTACATTTGGAACAACTATCAATAAGAATGAAAGTAATTTTTCATTTACATGAAGAACAAGTAAGAGGGGAAAAGGAAGTATGAAAAAAAAAGGAAAATATGAAAATGTGAATCAAGAAAAGCAAAAAACAAAAAGGAAAAGAAAAGCCATCAATTCTCCTCACCTACACGAGCCTTTTCCTGTGATGACCATATATGCATTATTTACTGCTTGTTCGATTTCACTTTTGAGATTTTTCACTTTCAAGTTAACTTTGATTGGAATTCTGAAAATGGAAGTAAAATAATTATTTAGAAAATTTTCTTGACTGAATTAAAAAAAAAAAAATCTAAGCATTACTTTAGAATTGCTTTTCATTTGTGGTGTTTCTGTTCTCTCAAAGAGGATGCAATTGAAAACAAAGCCCTATACCAAGTCAATCATTAAAAAAAAAGAAAAAAAAAAAAGAAAAAAATTATATTGTTTTATTGTTCAGTTTCTGATATTTTAATATACAGAACATGCGACTTTCTTTTATAAATAGACTAGCAGATGTACCTGGTGTTGCCCAGTATCAAACATAACGTTAAATTCCTAAAAAAAAAAAAAAGGAAAACGGAAAGAAACTGACACATACACATGTGAGTATTATGTTTTTTCTAAACAGTTAACTTCTTGTAAGTAAAGAAAATATTGGAGCTGAGATTGAAACCAAAATCTAAAGGCAGTGATTCAAGTATGATAACCATTAAAGTAGCTTGCCATGATCTTTAAAAAGTGTTTTCAAACATAATTATTCTAAACATAAGCTGTCATGTGAACGATTCACATATGTGAAATAATTGATAAACCGATAAAATCTGATGACTCCCAAGTACCAATTTTTCCCCTTACCAGCTGTTTTTTCCAGATGAAAACTGATCATAATTTTTCTACATGTCTGAATATTCTTTATATCAAATTTCAAGTCTGTAGATCAAAAATTGGTTGAGAGTTATCCTCACTTTTATGGATATACAAGTCCCCAAAATCACAGTACCAAATTATATATCTCATATATATATATATATATATATATATATATATATATAGATAGATAGACACACACACTAGACTATTATATTGACACGTTGGGTCAGTATAAATTATAGCTAGCTATGGAATAGTGAGTGTACAGAATTAATGTATAAACGTGCAAAAATTAAACGCATACATGCACGAAAACAAATGTGGCGACCAGTGAAAACACGCAATTTCGTGCGCGTGCCAAAATAATTCAACGCATGCGCGCATTAAAACAAACATGGCGACCAGTGAAAACAATATAGACTACATTGAATAATAAAGGTCTTAACATCATTGCAGTTAGATTAAATGAAAAATCATTTATATAAGAGGAGTGTGATCCATTGAAAAAAGATGAAAAGAAAAAAATACAAGGAGGGAGAGTACATTGTACAGATCCACCTTAGTTTTTTTGTTTTGTGTTTTGTTAACAGGAAATAATAATTAACTGATTAAGTAATATTTAACAGTGAGACCTTTTCAAAGCAAATCTTAAAAAAAAAAGAAAAAAAAAAAAGTCCTCCCACACACACATACAGATTTTGAAGTGTTTCTACATATTTTAAAATATTTGAAACTTATGACCTTACTCCTGCCACCAAACTTGAAAAAAATGCTAATGATTACATGTCGCACTACGTCACCAAGGAGTGGGATCTCATTTTATGTTAGATTTGTATAAGAAAGTAATCCCCCATGCTAAGATGTTAAATTTTTATTACTTTAAAAAAAAATTCCTTCTTTTATATTATCTTTAAAGGCCATTGAAACAAAAAAAAAAAAAAAAAAAAAAAAGAAAATAGATTTTGATTTCTTTTGCTGAATTGATTTTTTAAATAAAAGTTTTAAAATAAAGCTGTAGTGTAAAAAAAAAAAAAAAAAAAAATTCTTTTTAAATATGCAAATTGATCAAATTGTTTTTTTTTCTTTTTTACATTAGAAATACATATTTGGTTAGTTTTTCTGTTTTAAAATAATTCCAACTTGCAATGAAAAATAATCGTAAATAAATTATTTTGGACAATTTTTTTTTTTAATCAAGTTCTAGTTTCAATCATGCAAAACTTGGGTCAGAAAATATTCTTAAAAAATATGTAGGTGCACTTGACCCCCCCCCCATTTTTTTCCTTTTCATCTTTTTTTCAACTATTTCTACGAATTATTGGACATTAAGCTACCAATTATATTCAAAAAAATCTTTTTTTTAAAAATCAATATTTGAAGATTTGGAAGGGGGTTCAATTTCACATACATTCTAATAAATCGATCCCTATTTTCAGAATCGCTTTACAACCCTGATTTGACGTTGGCTCCTTCAGTCCCCACTCCACCATTATTATTATTATTATTATTATTATTATTATTATTATTATTATTTCTATTTTGCAACTTTTCACTTTGAGAAAGGTTTGGTCTTTATTTTTAACTTTTTAATTTATAAATAATGAAAAGTTAAAAGCCAGCAGTCAGGCTGATACAGAGGGGGGAGGGGGCTCAGTGTGCTAGGTCATAAAACCTTTTTTTTAATATTAAATTAAAAATTAAATGATACAGATTTAAAAACTTGAAATTATATGTGAAACCATGCAAAAAAAAAAAATAAAAAATCCAAGTGAAAATTTGATAAATTGCTTACCGTTTCTTTCTGGCAAAATCTTTTCCCAGAGTCCTTGGTAAATTCCCAAATATCCGATCATCAGCCAAAAAGTGATCATATTTGTTGCAGAGATTCTTTTTGGCCTCAATAGATCTGTATTCCAATTTGAGAGATTTTAATGGAATCACCTGCAAAAAAATTCAAGCCGATCATAGTAAAATAAAAAAAACAAACAAGTGGGCTGTGGGGAGGATAAGCATTGTGGGGAGGATAAGCATTGTGGGGAGGATAAGCATTGTTGTGAGTTCAAAATTGGTAGTCATGGGATTGGAAGAGACAAAAACAGAAACATCAAAATTGATTTAATCTGCCAGGAGACAATGTAAGGCCATAATTTTGTCTGAATAATGCATTTGAGGTAATAAATAAACGGATATTCTGATTAAAATATCTTTGTGTTAATTGTAATTAATGGTGAGTCAACAAAACATGCTAACCAGACATACTGAGTGTAGCAACTAAACCTATTTATCTAAACACCATCAAATTGGACCTTTCCTTTGTGAACAACTAAAAGATGTTTGCTTCTCTCACTGACATGTAGCAGTGAACTCATTGGATAGGGACATTCTCAGCAGTGGTGACAGCAGCAGTAACAGATGTTGATGTTTTTTCTCTCTTCTTGTTGTGGATGAAGTAATCAAAACAAAACAGAACAAATAACTCCATTAATTACTGAAATCTTATTTATTTCATTAATCTGCAGAAAATACAATTAAATAAACTCCATTTTCCTCTCCTAATCATTGTAGGATAAAAAAAAAAACACATTTGATCAATTCAACGTTCAATTTGCAGAGAAGCAGGATTTTGAATGAAGGAAGCTATAAACGACAAGAAACTAAAATATTTTACTTCAAATTATCTTTTTGCCCCCTTGGCAACACTGGCTAAACACAGCAAGTAAATAATCATATATTTGCATTTTAATACAAGTGAGAAAAAACAAAGTAGAATCTCATTTTTATTCTTAGACAATTGATTGGCTGATAACTCACTTAGCGGTCGTGTCATGATAGAACACACCCCTTATTTGTAACAGGTAAAATTGACATTAAGAAGGGTATCCAGTTGTAAAACTATTTTTCATTATGACCGTGAAGTAAATATACCTCTACCCACCCACACATCATATGTAGAAAAGAGACACTAATCGAATCAAAGTCAGCTAGCCAGGATAAAAAAATCCCAAATTATTTTTCAAAATTTTTACAAACCTCACGAATGAAGTCAATATTATTGGATGCAAGAAGTTCTTTAAAATGAACCTGGCTTGGTTCATAATCCCTCTCTCCTCTCTTTAAATCCTTAACAAACAGACAGACATCTTGATTTTCAAATTTCAAGCCATTTGGAACTTTTCTGAAAAAGAAAACAAAATTAAAAATTATCAAACTTTCACAGATTATTCTCTATTCATAAATTCAAGTCATTTATTGCACTGATAGTGTGATTAAAACCCTAATTTCATATACAAAATTGAAGAACTGATTACACATTAGCAGATGATTAATATTTGAGATGATTCATTCGAATATCAGAACATTTTTTGGTGTCAAAATAATTTTAGCTTAATTTCCAATTCTTTCACTTCATATCGATAACCAGTTTATGAAAATGTTGGATTAAAAAGAAAATTTTTTAAAATCATATTTAGATTTGAAATTAGATGAGGACCCACTATTTTTTAGGCAATTTTAGTAATTGTATCAAAATTGAGAATTTAGAACAAATCAGTAATTGTATCGAAATCAAATAAATGTTGGCATTGTCTAATTACTGATATTTACAAAACATTGTATTAAAATGAATCTTCTAAATGTAAACAGTGTGTCATAGACATGTTTGATATTGGTTGATGCAATGGTGAGCATAGTTACATCTCTCTTACTAATGTTGATTGTAGCAATACACCAAATAGCCAATATTAGAAACAATTGCATATTTCAGTTAAATATTATCACCCAAGATTTGTGAAGTACTCATTGGAATTTCTTAAAAGTTTCATTTTTGGGGGTCTGAGACTAACTTTCCTTATTTGGGTATATTTGTCAGAATCAGTTTTGATTATAACGCGGTTAAAACTCATCTGAGAGTAGTTGGGTGCTTGTTAGAATAGTCATTTAATTGTCCACATTTTTTTTCGCAAAATTGCAAATTCATATTTTGCAATTGGTATTTTTCCTAGAAATTCACCTAGACAAACAAATGTTCTAAAATCATTAGATATCTGTTCTTACTCAAAATCAGCTAGCCAGGATAAAAAAAAAAAATAAAAATAAAGAAAAATCATACTGAAGATGAAGTGTAGCTTCAAAATATATTTATAAATGCCAATATAAATTTCAAACAAAATAAATATTATTTGTAATTATTTTGTAATAATGCGTTGTTTCGGCTTCAAACATATCTAATATGTATTTCATTTCATTAAAACTCAACCAGCGCTCCTTATCAAGGAACACAAACCCTAACGTGAATTCCGCGTGACCAATGCACCATTCTGACACTTGAAAAGACTTGTAAAAACAACAAACGGACTTCTACTGATTCTATGCTCCACAACAACATGGCAAAAAAATAAGACATACTAAATTTCAAACAAAATAAATATCCATCTATTTTGTAAAAATGCATTATTTCGGCTTCAAATGTATCTAATACGTATTTCAACCAACGCTTCTATCAAGGAACACAAACCCTAACGAAAAATGTCTATGATATATGTGTCTATGATGGAATGAAAATATTATATTGCAAAAATGTTGTAAATTATTTATGTAGTTTTCTTTTTATAACATTTTAAAGCAATTAATGAGAATTCATAGATATTACAACATAAATCAAGTATCTGAATTGATCAAGTAGCTTTTATTTTAAATAAAAAACTCAAATTTTATGAGTAACCGAAGAACAGCTGTCTTGTTTGCCATTTTGAAAACAATCTAAAAAACAAAAAAACAAAGGGAGATAACAATTCATACTTATTAGATTTATGCTGTAATGCCTACAAATTCCTATTAATTATTTAAAAATGATTTTATGTATAAAAATAAAACTACTTGATCACTTTAGATAATTTTTGAAATATATTTTCGTTTTGTCACGGGTACATACATCATAAAGATACCCCCCCCCTTTTTTTTATTGTCGGGACAATTCTGGACAAGAATGAATACCTTACTTATTGACCCGAAGCTTGCAACTCCAGGCAACAACAAAAAAATAAGAACTTTAGTGTTTCTGAGGTATGACTTATTTTTTGAAAAATCTGAAATTCTTTGGACTTTAACATTGCTTGAACATTTTTTTTGTTTTGTTTGGGAATTAAATTTTTTTTGTCACTATGCTGAAAAAGAAAATTTTAAATATTTATGTAATAACTTATATGAACAATTGATCTCAAGCAAAAAAAAAGAAAATTTAATTTTAAAAAAAAATGTACAAAAGGTCTTTTTGAGATTTGATTATTATTTTTTGAAAAATCTTGAAATTTCTTCTTTTTTTTTACTGAAGCATTTTCATTATTTAGAAATCAAGTGTTTATAATGTTATTCAAAAGTTGATTACAGGCAAACTACTGGTAAGCCATGATAAGTTATGAAATGGAGTATATGCACATAAGTCTAAAAACCATCACCAGTAGAATTTTTTTTTTTTTCATCAAAAATTCATAATTAATATTTCTAGTGGTTGTCTTGAATTATATATTAAAAAAAAAAAAAAAATACAGAAAAGTCTTTATGATGTAACAGAACAAAAAGATCATATTGCAAAAAATATACAAATTCAACAAGTAGTTTTATTTTTATAAATAAAAACACTTGTAAACAGTTTTAAGTAATTAGGTATGGACAAACATTTTGACCCAACCCCCTTTACTTAAAAATTCACCAAAATTCAGAATTTTCAGTATTTATCAAATAATGATCGCGGAATATAATGAACTAATTATTTTTATTTAAATCTTAGTGAAAATGTATTATTTTGTTTAAACAAAAAATACCTTTACTAAAATTATGGTTTTCAGTAGTAAATAAAAAACGCAAGAATTTATTTTTGCTTTTTTTATATAAATAAAGCATCGTAATTTGTAACAATAAAAAATTTTTTACAGGAACATTACAAAAAAAGCCCTAAAGTCCATATTAATAATTCGATATAACTTGAAGAAAAATGAATTTCTCGAACTACCGATATTACCATTGAATTAAGCATTGTTTATTTAATATTTCCACACAAAAAAAATTATAATAGCAAAAATATTTCTACTTTTTTTTTTAAATTACAGATTTCGCATAATTTTCATATGCAAGATTTTAATAATTTCCTTGCTCGCAAGAATGTGAAACTTTCGGCGTAGCATATTTTTTATATAATCTCGAACAATAATTAAAACAAAAATTTTAAAACAGGAACATAAAAAATAATTAAATTAAAAAATGATAAAAATTGATACAAGCGCTCAGAATAGGAATGTATAGATGCACATCTAGGGAGAAAAAAAAAAGAAATTTTTCACACCCTACCTCCTTTTATTATCATGACTTCATTTTGAAACAGCGTTTCGATTGGCTGAAATTTTGGGTTTCCATATATTCGTGTTTACAAACTTTTATTGGTTGCGTTTTGCCGAATGGCATAATTACTTGCTTTTTGAGGGCTAATTAAGTTGTACTTTGTATAAACAAGGTGTTTTTTTTATTTAATTCAATATCTTAGGACTTTACTAATTATCTTTGAAATAGACCCAGAAAACCAAGATTTATCTTCAAAAGGATTTTTACAATGAATTTATTTAACTTCAAAATTTAGCTGAATTGAGTCACGTGTACAAATATTTTTTTCCTTTAGGAAATTAACTTTAGTCTCTAATCATTCAAATGCAATTAAAAAGTAGTCGGAAACCTACTTATGATAAAAAATGATGATAAATCGGCTTTCAAAACTAGATCCCCCTATTTTTGCCTGCCCATTTTTGCCCGTACCTATAAGTAATTAATGAAAAGTTGAAGCCATTGTATGACTGATCTACCCTTGTTTCTTCAAGATGGCGATGTGAGAGTCCCTTTATACTTAATGGTAGAAATTTGATTTTCTTAGTTAATAAAACTAGGTCAATTTATGTAATTTTTAGAACATGACATTTTCATTCCATCATGGGTATGTACAGCATACAAATTTTTCTATATTTTTGTTTTTGAATACGGGCAATTCCAGACAAAAAATGATACTTCTTTATCTAGATGGCATGCAAGTCAAAAATCTATTTTTTGTAGGGTTTCAATTATATATATAATTCAATGTTGATATTTTCCAGAGATTAAGCAACCATAGAAGTTTTAACGAGGTTAATACAAGAGTGCTCAATACCGAAGTAGAGTACAATTCTCTAGCTATATAAGAGCCAGATAGTCCAAGGATGGAGTACTGTTGCCACATCTGGGCAGGAGTTGCTAGAAAGATCTTATTCTGCCTTGACAGAGTTCAAAATAGACTTTGTAGCCTAGTAGGGGATGCCCTTTTCTCTTCCCTGCAACCTCTTCCTCACAGAAGGGATGTTGCGAGCCTGTCTCTGCTTTATCGTTATTTTCATAGCTACAATCTATGGTCCCTCCCCTTGCCAAACTATCACGAGAAACACTCATCTAACTGAAAACACTTAATGATTTCCCCCGACTCTCTTTGTCTGTGCCTAAACCTAAATGTACATTCCATGAACAAAGCTTTTTTTCTTAAAACTGCAAACCTGTGGAACTCTTCCGTTTGACTGCTTTCCAACAAGTTCTTGATGAGCCGTTCCTCTTAAGTAATCCAATTTTCAAAATTTACACTACTAACGATTACTACGATATTGTCCCATTGACTACTGTACACTATTTAAGCCTTATCCTCAAGTGGCCTCTGGGCCTTGATAAGTGGTAACTCCTATGCAAAAAAAGATATACTTTTTACTTAGGTTTCAAAGTAAACTTTTGTATAAGCAATAGGTCTCTAGTTTCTCGTAACTGGATTACTGAAACGTGTTCATGAATGTGTAGCGATATATTTCTGCTAATGTAAAATAAAAAGTGTGTGTGTGTGTGTGTATATAGATTTGTTTAACAATAAAATACTTACATTTTGATTACTTTGTTTTTGACAATAGGTATCAACTTAAAAGTAACGGTAAGAAGGATTTTGGTCGGTACATCAAACAATTCGGCATTACTTTTCATCTTTTTCAAATATTCTAACAAAGCATTTGTAGGTTCAAGTATCTGAAAAAGAAATAAACAAAAGATATTTATTGGATACTAACTGATCTACCCGGCATAGACAGGGATTCCTTCATGTCAGTTATTGTTTAATTTTAAAAAAAAAAAAAAATGTAAAAAAAAAGCTCTAAGTGCTCAAATCAGGAAAATTCAATTTGATCAACATTCAATTGAGCAAAAATCTTATACGTTCAACTGATTAAATGATATGTAAATTGCTCAAAAAAATTTTTATGTAGAAAATTATATTTTTACGATTACTAGTATATTGTAGCCAATACAAGACTGATTTTAAAATTTTAGTAGTTTAAATTGAGTTGTCTCCTGTTATTAAATATGGTGGATCGAGACACACTGTTCTCACTTTTTCATAAAGTTTGATTTAAAAAAAAAAAAAAAAAAAAAAAATTTACATAATTTTTTTAAATACGAGATCTTTGTCCCGTAATGGGTGCATACATAGAATTTTTTTTTGTATTTTTGTTTTTTTAATTAGGTTGAATTCCGAACTTGCACTAAAATTTGAATTGGCACTCCCAAACAATATGTAAACAGATTTGGGTTGACACCGATTGCTTTTACTTGCAAATCGAATGTGAAAGCAAACAGAATACTAACAAAAAAAGCATCGTTGGTTTTTGCATATGTATTTTAAGAAAAAGTGGGGTATAAAAAAAAAAACATGCATTTAACAAATATATTATTTTTTTTTTTTTTTTAAACTATAAAGAAACGAAATGCATTTAACAAATATTTTTTTTTCTTTAAAAAAAAAAAAAAAAAACTATAAAGAAACGAAATTTAACACACTTTGCTAAATTTTTTTTTTCCCTTATTTTTTCAAAGTCTTTTTTTATCCTTGGTCAGTGAAAGAAATCATTTTAGACTGAGGTAATTTTTTATTTTTGTCCCAATATAGAGTGCCCCTTTTTGGGAGCTAGATTTTTCCCTACATTAAAATTGATGAAAAGAGTCAAAAAGGGATTTGTCACTTAACATGGCTGAAAGCCACTAGAGGTTAATGAATAGTGGTAGTGTAGTAATCGTTAATGGTGTAAGTTGGGTAGAATTTGATTGTTTATGGGGACAGCTCAACAAGAATTTGTTTACATTAGACTAGAAGGCTACCATACTGTAGTCGGCCAGGAAGCAAGCCGATAGAACTGTTTCACAAGTACATGGCAAGTGCTCGTCTAGGTGTGTCAGAATTTTAGGGGAATTTGACACCCCTAACACAAAACTGCGAATAAAATATAAAAAAATCGTAATTTCTCTTTTAAAAGTGGGTTGTTTATTTTCTTTATGGAAGATACTTCCAAAATAAACTATTAAAGTTGTTTAAAAAAATAATAGAAATATTATTTTTTATTTTTTAAAAAACAGTGTTTACAAAGTGCCTGTGCACGTTTGTTCATGCAGCCATGTTTTTTACGTAATGAAATCAATTGAATTTTACGAGTTAAATTTTTTTTAATTTTTAAACTTTAAAAATCTATCAAAATTTTTCTAATGGTTCAATTTTTACGATATTTTCAGGGTTAATGTGAAATTTTATGCTCTTTCCAATAAACCGAATATAATATTTCAGGCAAGTGTTTTTTTTTTAATTTACCCCCCCCCCATTTTGAAATGTCTATTCAAATGAAAATAATTAATTTTCTCACCTCAAATATATATATCACAAATTGAAGATAAAAGATCAATAAATAAAATAAGCTAATTTAAAAAAACAAAACAAAAAAAAATAAAGTTATTTCCAAATTTACCTGTAAAGTCCAAAGTTTAAAACCTTTTTTATTTTAAAACCATGTTGAATTTTTTTTGTTTTTTTAAATGCAACCTTATAATCTTGTTATATTGTCCAGAAAATTTTGTAGAATTACGATAATTTTTTCTATTTCATTCAATTTTTTTTTTTAGATATTAAAATATCATTTTAAAGTTTAGTCCTTGCTCCTTTTATTGAAAAAAAAATTAGGTTTAAATTACATTATTCATATTGTTATAAGCTTCGAGTCTATTTAATCACTCCTTTTTTAATGCCGAATTTTGACACTCCTAGTGCTCGTCTAGCAGTGTCAGAAAATGCCATTAAAAATGTGTGATAAAAAATTGAATAATTCAACTTCCTATCTTTCGAAGCTTATAACTACTTGAAAAATGTAATTCAAACCCTAATATTTTTTCGATTAAAGGAACAAAGACCACATTAAAAAAAAAAAAAACAGGTTTAATAGCAAATTATGCAATATTTGTTTTTTTTTAAATCGGTTTTCTTTAAAAAAAAAATCAATGAATTTTAACTTAACGAATATAATAAATATGAATTCCAAAAAATAACTTACCTATAAAAAATACTATTCAATGGGTACTTCCATTCTTCATTGTTAAGAATTTATCCATATTTATATTTTATATCCATGTCCTTTTTAAATAAAATACTTTTTAAGCGAGTATTAAAAAATACCTCGACTTCAGCTCATCACAAATGCAAAAAAGGGAAGATAACCGTCTCCCTTTCTTAGAGTTATGAACTATGGTAGTCTGTAAGCGAAAGACCTAATGTCTCTTTCTATTGCTGGCTGTAAACAAAAGTTAGTAAATATGGGCCACCGTAGATGAAAAATACTCCCATTTCACTTAGCAGTTTTTGCCGATAATAAAAAAAAAAACAAAAAAAAAAAAAAGTCAAACGATTTTTTTTTTTTTTATTCTCTTACACAAGTTTTTGATTTAATATATTTTATTTCTTCTTTATGGAGTGAAATTTTTTTTTTTTAATATCTAAAAAAATAACAAAAAAACATTGAATGAAATAGAAATAATTGTCGTAATTAAACAAAACTTTTGTGCAATAACAAGATTATATAGTTTTACTTTAAAAAAATTCAACGTGGTTTAAAAAAAAAAAAAGGTTTTAAACTTTGGACTTTACAGGTAAATTTGCAAACAACCATTTTTTTTTGTTTTAAATTAGCTTATTTTATTTATTGATCTTTTATTTTCAATTTGTGATATATAAATTTGAATTAAGAAAATAAACAACCCACTTTAAAAAGATAAATTACGAGTTTTTTATATTTTATTCGCAGTTTTGTGTTAGGGGTGTCGAAAAATTCCCCAAACATTCTGAAACACCTAGTGCTCATCTGACCGCTAATCTTTGGTCTAGGTGCATGAGAATTTTTGACACCTCTAACACAAAACTGCAAATAAAATATAAAAAACTCGTAATTTCTCTTTTTAAAGTGGGTTGTTTATTTTCTGTATGGAATATATTTCCAAAATAAACTATTGAAGTTGTTTGAAAATAGAAATATTTTTATTTTTTAAAAAACAATGTCTACAAAGTGCTGGTGCGTGTTCAACCAGCCATTTTTTTTTTTACGTATGAAATCAATTGAATTTTACGAGTGAAAGTTTTTTCAATTTTTAAACTTTAAAAATCTATCAAAATTTTTCTATTGGTTCAATTTTTATGATATTTTCAGGATCAATGTGAAATTTTATGCTCTTTCACATAAACCGAATATAATATTTTAGACAAACGTTTTTTTTTTTAAATTCACCTCCCCCCCAATTTTGAAATGTCTATTAAAATTTAAATAATTAATTTACTCACCAAAGTTTTATATATCACAAATTGGAGATAAAAGATCAATAAATAAAATATTCTAATTTAAAACAAAAAAAGTTTTTTTTTTAAATTTACCTGTAAAGTTCAAAGTGCAAAACCTTTTTTTTTTTTTTTTAAAAACCACGGGAATTTTTTTTTTTTTTTTAATGAAAGCTCATGTTATGCTTATATCGTCAAGTAAGTACCTGATGCTGAAAGCAATTTTTTCTATTTCATTCAATGTTTTCTTTTTTTAGATATTTAAAAAAAAATTCACTTGATAAAGTAGAAATAAGATATAATAATCAAAAACTCGTGTATTTCATTAAGAGAATTAAAAAAAAAAAAAAAAATATCCATCGACTGGATCTTTTTTTTAACGTCAAAAACTTATAAGTGAAGGTGTGCTTTTTTTTCACCTACAGAAGCCCAAAAATACTAATTTTGGTTAACAGTACAAAACAAAAAGAGATATCAATTATGGCGTTTATAAGTCACTGTAAGATAATCGCGAAAAAAATCAGATATTTCTCTCCCTTTATTTGAACAGTCAATGAATCTGAATTTGCGTTTTTTTTTTTTTTAATCCTTGTTTAACATGGAATATAAGTATAAATATGGATAAATTCTTAACAATGAACAATTGAACTACACATTGAATAGAATTTTTTATAGGTAAGTGATTTTTTGGAATTTATATATATTTTTTATAATCGAACCAAGTAAAATTTTGTTGATTTTCTTTAAATCTTTTTTAAAGAAAACCGATTAAAAAAAAACAAATATTGCATAATTTGCTATTAAACTTGTTATTTTTTTAATATTTGGTCTTTGCTCCTTTAATTGAAAAAGAAATTAAGGTTTGAATTACATTTTTCAAGTAGTTATAAGCTTCGAACGATAGTAAGTTGATTTATTCAAATTCATATACGGCGTTATTAATGGCCGATTCTGATACACCTATACATGTATATTCTGATACACCTATCTCTCATTACCAAACTTTCACAAAAACACTAGACTAGCTACAACCACTATCAACAATTTCCTTCCATTCTCTATCTACGCCTAAATCTAAACGCAGATTCCATGAACAAAGCTTTTCCTAGAATTGCCCGTATGTTCCACTGGCCTGCTTTCCAGCCTTCAAGTCCAATGTAAACAAGTTCTTGTTGAGATGCACCCTTAAAAAAATCAAATTCTACCCAATTTACACATTAAACGATTACTACACTACTACTTTACATTTATTGTCATTAACCCTTATCCTCGAGTGGCCTTCGGGCCTTGATGATTGGTGATTCCCTTGTTTAAAAAAAGCGTTAACTTACTTTGAAACAAAAATGGTGTTAAACCTGCTATGTAAGAACAAAATAAAATGGCGGTGTTGTTATAGCCATTTGGACTAAAAAAAAAAAAAAAAAAAAAAATACTAATATAACAATTTCGGGTACTAGTGCAGAGAGTGATCCGGACGTAAATAATAACGTTATTATTTAAAAAGCCATTCTTAAGATGGGGAGGGGAGGGTGTTTTGTGCCTATTCTATACTTCAACCTTACAATTGAATAAAAAAAAAAACATAAAACTTTAATTGGGTTTGTATTACTGTACACATAGATTCGAAAAAGTTGTCAAAAAACAAATATGTAACAAATAAATGTTATCAAAGGCAAGCTAAGTTACTTTTCTGCCAAACTGGATATATTTTTTGTGTTTTTATTCAATGTAACATTTATTCAGCTCGAAAAACATACAGTGATTACCATTCGAAAATTCAAGATGACTTCTCACACCCTCTTTAACACCGTAAGTTTGGGAAAAGGTGTTATAAATAAAAAAAAACTATACAAAATACTATTAAAACCCCGCCGAATATATGTCAACCTATGTCACGGTAACATATATTGAGCGAGTTTTTAACAGTATTTTATCCGGTTTTTTATTTATAACACCTTTTCCCAAACTTACCGTGTTAAAGAGAGAATCAGACGCCATCTTGAATGTTCCAATACATCGGTAAACACTGTATGTTTTTCGAGCTGAATAAACATGTTACATTGAATAAAAACAGGAAAAATATATCCAGTTTGGTAGAAAAGTAACTTATCTTGCCTTTGATAACATTTATTTGTTATATATTTGTTTTTTGACAACTTTTTCTAATCTATGTGTACAGTAATACAAACCCCTTTAATTAAACTTGGAAATACGATTTAAAATATAGCGCGGATCACTCTCTGCACTAGCACCCAATTTCGAACTGAACCATTTATTTAATCCACGGGTTGATTGTTCTCGTTCTTTTAGCTATGACCGGATAGAAGTGTTAATTATATTATTATTTATCGTAAGAATTGAACCTTCAGCCTCCAAAAGACCATCACTTGGAACTGATTGTTCTGTTGCGCTGCGAAATGACGTTATTATTTAGAAAGCCATTATTAACATGGGGAGGGGAAGGTGTTGTGTAAATATTCTGTACTTTCACCTAACAATTTGATAAAAAAAAGATATAAAACTTGAATTGAACTTAAAAATACTATTAAAAATAGCACGGTACAATAAAGGCATAAGCACCCAATCGTATTTAGATGTGTAGTAAGTATCATTGTTTGCTATTTATTGTTTGTTCTCGAAATTCCAAGAGTTTGACATAAAAATCCCAAGTCCGGAAAGACGCACCTGAAAAATGTCGAAGATTACATCAAACAAAATGTCATGAAAATAATAGGAAAGACGACAAATGACTACAAATTATCGATCTTCGTCTAAAAAAAAATTCTGAAACAAATTCACGTTAACGATTTGAGTTTTCGATTTCCTATGCAGTGAAAATGTCCAATTTGAATGAATAGTTTAAAATTATAAACAAGAATAAGAAAAGAAAAACGAGGAGAAAATTTTTAAATGAAAAAAAAAAAAGAAGCACTTATAAAGAATTAGCAAATAAAATATATGCTTAATCATAACTCTAGAAATTTTAATATATAAAAAAAAACATTTTTATTCGATCTGCGTCCACGTGGATGATGGATTCAAATCGTGATAGTTCGAATAAATATGAATACTAACAATTTACAAAACAATGATTTTTCTATTTTTTAAAAAACAATTCAAATAATCACACTTTTTCAAAAATATGGATTATTTGATATCATTGAAAATACTCGTCTAACCTGTTTTTCTCCGAGTTCAGATAACGTGGTGGCCATCTTGAAGAATTAATAATACACACAGCAAAAAGGCACGTGGATAACAGCTTCGCAGTGAATATTTATTTCCGTAATTAATGTTCAAATTTTTTTTTCACATTATTGAATAGAAATTATTACTGTATTTATTTAAATAATAATAATAATAGTAATTTATTATTGTTTTTTATTTTATTATTATTATTATTATTACTATTATTAATTGATATCAGTATTTCTATTTACTGCGGATAGAAATATGGCGATAAATATCGACAATTATGGGAGAGGTGGACTTTAATTCTAATGAATTACTTAATCGAGTCTTCTCATCATCTGGATCTCCCAGACACTTATATGGATTATGATATGAAGGGCAGTTATCCTTCTACGGTTCATGACTGGATGATCGCGATACGCCGCCCGGTTCCTTATCGGGTCGGGAATGCCAAACTTCACCTGAAACCCCGCCTGGTCGCTTATATCGCGATCTTTGCCAGTGCCCTTCTCATCCTTCTGGTCGTTTTCTTGCCGACCTCAAGCAGCTTAACCCTGAAGTGTCCAGACTATGACCTCAGACAGTCTCAGCGGCAGCAGGGCATATCACTCTTAAGCCCTTATAACTCCACATATCCGCTGTCGAAGCCCGTATTGACAGAGCACGGCTGGAAGTACCGGGTCGCCATGATCGCCGATCTTGACACTAACTCGCAGAGCAAGTTCCACAAGAACACGTGGCTGAGCTTCATGAAGTTCGCCAACCTCACTATTTCGAACGACTGGTCGCGGATCGAGATCGAAACCGGTTCAGCTATGCTCACACTCACCTCGACGCTCTCCCAAGGAGGGCGCGGCATGGAGCTGTCCGAGTTGGTTACTTTTGATGGCAAACTCTACACCGTTGATGATCGCACAGGCGTAATCTACCTGATCAAAAATGAACAGGTGATTCCCTGGGTCATCCTCACCGATGGCAATGGGATCAGCAGTAAAGGTACGACTTTTTTTTCTTATCTATGTTTAAAATAGGTATCTTTACAATTCAAGTTTCCACTTCACTTCTGGATTCTACTTATTTTTTTTAAATTGAATTTTTACAGTGTCATTTCTTTATTAAATTGTTAGAAGAAAGTATAGAATAGTTAAAAGAGGCCTCCCTCCCCCATGTTTAAGATGGCTTTTCTAACTAATAAAGTTATTATTTAGAAAAGGCCATTCTTAACCTGGAGATGAACAACCGGAAGTAAAGTGGAAACTAGAATAGTAAATATAACCGATAAAAGTTTGTTGTTGACGCGAAACCGGATGTGGAATCATTTTTAGCAATAATATATATTTATATATAGGGAAGTAGTGACGATAAAGGTATAGGCAAAACGAAAGGAGGAAGTAATTTTTGAACGAAGTCTTTCTTTAAAAATCTACCAAAAATCAAGTAATTATCCAATAAATACGAAAATTTAATCGATTTTTAAGTGAAGGATGAACTTTATAATGGTGTACGTTTTCTTTTCGTAATCGATATTTATATATATATATATATATATATATATATATATATATATATATATTGCCTACAACCCCTCCCTTTATTTGTGGTTACAAATATGCTTAAAATAGTTAGCCGAAACAGAGCAAAATATTTTGTATTGTGAGGAGGGTGAGGATTGTAGATAAAACAAAAAAAAAAATGCAACTGCGCACGTATCAGATTTTAAGGTTGAAAATCCGAATTTTGAATGTGCTTTATTTTTCATGTTTTGTGTTTTGAAGTGTGAAATTCGTTGAATATGTTAATAATAATTATTATCTTTCAGATTAGCAAAAATTATATATATATATATATATATATATATATATATATATATATATATATACACACACACACAGGGTGCGTCTGGTATTTGAGAACATCACTTATTTCATCTCTTTTATCTATTATTTAGTTTTTTACTTTGTTTCTTTCAGAAAATTAATTATGGCAGATATTAATATAACTCAGGAAATGAAAAGACAGGCTGTAATAGTTGCAATAATGGCAGAACACAGTGATTTGCAAATTGCACAATTTCTAAAAGTTGCCCGATCGTTTGTCTTTATAGTTTGCAAAGAGTTAGAGCAAAAAAATGACCCAATTTCTCCAGTTGCTAAACGCAAAAAGCATCAACAACGCTCTGACAGCATAAGAACACCTGAATTTGTTCAAAGAGTTCAGAACATCATTAATGAGAGCCCTCAAAAGTCAATGAGGTCAATTGCAAAAGATCTTAATGTCTCAGAAGCCACAATTCGTATGAATTGTCATGAAAATCTTTGATACAAGTCGTATGTGATGAAGAGAGGTCAGTTTATCTTCGAGACCACCAAAGAAAATCGGTTTGTAAGATCCAAGAGGCTTTTAAGCAAACATAAGCATCCTACTGAGCAACACATTCTTTGTTTTTTTTTTGTTTTGTTTTTTTTTTTTCAGATGAAAAAATTTTGACCAAGACTAAAAGATAAACCGAAGAAATGACAGTTGGCTATGTGCTGACCCTTCTGAAGTTCCAAGAGTCATGCACATAAAATTTCTAGCAACTGTTATGGTTTTGGGAGTGATTAGCAATGAGGGACATGTGATGCCACCACATTTCTTTCCACAAGGACTAAATATCAATTCTACTGCTTACATTAAAGTCCTGAGTACTGTGATAGAGTAAGAAATGGAAGGCCCTACATCTTTCAACAAGACTCTGCACCGGCACATAAGGCTCAAAAGACACAAGAATGGTTAGCAGAGTATTTCCATGATCACATTACCTGTAATTTGTGGCCTCCAATCTCTCCAGACCTAAATCCGTTGGATTATTATGTGTGGGGCGTTGTTGAGAGAGATGTTCATGAACATCCTCATAACACTAAAGATTCTCTGAAAGCATCCATAGTCAGAGTAATGCAGGATATCGACGAGGACCATCTTAAACGGTTTAGGTCTCAAATAGAAGCTGTAATTGATGCTGAGGGCGATATTTTTTAATAAAGTTAAAAAATAATATTTCAGTTTATGTAAAATAAAGTGACTTTTTTTAATACCGATATTTTTGTTTGTCTTTTTGATTATTTTTAAAAAGGAAATATATGTTCTCAAATACCAGATGCACCCTGTAAAGTCTACAAAGTTTTTAACCTTTAAAACTATATAAAAAAAAATTATTTATCATTCATTAGAAAACTATTTAGTCAGTAAGTCATTCAATCACCTGCAACAATCACTGCATCAACTTGCTCTCTCGAATTCACTATAGTACCAGTAATAATTTATTTTTTAAGGGATCATCAGTTGTTTACCATGAAACACTGTTTCGGACATTTAATATATATATATATATACATACAAGGGGCGTTCAATAAGTAATGCCCCTGACCAACTTCCAGTTGTCTGATCTAGCTGAAATTTTGCATGTGCAATGATTTATATCTCTACAGGTTATGTGGCAAATTACAGCTCTGAACTAATTGTGTTTTTTTTTTTTTTTTTTTTACAGGTGTTTGAACTGAGTCAGGTGTGAAATGGAGTCTGTTGAATGTCGAGCAGTGATCCGGTTTTTGTATTTGAAATGAAAGAAACTTACGGTGATAATGCCCCATCATATGACCTTGTAAAACGCTGGCATCGTGAATTCAAACATGGCCGGAAATTTGTGGAAACAGCTCCCAGACCTGGTCGCCCCCCCCCTTCTGCCATTGATAAGCCATCTGTCCGTCAAGTTGAGGCTGCCATTTTGAAAGATTGGTTCATTACTATTCGCCAAATAGCCCAAGATGTCAAGATTAGTACAGGGTCTGTGGAAACTATCATTCATGATCATATGCATAAGGTGTCTGCCAGATGGATTCCCAGGTTGCTCACATCATTCTAGAAGCGAGAACATGTTGAGTGCTCGAGGATGAATTTAGAGATGTGCCAAGAAGATGAGTCAAAGTTTTTCAAAAGACTAATTACACAGGATGAAACCTGGGTCCATCACTATGATCCAGAGACGAAAGCCCAGTCAATGCAGTGGAAGCACTTGGACTCACCACCTCCAAAGAAGGCAAGGGTGCATCCTGGCAAAGGGTACCACAATTACAGGAGCCTATTATGCTTCACTTTTGAGGAAATTAAGGGAAGCTATCAAAATCAAGAGGCGGGGCAAGATCAGCAAAGGTACCCTCTTCCTGCAGGACAACGCTCTGGTTCACAACTTGCATGTCGCCAGATCAGAAGCACTGGTGTGTGGTTATGAAATCCTACCCCATCCTCCCTACTCTCTTGACTTTGCACCTTCTGACTTTCACCTCTTTCCAACCATGAAGTTGTTTTTGAAAGGAAAGTGTTTCCCAAATTATGCAGCCTTGATTTCTGAAGTCACGTTGTGGTTGGAGGACCACCCTGGGGTGTTCTACAAAAACGGTCTCCAGAGCTGCATCAAACGATGGGAGAAATGCATAACTCTGGGTGGTTCCTATGTAGAGAAAAACTAATAACTGTACCAAGTTTCGTTGCTCTACTGCTATGGGAAGTGGGTCAGGGGCATTACTTATTGCACACCCTTCGTATATATATATCTATATATATATATTCATTATTTTTGCAAAAAACACTACTTTTTAAATCTTTGAAAAATAAATTAATAAATTTCTTTTAGTAAGTCTAATGTTGCTAATATACCATTAAATAGGAAATGCTTTGAAGAATTAATACCAAAAAAGAAAAAAAATTGATAAATAACTGCGTGCATGTTGCTAAAAATATGATAATTTATGTTAGCAATTTCTTGATTATTCACCTATGGTGGGCCAGCCATGATGGATGCACTAGCAGTGTCAGAAATCGTCAGTAAAAATTCATGGTAAACACTGGAATATTTATTAGACTTACTGTCTTTCGAAGCTTATAACTTCTTGAAAAATGTTATTCAAACCCTATTTTTTTTTTTAATTAAAGGAGCAAAAACCAAAATTTTAAAAAAATAACAGGTTTAATAGCAAATTATGCAATATTTGTTTTTTAAAATCGGTTTTCTTTAAAAAAGATTTAAAGAAAATCAACAAAATTTTACTTCCTTCGATTATAAAAAATATATATAAATTCCAAAAAATCACTTACCTATAAAAAATACTATTCAATGAGTAGTTCAATTGTTCATTGTTAAGAATTTATCCATATTTATACTTATATTCCATGTCCTTTTTAAATAAAATACTTTTTTAAACAAGGATTCCAAAAAAAAAAAAGTCTGATTTTATTCGCCTTTATCTTCCGGTGGCTTTAAAGGGACATAATTAATATCTCTTTTTATTGCGTGCTGTAAACCAAAATTAGTATTTTGGTGCCTCCGTAGTTTAAAACTGTACACATTCACTTATAAGTTTTTACCGTTAAACAAAAAAAAAGTCAACAGATTTTTTAATCTTTTTTTTATTCTCTTAATGAAATACATGAATTTTTGATTGATAGATTTTAATACTTCTTTATCGAGTGAATTTTTTCTTTAATATCTAAAAATAGAAAACATTGAATGAAATAGAAAAAATTGTCGTAAGCGTCCGATATTTACTTGACATTCTAAGCATAACATAAGCTTCCACTTAAAAAAAAAAAAAAAAAAAAAATCAATGTAGTTTAAAAAAAAAAAAAGGTTTTACACTTTGGACTTTACAGGTAAATTTCCAAAAAACACTTCTATTTTTTTTTTTTGTTTTAAATTAGAATATTTTATTTATTGATCTTTTATCTTCAATTTGTAATATATAAAACTTTGGTTAGTAAATTAATTATTTTCATTTCAATAGACATTTCAAAATTGGGGGGGTGAATTTAAAGAAAAACGTTTGTCTAAAATATTATATTCGGTTTATTGGAAATTAAACATTGACCCTGAAAATTAAACATTGACCCTGATAATATCATAAAAATTGAGCCAATAAAAAAATTTTGATAGATTTTTAAAGTTTAAAAATTGAAAAAAATTTCACTCGTAAAATTCAATTGATTTCATTATGTAAAAAAAATGGTTGCATGAAGGCGCGCCGGCACTTTCTAAACACTATTTTTAAAAAAATAAAAAATAATATTTCTATTATTTTTTAAACAACTTTAATAGTTTATTTTGGAAGTATATTCCATAAAGAAAATAAACATCCCACTCTTAAAAGAGAAATTACAAGTTTTTTATATTTTATTCGCAGTTTTGTGTTCGGGGTGTCAAAAATTCCAAAAGAATTCTGATACACCTAAAGATGCAGGAGTTGTTTTAACACATACGATGCCTAGCATTTCCAAAATGGTCATCCATCTGGTACTGGCCAGCCTCCTCGTTGCTTATGTTACGTAGGCAACATATATATATATTACCGTTTTATCTGCTTAGTTACAAGTTTTGGTTACTGAATCATATCAACGCTCCAATAACTTCACCAGATTTTACATATCTATTTGCTCAGCAATAGTATTGAGCACTCTCTTCAGGTTTTTACTAATTACCATTTTTGCTCTCTCTCTCTCTCTCTCTCTCTCTCTCTCTCTCTCTATATATATATATATATATATATATATATATATATATATATATATATATAATCTCGCTTATGAAAAAGAATTAAACCCTTCACTTAATCGTCAAATCAAACGTTAAAAATATATGGCTAAATATAGTTTATTTAGTAGCCTATAGGCCTCCATGCTTAATTTTCAACTATTATTAAATTTTGTTTTTTTCAAATCTAAAGAGTGATATGATATAAAAAGTTGAAATTTTTTGAAATTCAGATACTTATAATATTTTTTGCATATTCTTATAGCAAATCATCCTAAACCTTATTTTAAAAACATATTTTAATGTTTTAGCGATCGAGACAAAAATGACAGTGAATGGTGTGGTTTTGGAAAATTTTAAATTTTAAATTCTATTAAAAATAGTAGAAAAAGTTTTATCTTATTCTGCTTTTCATATGATAACGTTCAGGCTTTTATCTTTCTGGAAAAAAAAAATTGCTCAAGAATAATGGATTTTAATTCGTTTTTCAAAATTTTTTTAAAAACGACAGCTTGGTTTTTCTTTCACTTTTTTGGCCATGTCTATAAGAGTATAATATAACTTGAGATCAAAGTGAAAACTAAGACAATAAAACAACTGCCAAGTTAACCCCCCCACTGCGACAGCTTAACCACATGAAATCATACTTTCCCTCTACTCCCTTACCCCTAGTCCTTTTCCTTAATCACACCTCCTTTCAAACCCCCTACTGCTCACATTCACGAAGTATACACCTCACGTTCTTCCAGAACATAAACCACACCCTAATATCTTATAAAAACTAATGTAATTTGGACTCCTGATTCAACTTTGGTCTGATCCTTGAATTGGGATTTCACTGAAACATGTATGCACATAATCAATAATCTTTGTACAGTGAACAAACTATATATCAGCTCTGCCCTGTATTGAGCACTCTTTAATAATCACGCAATTTTCATTAGATTTATATCTAAGAAACCAACCGATACAACTATTATACGCATGTGTGTGTGTGTGTGTGTGTGTGTATATATATATATATATGTATGTATAGATGTTTTTTTGTTTTTGCGATTTGAATAAATTCAATTATTTATGAAAGTGCATTTTTACCTAGATGCGAGCCAGGAACAATTTTCCCTTTAACCAATTTGGTACCCCCCACATAGGAAGCGGCATATATATATTGTTTTTAGACTATAATCATCCACTGACATGTGTTTAGTCATCTACAACTCAGCAGAGTGGCTGAATCTAGCCAGATTCGAAATCGGGACCCCACGGTAATAAGCCTTAACTCTTTATCCACGTGTCCATCTCGCTGACGGTTTGAATATATCACAATTTACTTAGATGTTATTTTGTTTTTTGCAATACGTTTTGAATAAATTCAATTATTTATGAAAGGGTACGCATTTAGGTAAAAATGCATTTTCGTAAATAATTTAATTCATTCAAAACATATCACAAAAATAAAATAACATCTAAGTAAATCGCGACCTATCCAAACAGTCGGTGAGATGAACGAGTGGATAAAGAGTTAAGGCTTATTACTGTGGAGTACCGATTTCGAATCTCGCTAGATTCAGCCACTCTGAGTTGTAGACGACGAAACACGCGTCTGGGGATAATTATATTTTAAAAACAATATATATATAGTTTTGAATAGAGGCCACACAAGTTGCTGACCATTCCAAGTCAAAAGTGCTGGAAGGGTCATATTCAAAGTGATCTTTACCTTAATGGCTATACCCGTGCCCCTCCTCCCACTGCTAACTCTGCCTGCTCACTCATGTTTTCTATCATTCACACTGAGAAAGATTGAAGGACCGGTCGAAAATTATGTGCTTTTGAAGGAAACATTCTTGTTTTTTTTTTTTCAAAAGACTTTTTGTATTCCTACACGTCAACACACAGGAAATAAATACAGAAAAGATATAAACATTTATATATTTTTCGTACTGATTTTTTATTCATACATATTTATATTTATATATATATATATATATATATATATATATATATATATATATACTAGCATGGGTACCTGGCGTTGCCTGGGTTGACATGAAGTTCCATTTGAAACATGTCTGCTATAATAATCATTTTCATCATGGATAACATGGATACCCCCACAACAATTTCCAAAATAAAAGAACAGATAAAAACATGTAAATGTAATCGCCCCAAAAAGAAGTATCTGATACCCTCTCCACCAGATATTTCGGCAGAAGGGATCACTGCCCTAAGAAAACTTACGATTTTGTGAACCTAAAAAAATAATGTTTATAAACATTAATGCGTGCATTTATTTTTTATTTTGGTAAATGTGTAGTTTAGCGGCGTACCATGTCTCCTTCTCCAACATCAGGGGTCTACGTTCTAACCTTCCAGAGGTTGAAACCCAATTACAGGAGACTAAACCAGACCTTTTATTTTTAAGTGAAACTGGCATTGGACAGGCTATTTCCCTTGATGAGTTTGCAATTACAGGATACTCTAACTTAACTTCTAAATCTGACCCCCAAGATCGCCATGGGCATGGAATATGTGCCTATATTAAAGATAGCTTTCCATGTGGGAGGGACATCTCCAGGGAAGATCCTAACTTACCTTATATGTGCTTCCGGGTTGCTTTAGCTCACACTACTGCATTTATATTTACTCTCTATCGCCCCCACAACAGCGGAGTTACTATCTTTCAAAGCATATCTGAGAAAATTGACCAAGTCCTTTCTACTTATCCTTCAGCTAACATTCACGTATGTGGAGACTTCAATGTTCACAACGTCGAATGGTTGACCCACTCAAACAAGACCGATGATGAGGGGAGGTTCTGTCATGATTTCTCCATTGCCTATGACCTCACTCAGATTGTTCAGGAACCTACCCGTGTGCCCGATAATGACGGCCAGTATGCGAGCCTACTAGACCTTTTTCTCACAACTTGCCCTGAACTATGTTCAGTTTCTGTTCTGTCGCCTCTTGGATCTTCCGACCACTCTGTTGTATCAATTAAGATAAAAATGAAATGTAATAAGTCCCCAGACGTACCTCTTCATCGTACAGTATATCGATACACTAAGGCTGACTGGGATAGCTTCCGTACATTTATATCTGATCTACCTCTGCATTCCATGTTTAAAAAGGATGTGTCCTCTATAGTATTAGACCTAACTGAATGGTTAATTGTAGGTATTGACCATTTCATACCCTCTAAAAAATTTCAGCAAAAACCTAACAGCCAGCCATGGTTCTCTCCAGAATGTGCTGCTGCCATTGCGCACAGAAATCACTTTTTCCACTGCTTCAAACGTAATAGATGTATGGAAACTAAAGCCGTTTTCAGGACTGCCAGCAACCATTGTAAGAAAGTAATAAGGAACGCAAGAGAGTTGTATGCTCAATCTGTTAAGTCCAAAGTAGCTGAGCAGCGGCTTGGTTCCCACCAGTTTTGGCAAATAGCAAACAGAATCCTGAACAGAAGCGTGTGCTCCATCCCAACTATTATCAATGGATCTGAGGTAATCTCGTCAGCATCAGACAAAGCCAAACTCTTTGTCAAGAACTTTGCAGCTAATTCTACCCTTTGCGACCAAGACCGCCAACCCCCAATATTTCCTCTTGTATCAGAAAACACGCTATGTGATATACGTATATCTGTACGTGATGTTGCCAAGCTAATCAAAAACCTTGATTCCAGTAAAGCAACTGGCCCTGATGGTATTCCAATTATAGTACTCAAAAAACTTCAACCTGAACTAGCGCCCATACTTACAAAACTGTTTAAACGTTGTCTTAAGGAGAATAGTTTCCCATCTCCCTGGAAAATCTCATCAGTATGCCCTGTATTTAAGAATTCAGGTGATCGCTCATCCCCCTCTCAGTACAGGCCAATAAGTCTCCTGTGCGTCATGAGTAAGTTGCTAGAATCTGTATTAAATACAGAAGTAATCAAACATCTCAACAAAAATAACCTTCTTAGTGACACTCAATATGGTTTCCGTTCTGCTAGATCCACAGCAGATGTCCTTACAGTTATATCGCATAGGATTAGCAAATCTCTCGACGGTGGCAATCTTTCTAGGGCAATTGCTCTTGACATATCTAAAGCCTTTGATAGGGTATGGCATAAAGGTTTACTTCATAAGATCGCTAGCTATGGTATAGCTGGAAAAGTCTTCTCAATTATTAAATCATTTCTTTCTGATAGATTCATAAGAGTAGTAGTTGAGGGGCAAAAATCAGAAGCTCACAATATTAATGCCGGTGTCCCTCAGGGATCCATCCTGGGCCCAACTCTTTTCCTGATCTACATTAATGATCTTCCAAATCATATCCTTACATCATTTGTAGACATTTATGCTGACGACACTACCATTTATGGTACCACATCTAAGACAGTAAACGAGCAAGTTCTCTCCAATTCTCTCTCCTCTGATCTTGAGCACGTAGTACAATGGGGAAAGGAGTGGCTGGTTACTTTTAATGCATCTAAAACCAAGCTTCTCTCTTTACATCATCAACATTCTAATCCACATTTGTCATCAATTGAAATGAATGGCTCTCGTCTTCAGGAGGCCTCAAGTTTTGACAAGCTTCTGGGCTTGACCATTACTCCTGATCTTAAATGGAACACGTATATCAAATCTGTTGCCAAGGCCGCTGGAAAAATGGTGGGATCTTTCTATCGATCCAGTAGATATCTCACTGCTGATGCTATTCTCTATCTATATAAGAGCCAGGTACGTCCAAGGATGGAATACTGTTGCCACATCTGGGCAGGAGCTGCTAGAAAGAACTTGTCCTGCCTTGATAGAGTTCAAAATAGACTTCGTAGCCTCGTAGGAGATGTCCTTTTCTCCTCCTTGCAACCTCTATCTCACAGAAGAGATGTTGCGAGTTTGTCTCTGATGTATCGTTATTTTCATGGAAAGTGTTCAACTGAGCTTCAATCTATGGTCCCCCCTCGCCAAACTTTCACAAGAAACACTCGTCTAGCTGTAAACACTATCAATAATTTCCCCCACTCTTTATCTGTGCCTAAACCTAAACGTAGATTCCATGAACAAAGCTTCTTTCTTAGAACTGCACGCCTGTGGAATTGTCTTCCGTTTTCCTGCTTTCCGGCTGACTACAATATGGTTTTGTTCAAGTTTAAAGTAAATAAGTTCTTGATGAGCCGTTCCATATAAGTTATTAAATTTACCAAATTTTCATTACTAATGATTACTATATTGACCAACTTCTACTGTACACTCTTTAACCCTTATCCTTGAGTGGCCTCTGGGCCTTGATAATGTGGTGATGCCTTTGTAAAAAAAAAAAAAAAAAAAAAAAAAAGACAAAAAAAAAACAATAAAACCTATTTATTTTTATATAAAACACATTGTTAGACCACAAGGCTGAAAACCAGAAAAAAATTTCATTTTTATTATTTTTTTATCATTTATATTTATTATTCGAGGCCGCTATATTGCTTTTAAAATTTGGCCTTTCTAAGGTTTAGCAGATTGGCCTTTTTAAGCTCTTTCATGAACTATGTTTTTGGCCGCCATATTTTTTTTGTAATGAAAGAGCGTAAAAAAGGCCAAATTTGGCCTTAAAAAAGCCAATCTGTCAAACCTAAAAAAAGGCCAAATTTTAAACGTGTGAGGCGTGCACATTTAGTCTAATAAAAAATTATAAAAAGCATAAAAATGAATTTTTTTTGTTTTATTTCAACCTTTGAGTCTAATGTTTTATATAAAAATAAACAGTTTTTATAATTTTTTGTCTGTCAAATAATTACACCGATAAACTACACATTTACCTTTATTTTTTGTAAGGGCACTTTCTTTACTGGCTTTTTTTTTTTGTAAATAAAGGAAATTTTCGATTTGCTTTTTTTTTGGGGGGGGGGGGCTTTTCGATTTGCTTTTTATTTGTCATTTTATGTTTCTAATGTATTCCCCACCCCCACCCTAAAAATTGAATTTGTCATATTTTGGGGTTTGTTTTTGTTTATTAAATTGTTAGGTGAAAGTAGAGAATGGTCTCATAAAAAATGATTAAATTTATCGTTATTTTATGTTTCCAATGTAATTCCTGAAAAAAACAAATTGTATTTGTCAGATTTTGCCCTCCCCCTCAATCGCCAGGCTTGAAAAAATGCTAGAGGTGACATGTCTCGTTGAATGCTTGGTGGCCAAACAGTGGGTGCTCATTTTACATTAAATTTATATAGAAAAATGATCCCCCACTCTAACATGTTATTTTATTTTTTCTTCAAAATTTCTTCTCTTATAATATTTATAAAGGCTATTTAAATGTATTATGCTGAAAAAAATGGAGATCGTGACCCAGCGGCATTTAACCGTTAAACACCGCTGGGTCACATCGTATAAATTTACCTTTTTGATTAGAAAATTAAGTTTGTAATCGATGAAATTAACGCAAAAAAAAAGTGTAAATTGTTGAATTTAGAGTTGGGGGTGGGGCAGAGGTCTTCATTTTTTTAGGTATTAAACGACACTCCATTTAAGGAATGAAATAAAACAAACAAATGAAATCTTTTCAGTTTTTTTCGTGTTTTTTGAATATTTAAAAAAAATAAATAAATAAAAGCCAAACATTTTTCTATCTACACGGAATTATATTTCCAGCTAGAAACTTAATGAAATTACCAAATGATATTTTATGGATAGCATCTAGGAGCAAATAACTCTAAAAAAAAAGTTATAAAAAAGGTCGCTGTTGGAAATATTAATTCCAAAATAAATCAAATTAAATATATTATCAATATAATTGTTGTTTAAAATTTATTAAATAACAATTTTAAATAGAATACTTAAAATAATTCTCTCACTAAAAACATTAACTAAAATATCGCTATTTAGTAAAATCAATTTTTCTTAATGTCATATGCAAATAAGGTGATCTCTTAATTGTATATTTTTGCAAGTATCATACTATATATAGAAATAAATGAAAGATTAAAGTAAGACACGTTTTGTATATATTAATCAAATTGTGAACAAACAAACAAATAGACAGGAATACGAATTTATATATATAGATATCTCTATCTTCTTCTATCTATCTATTCTTTCTTCTATTCTATCTTCTTCTTCTATCTTCATCTTCTTCTATCTTCATCTCTATCTATATAAATAAAATGAACTCATTTTTTCCCCTCCAACTTTGACCTTAATAGGATTAAAAAGCATGACATTACATTCAAATGTAATGCGTACAGACTGTAGCACATTATCTGAGGTTTGCTATAGGCCTATTACCTCTACAGTTCCTCGACAATGGTACATTCCTATATTTTTTCCGGTAAGAGTCCACTGCCAAAATCGCTTAGATTCAATGGAAGTTGCAACATCTTTTCTCTCTATTAGATTCCTCCTTTCCCCTCTCCCCATTTATACCGCAGTGGATGCGTTCACAAGGAACACTACGAAGAAATACACCGGTTTGGAATTGTATAAGGTTACTTATGCCGGGTTTTTTTTTGGGGGGGGGGGTCCCCTGATTTATGCTTTGTTTTTTTCCATAATAAAATAGAAATAAAAAAAATTTAAAAAAAAAAAGAAAATGTGAAAACGCGATTACTATTATTGTTTTCCTTTTGCTTTTTTTTCATTAGTGTAAGACGCAATCTGCGAGACTAACCAGATTTTACTTTTGGTTTCTAACTGTGAAATCTAGCTATGACCTTTATTTATTAGTACTTTCAACTCAACATTTACTTTTACACAAAGATTACAACGCAACAATATCGTGAATTCACTTGCATTACACTTAAATTAAAACAAAAACAAATAAATTCATTTAGAATTCGAGTGTGATGTGACTACTGAAACTAAACCAAAACAAACTTCACTGCCGAATTGATATTTGACCTAATTCACTTTTTAGTTAATTCATCATTTTTTTGCGCTTTCGCCTCAATGATTCGGGTTTGACCCCCTCCCTTCAAACTTTTTTGGGATTTTTCAAACACACGGGCACCACCGGACCGTTCGTATTGCATCACGTTCATTTTTTAAATTGTTTTTTTTTTTTTTACACATTTTTTTTAGGGTTATGACTTCGCTTTGTTTTCATTTTACCACCCCCACACACACGCCTCTAAAAACCAGGGCAACGCTGGGTACCCCCCCTACCCCGCTAGTATATATATAATATACACAATATGCCTTCAATAAGTTTCCAGACTTTTTTGTACAGATATTTCAAATTGCTGAAAATTCAGTTATTGATGAGATGACTGGCCAATTTTTGTGATTTCAGGTTCAAATTAACAGCTACAGCAGGAATTGGAATACACCCTACTAAAGCCTGATTGTCATAGCTGGTGAATTTCAAAAATACAATCCGTGCATGAGGACACTTAGAAGAATGATATGCAATAAAATTCTGTTTTAAACTTGAAAAAAATGCGACCGGGATGTATGAAATGCTTCAGACTGATTTTGTATGAATACGGTTGCAGTTTATGAGTGGCATAAGAGATTCAAGGATGGCAGGGAGTCTGCGAAGGATGATAAGTGTGGAGGAGTAAGAAAGTCAGAAACCAGAGTTGATTGGCCAATTAAAGAATTTCATGGATAAGTACCATGGTGTGTCTAAAGAGACAATAAGTGCAAACTTTGATGTCAGTGTGGGAACTGTACACAATTATTCGCGGAAGATTTGCATAAAGTTTGTCTTAATGGTGCTCAGAGAAGATAAGAAAGACATTGTCATAACCAAGATGGCATCAAGACAGTTGCTCAGCCTCCCTATAGTCCAGACTTTGCTCCCTAAGCTCAAGGAAAACCTTTTGGTTATTCCCTAAGCTCAAGGAAAACCTTAGAGGTTGTCATTATGAGACTATGGAAGAGATGTAAGAGGTTGTAACGAGGATCATCAACATACAAGAGGACTTCCATGGGGCCTTCCAGAAGTTGTTGGAACGGTACAACAAGTGCATTGCAGCCGAAGGAGATTACTTCGAAGGGGACTAGTTTCATGTGTATTTGATATCAATAAAAGTGCCCATATGAAAAAAATCTGGAAAGTTCTTGAAGGCACCTCATATATATATTACTTTGTTAACTCAACCACTGGGTCTTATTGAGATGAATGAATAATATTCGTACAAAACTTGACAAACCACACGAGTAAGCAGCCCAAAACAGAAAGTTATTATTAGGAACTGAACTTAACCGGAGATTGTTTGCTGCGGACTTTGAGTCAGAATTCTGCTGGTTTGTGATTTTGTCTAATTTTACAAACGATATTGGGAGAAATTAATCTACTGTACTATTTTTGATTTTTATTTTTTTCATTTTGGATTACTGTGTATAAAAGACAATTTCTGTGTCAATGTTCTGTATTGAACACGCCATTGTTATGCTGAAATTTGTGATATAAGCCTATTTCATTTTCAGTAACTAGTTTGTTTTGATTTTTGATTTTTCATAAAACAAAATGCATTCTCCCTTAACATTATCATTAACCCTAAGTTCGGATTGCAACACCCTCTTAAAAAAATTCTAAACAAACTAGGAAAGAGAGTAGTTGCTACCAGGACTTAACTGGTAGAGACACTTTTTACACCTCTTCCTCATCTTTGTGATAATAGCTTTTTTTTTTATTACAAGAACAAGGTCTGTGTTGTATTCCCCATCGATTTTATTATTTAATCCTAATTTTATTTTGGATTAGCCATAAATACATAAAAATGAAGATTTAGTTCTTACACTCAAAAGTAAACATTACTTATTTGTCAGTGACGTTGGTTACGACAATGTCACCAGAATTGACAGTGAATTTTCAGAACTTTTAGAGATTTTCTCTTATGTTATCTGTATTACTGAAATATTATATTTTATTTTTATAATCATATTCAGATCAGAATAAAATATTGAGGTTGAAACAATTACATATTGATGTAGGATAAAGTAAGCTGTTAATTACATATGAAAAAAAAACAATGAGAAACAGGTTGACTACTATGTAGCAAATACTAATCCAACAATATGTTTAATATATAATAAAACTTGGAATTTTATTTAAATAATTTTATTGCAATTTTTTTTTTTTTTTAGATAAAAATGAAAAGTAAAAAACATGCAATTCCTCAGAAAAGTAGAAATTTATTTTTAAAAATAATTGAATTCAAATTTTTATTCTTTTTAATGTTTGAAAAATTAGTTGTCGATTACAGTTAACTTAAGAGCATTACTTAAATGATGTACAAAACTACCTTTTGCCTTATGTGTTACAAAACAGGGCTTTATTCAATTCTTCCTTTTTTTTTTTTAAAGATCACTTAAAAGATGTTTTTTTTTGTTTTTGTTTTTTACTGCAGTTGTGCTCTGCTATTTAACCACACTCGTAGCATAACCATGACAAAAATATAAGCCATATTTTCTGATTCCTAAATATGTAAAAAATAAAACCAAGTCAGATTGTGAAAGGTTCAATTTCAATAGAGCACAAGCTGTATTTACTTGAAATTGGAGTCAGTTCAGTTTTTATTATTTTGCATATAAGGTAGACAACTACCATTATATTCTTCAATTTAAAATCTAAGCTTATCTCCCTTGCTAATTTTTATTTTTAGGTGATTAAGAATCTTTCATGTTGGCAGTCATCTGAACATGACCATTTAATTTTAAAAATAAATTGTTGTGAACTATCTTGTATTGCTAATAACATATTACAACAATAACAAATGAAAATTGACAGAAGCAAAATTTGTCAGCTTGTTAATATTTGCCTTATCTAACATAACAGATTTTGATAAAACTTTAAGCTATTAATCTCAATAATAGATGGGGAAAAGCAACTTTGGAGATAGGATTATTGTAGATTATATAATTGTCAGGTTGTAAATATTTAAAACCCAAACATAATATAGTAATAATGGAATGTTATAGAATGTGACTTATTGGTTTAGAAAAAAAAATTGCCATAAGAAATCATGGCCCACTCATAAATATGGCCCCATTGTTTTTCTATAATTGTTATAATATGAGTAAAGGATTTTTTTTTTTTTTTCATTACTTCAAAAATGCTGCGAAGAGCATACCGATCCCGGTGATAAAAAGAATTTGAATCTCCGCAAATGTCAACCTTACATCATAACTCATGCGGAAATTACAACAGTATAGGATTGCCTCAACAGGCTATACCGTCTAATGAAAGAAACACTCACATCAGACCTAAATCGTGGCAGAATGAGGATATAGTCTACGGTAATCATGTAGAGCCACTCATAACGGAAGACTGATGTAGAACCTGAACTGGTAAATCGGCCCTGGTAACGTCATGGGAAGCAGCATGACAGTTATGCACCTTGGCGGAAGAACTAAAGAATCAGTCAATGGCAGGGCACAAAAGAGGCTGAGCGGAAGAATCATTAAGAGATCAACGAGTAGGTTCAACTAGTCTAATTGAGAAACTACTGCGATTCACCTGTAGACGTAGCTCACACAGATGATATCACATGAGTAACTATGGTCACTACTTGGTGTGCCGGCAATGACCACAGCTATCGACAAGTTTACTACAGCACCAAAATCTAAGCTAACAAAATGTAGACATACCATCAAAATATCCACCTTTAATGTACAGACACTTCAACCCACATCTCAAATATCAGGACTTGTTGCTTCATCCAAAGAACACGATATCGATATTGTGTGTATTCAAGAGCACCATCTCTTCCACAGCGACATGGACATAAAGTACCATGAAATTGGTAACAGCTGGACACTAGTATCAGCGTCAGCATGGAAAAAATTCGACAAATAGTACCATTGGGGGAGTAGGACTTCTGCTTAGGCCGTGAGCATTGAAATCATTGAAAAGTGCTGAATAATTCTTGCTACTTTCAGTGGTAATCCTGCTACTACTGTTATTTGTTGCTACAGCCCTACCAACGTCAGTGACAAGCAAGAGATCCTGAATTTCTACGATGAACTCTCAGCAATAATGCACTCAATCCCCAAATATAATTTATTGGTTATCGGGGGCGACATGAATGCGCACATAGGACGGGAAGACAACAAGCATAAGTTCTCTTTCCATGATGGAACAAACCGAAATGGAGAGTACCTATTAACTTTTCTCCTTGAAAACAACCTACAATGCATGAATGCCCGTTTTCAGAAAAAAATCCGGTAAGCTCTGGACCCATCAATCCCCAAATGGAGACAAGGCACAACTGGACTATCTTTTTATGAATAAGAAGTGGATCAATAGCTGTCATAACTGTGAAGCTTATAGCAGTTTCTATGGTGTGTCTACTGATCATAGGATTGTAACCTCCAAGTTAAAGTTAAGCCTACGAGCGAACAAAACTAAAAAATCATCTAGACAGCCCTACAACTGGCCAACGTTGTCACACGGCAATCAGATCAAACAGAGATTCATCTTTGAACTGCGAAACAGATTTGATGCTTTACAAGCACAAGAGCAGGAACCAACTGTTAATAACACCTATGAAAACTTTATTAGATCGCACCATGAAGCAGCAAAGAAGTGTATACCTCTGAAGCCCAAGGTAAAGCAAAAAGTACTGTGGGAAAATGATAAAATAATATTAAAGCGAGAAAAGTTAAAAAACATAATCAAAAAGCAACATAAATACCCCACTTGACAGAATACAAAATTAAGGAAGAGGCGCTTCAAGGGCTTAGTATGATGTACCTATCAGAATAACAAGTATGTTCAAGAAAAAAATAGATTGAATCCAGAATGCAGCAGATAACAAACAATCCTATCTGGCTTGGCAAGTAGTAAACGAGATATCTGAGCGCAAACGACCTGCCAAAGCTAAGTTAAAGGCAAACACTCCGGAAAATGCATGTTCAAAATGGAAAGCACATTTTGAAAAGTTACTCGGAAACAAATCAGAAGTGACAGACCAACCAATTCAGCCGATTGTTGTACAGGAACTCGATATTGAGAAGGGTGATTTTACAATGGAGGAACTTCTAAATGTACTAAAGAAGACCAAGAATCGTAAAGCTGCAGGCTTAGATAACATTCCTCCTGAAGTATGGAAGACAGGTGGTTTCAATGACATCCTTCTTAATTCATGCAATTCTGTATATAAACAAAAAATTATTGATATATGGAGGGAAGAATACATACTTCCCTTCCCCAAGAACGGTGACCTAAGCAAACCAAGCAACTACAGAGGAATAACACTCACTCCAATTGCAGCAAAAATCTACAATGCCATGTTTCTCAACCGTATCCAAGCAAAGCTCGAAGAAGTGCTCAGGAAGAACCAAAATGGATTTGGAAAGAATCGCTCTACTACTAGTCAAATACTTACTGTTAGGAGACTAATTGAAGGAGTCAAAGCAAAAAACATTGAGGCAGTCATGATCTTTGTAGATTTCTCCAAAGCATTCGACTCCGTACATAGAGGAAAAATGGCCAGCATATTAAAAGCATATGGCATTCCAAATGAAGTCATTAATGCTATCATGATGCTATATGAGCACATTCGAGCAATGGTCAGGTCCCCAGATGGGGACACTGAATTTTTCGACATCCGCACTGGGGTTCTACAAGGAGATACTCTTGCTCTTTTTCTTTTCATTGTCTGTCTTGACTTTGTACTTTGCACCTCTGTTGATATACACAACATGCTAGGCTTCACCCTAAATGAATCCAGAAACAGACGTCATCAATCAGCACACCTAACTGATGTAGATTACGCAGACAATATTGCTTTGTTCGCGAACAACACTGCTGATGCACAAACACTGTTACGTAAGCTAGAAAAGTCTGCAAATGACATTGGTCTCCACATAAATGCGGATAAGACAAAGTTTATGACTTTCAATGTGAAAGGAGAGATCAGGGCTTTGGTTGGATCAACACTGAAAGAAGTCGCTGAGTTTACATATCTGGGCAGCAACATAGTTTCCACAGAGAGAGATATCGAAATTCACATCTCAAAAGCAGGGACCGCATTGGATGGGCTACATTCAGTATGGACTTCGGGACTAGCTGACAAACTGAAAAGGCAGTTCTTCAGGGCAGTGGTAGAGTCTGTCCTTGTTTATGGTGCTACAACCTGGACACTCACTAAAAGATTGGAAAGAAAACTAGACGGCACATACACCCGTATGCTAAGAACAATATTAAATATATCTTGGCAAAACCATCCCACAAAACAGCAACTTTATGGCAACCTACCTGCCATATCTAATACCATCAGAGAAAGATGCCTACGATTTGCTGGTCATTGTCTGAGGAGCAAGCATGAATTGGTGAGTGATGTATTGCTATGGACTCCACGACACGGACGCGCAAGTATATCCAACAAATAGCACACCATGCCAACTGTGAACCTGAAGATCTGAGGCAACTGATGGAAGACAGGAAACTCTGGAGAGGAAGAGTCAGATTGGTCCGGGCAAGGAGCCCATGATGATGATGATGATGAAAATTATTTAAAAAAAAAAAATAGAAAATCACTCCCCTTGTAAGACTTTTAATGAATTTCAGTACTTAAAATCGTAAAAGGCTGTACATGTCTTGTTTTGTATATAAATGAAAGTAAAATGGAGACTTACTATTTCACTTGAAATAATTTGGATAACTGAAATATGATTTAGCTGAGGAAACACTGAAAAAAAAAAAAAGACTACATACTCACCACAACTGACACGATTATGAGTAATAAACAACACAGCAACTCGCAGCCAATCTCTGACAAACCACGATCATTTATTTTGGTGGCAATCATCAAGCAGTGCATGAGAAATGGGGAGGGGGCGTCACTATGTCATTGAGGATTAAACTCAAAGCGTTCTGCTTCCAAAATAGAATGTTATTTTTTTCGTGATCGCAAGATTTTGCGTCTGTAAATGAACATTGTTTTGCATTGGTAAATTCTTATCAAGATAAAGAATAGAAACTTTCCTCAGGAATATAGAAAATCAACTTGATCTCTTCTTTTACCAGACTCTGGTTTTGGTTCACCAATTCTACTATAGTTTATTTCCAATAAAATATTTATCCAAATAATAATCTTTGATTTACAACTGGAGTTAGTGTTTTGATGTCATAGTAACATCTAAGCTGCTTCACTAGATGTTTTAAGTTGAAGGACAAGTAGGTTGGAGGATAAATTGACATGACCAGGCAGGCCATAAAGAACTTGTGTTAGATTGAAGAGAACCATAACCAGTGACATTGGCCGTTCATTTTTCTTTTTCTTTTTTAAATAAAAAGAAAGATAACTTGATCTGGCTAAATCCTGATTTTAGTTTTGAAAAATTTTGAAAAAAACATTTCTCAATGATGTAGTTAAACAAGGTTTCCATTCTGCCACGTTTGCATCGATTCTTGAGCTTGTCAGTCTAGATAGAGGCAATGGTCACTGATCCAACAACATGACTCTCTTTGCTTTTAGAGTTGAAAAGTTACTCATATATGGTGCTATTTACTCTGACCTTTCACACCATGAAGGATTGCAGAATCTGTTGCCAATCCCAGCATTTGTTTGTTGAAATCAAATAAAATATCAAATACAACTGGACATTTCATTTTCCAGCCCATCTCATCTAAGTTGAGATAAGGAAAACAAAAAACACTTTACCCTCATATGCATGCAAATAGGGTTTTATTGAAATGCGCTTTTATTTCTTTAGATATAACCAAAAGAAAAATTAGTAAGTAAATGATATAATATATGCATTATGACCAAGGTAGTCCCCCAAAATTGGTTCAAAGAAACAAAATATTTGTTTGGTGCCAACCTTTCATGTTTCTAAAAATAGTCTTTTGTGACCTTCTGGAAGGTTCAATATGAGGTCTTAGTGTAATCAACCTGAGTTCAACCCCTTTCATAAAACGGCGTCATCCTTTCTGTCTTGTTTCTCTTTGACATTCAGCACCTCCTTCTTATAACAGGACTCCTCCTCCGTCTGTAAAGAAGGGAGATAGAATTATAATATATATATATATATATATATATATATATATATATACATACATACAATGTGTGTGATGGGACGATTTCAAAATTTTTCCTGATTCTGATTTTTAAAAATTTCTAAACATTTTAATTTAGAGATTTGATGCTTTTTAATCCCCCCTGCCCATGTAATATCTCCATATATAATATTTTGCAGAAAGTTCCCTCTGGATCAAATTACCATAGGTTTGCAATAACAAATGCCACATACAAATTTATTTTGTCTAAACTATTATTCACTATCTTATGTAACTTTAGAACGCTGTTTTATACACATTTATTTGTTATAATAAAATCCTATGCTACATCCTAGGAGAAACATCATCACGATCGCCAACATCTGTAGAGGAAGTAGTAACTACTTTTCCCTCTAAATCTAAAGTCCTCGGGAACACATTACACATTATACATATATTGTCCTGTCCATACATATACACATTATACATATACCGCCCTGTCCACCTTTGTAACTGGCTCATAAACTCCTACACAAACCATTACCTTTCCTTTTCTCATTACAAAAATAATAATGTCTCCTTCATTCAGTTCTGGCAGTTCTCATTGTTTGCAAGTTGAAAAATCGCTTATTCAGAATTATACATCTTCTTAAATAAACAAACACATTACACCTTAACAAACATGGTCACTCTCTCTACAACAAACGAATTGTTTTTTTTTTTTTTCTAAATATATAGAGACTATGAAAGCAAACCACCAAGCAATGCCGGTTAATGAGTCCTGCTAGTATACATATATTTTGCAAAACATAAAAATACATTTGGGTGTGTATATGTTACAAAAATTTTCCCAAATGTTTTCCTTATAATTGATTGCAAATTGTGAGACATCTTCATTAATGCTATTTTAAATTTTCATAAATGATTAAAAAGAATCAATGATTGTATGCAAAATAAGAAAACAGTGTAGGAACAGAATAGTTAACAAAGCTCTCTTATGTCAAGAATGAGTTCCTACATAATAATATTACTATTTAGAAAACCATTATTAACATCGAGTAGGGATCTCTGTTAACTATACTAGCATCCATGAAGAAATATTCATATTTTTTTCTCGTAATTATAAAAATTTGATCAGTTATTAGATTGATTTGTGTTACTGTAGAAAGAAAAACAAGATGCGGATAATAATAATAATGGCAAATAGATTAAGACCATTAGCTAAATCACTCCCCCAAAATGAGATTCTATTTTTTTTTTATGATTATGTGGTGGAAAAAGAAACAAATAATTATTTAAGAATTTTGAGTAGGAAAGCAGTTTAGCACATAAATTTAACATAAAATGATTATCATTTCTGGCCTGTTCTAATTTTTTAATCTTGTCTAATCGCTCAAAAATCGAATATTAGACAAAAAAACATAACATTTTCACTTATTTGTTGACATTTATTTGATGTGTTTCTACTAGTGTTTGTTTAATTTTCGATTTTTTTTTTTTATTATAACTGAACAGAGTGGACATAAAGTTTGTTTTCACCTAAAAACATGCTTTAAAATAAGTTTAAGATCAAATAAACTTATTCATGGGGATAGTCTTATCTTTGGTAACATTTATTTTTTGCATATTTGTTTTCATTTCTTTTTTTGTTCTGTTACAATAACAAATGCCCAAATCTCATTCTTCATTTTTCTTTTTTTTTTTTGCAGAGGGAAAGGTGTATAAGTTTAAATATAGATACAATTTCCTTTTTAATTCGTCTGTATTTTATCCAATATTTTGATAAATTCATTGTGAGATTTTCATTTATATTTTTCATTTGTGTCCAGAGCAAAAAAGTACCATAAAACATTATTATTTGGGTTTGTTTCATTTTTTCTTATCAAGAAAAAAAATTAAAAGAATTGTTTTGAAAATGGAAATTAGGCTAAATTTTTTTCCAATAACGATTCCAATACCCCTAAATGTTTAGAATTTTCCGATTCTGATTAATCATCCCAATATTTCCTTTCTTACATTTTCATGCATTTCACTGATGTCCACTAATTTTTTATATATTTTCCTATCACGAGTTGAAAATTGTGCACATCCAATTTTGGTTGGAAAAAAATTTGTATTTGTGTAGAATTTCAATCAGATATAGCTAACCATCCACTCGGCTTTGCTTGTAACATAATGTCATGCGCTTGGATTTGGCGAAGTTTCTTCCACACCCGCTGTCTCTTCTCGCCCCACTTTGACATTGTCTGGTGCGATCGTAGAAAAATCTACCTAATCCTGGCTTAATTTAATTGAAAAAAATGGTTACCCACCCTACAAAAAAAAAATTGTTCATGAAAAGAAAAAAAAGTTTACTTTACACTAGTTACAAAAATTAAGAAAAAAGATGAAAAAAAAAAAGTAATACATGAAAAACACATTAAAAAGTTTTTTTGTTTAAACTTTTGTTAAAAAATACAAAAAACACTGAAAAAATTGAATTTCTTATTAATTTGGCTCGACAAAAAAAATGGTTGAAAAAGATACTTGTTTATTTTTTTATTTTTTTCACTTAAAAAAATTGTTACAATAATAAAAGAGTAATTGTTACGGTAAATCGTTGCTTCTTTTTATTTTCGTTTTATATTTTTTTGCTGGTGATTTTTATTATATTTAAATGTTTTCTTCAGTATTTTCTGTGAGTAGCGTTGTTACACTTTGATAATTGGTGACACTCAGCGAAAGCCAGTGGTTGATGTCCTGTTCCGAGCAAAGCCAAGCGGCTGGTTAGTTATGTCTGGTTCAAATTCTGCACAAGTACCAAAAAATTTATTTAAAAATCTCATGAAAATGTTAACGTTTACTTTTTTTAAATGACAACCCTAAATATATTTGTAAATGTCTTGGACTGAAAGTCTTATTTATCTTTCCTGTTTATTATTAAAGATTGACTTCCGCTTTTTTATTTGAACATTATGAAAATGTGGACATCTTAAACATAAAACCTACATGCCATGATCGAATCCTGTTAGATCTATAGCATGACTTTCACTGTGAATGTTGGCAACCTTTATGTGATTACCTGATTCTAAAAACGACATGTGGTGAAACAAATGCCAACAACAGCATCAAGCAGATTAAAAAACAACTTAAAATGCAGATTCATATGAAAAGAAGAAGCAGCACTTTCATTAGTGAGAGGTTATAACAATTCAAGGGAGATAACTCTGATATAATCCCAAAGAAGAGAAAGATTTGAAGTGAGACTTAATGTGTTGATTCGTGCGGAAAGAAGAAACAGCTAAATGTCTATTTTTGTATATGTTTAAGTGGATGATTTCTTTATTGAGTAAAATTTTATATTCATTTGGTTTTTATTATTCAGATTAACTGCACTATTGGAAAACACACCTTGCTTGACATAATCTCTATTACATAATCCTCTTTTATCCATTTTGTACATACTGTTATTTAATCTCATTACATTTTAAGCATAATCTAGTTTCAGCACTTCTATCCATCTCAGGAAGTGTAAAATTAATTCTAAAAACAATTTTGCACCACTTTTATATATATATATATATATATATATATATATATATATATATATATATATATATATATATCCATGTACAAAGATTAAAATCAAAACATAAAGATAGTAAACTTTATGTCCAGAATAATTATTTGAATTTTAATTAAAATCCATTACATGAAAATATTTAAAATTTCAGGCTTATGTAGAAGCAGTATCTGCTCCAGTTATAAGAATTGAAAGAAATATTCTGAGAAACGTATGAGTAAGATGAAGAAGGGTAAGGCATTGTTACATGTAGAACAGTTGAGGCAATAGGTTCAGTTCACAGGGGAAAACGTAGCAGGAAATGAAAAGAATGAACGTGAGAGTAATAGGTATAAAGAGCTGACGAGCGTAGGTTAGTTTGAAAGTCAATTTCTAAAAGACATTCCACAAAAAGACATTAAACCAAATAAAGTTTGTAAGTAAATTATTTCGAGAAGCAGAATTTTGTTTTGTTTTCGTATTTGACATCAATAGTAAAAAAAAACCCAAATTATGTATTATATGGAATTTTCCATTTAATGTTCAAAAATATAAGATGTTTTAGATATTTAATTTTGCAGAATTAAAGGAAAATAATTCATGACATGATTACTTTCCTTTAATGTTTAAGAATCGTTAATAAGGAAAAAAAGTCTCCACTCTAAAAGTTTTCTTAACTGAAATAAAGTTTAAAAAAGAAATTGCCCCAAAATAAAATATATTTGTGGCAATAACATAATGGAAGGAAGGGATGAAAAAAATAGGCTAGTTTGAATCCAATATTGATATGACAGACATATTGCTATTTGAGTCTGACTTTGTAAATTCATCAAGATAATGTTATGTTAAATATATGTATACAGGCTCCTTCAGTCTTTGACGGACTATGGATACTCACGAAGGGGTGCCTGCGTGCTAAATTTTCGTGGCAGGAGATGCGCAATCTCTAGCCACACCTCTCCTTAGTTGATATTGTTTCATACCAGTGGCAAGTGAAGTGTCTATAAAGGACGACTGAAAACAAATGCTGAGATAAGCGGAGAGCACATACAATGCCTAGAATTTCCAAATGGTCACCCATCTGGTATTAACCAGGCTTAATGTTGCTTAATTTCAGTGATCTGACGAGAACTGGTGTGTCAACGCAATTATGCTGTATATTATTAGTCTTATGTTGTAAAAGAACAAGATATGTAAAATATAAAAATATATCATGTGACGCCTTTTTTAAATGTTTTCTTTTAATCTTTTCAGGTTTCAAGTGCGAGTGGGCTTGTGTGAAAGATGAGAAACTTTATGTCGGAAGTTTAGGCAAAGAATGGACATCACGCAAAGGAATTGTACAAAACCTGAATCCACAATGGGTGAAAATAATTGACCGTAATGGTGCCGTCACGCACGTGGATTGGCATGAAAATTATAATGCCTTAAGAAAGAAAACGGGAACATTGTTGCCTGGTAAGTTTGGTGTGTGTACGCACGTATGCCTTTTTTTTATTTTCACCATTCACCCTTTTGCACCACGTGCACATGATTGACAAAAAAATTCGGTCAAATCATAATTTGGCACAAAATTATCATCTGAGAATGGTTGAATTTAATGCTTTTACAAAAAAAACTTTTTTCAATAACTTCAGGTTCCAGAGGTTTATGGTTGAATTACCTTATTTGGGTATATTGAAACAAACTACACCAACACCTGAGAATATGCTGTTACAAAGCTACTATTCACTCCTGCATAAAATATTGTTGCCACTCAGGCATCTACCGCAAGTGAGAAGATTCGAAAAAAGAGTCTCAAATTTAATAACTCTCACATTGTCAGCCATACTCCAACCTTTGTCTCATCGCCGCCAGGTTGCATCTCTGAAAGTTCATTACAAATGAAATTTAATACTCTTACTAGTGACAAGAAAAAACTTTAAAATGAAAACACTCAGGAAATTTTCCTGCTACTTTTTATCAGTTTTGAGTTTCATTTTTTTTAATTAAAAAAATCAGAATTTTTGCAATTTTAAAAACAAAATGGTCTAATTTTTAACTATATGCCTCAAGGATTAATAATCAACAACTGAAAGAGTTGCCAAAGTTGTGGAAATTTTGAAAATTAATTTTGAACTTTTCAAAAGGATCAGGGTGTAAGCATACAGCTCACTGTACCTATACACTTTACAATTCTCTGCTCACTGGACTTGTGCAAGTTCCTTTTGGAAAGAATGGTATTCCACAAAACTGTGATATTCTCTCTTCTGTTGAAGTATAGTTTCAGCACTTCAAATAAATAAGCACATGCTTTTGTTATTTTTAATGATTGTCAAAAGATCTTAAAAAAACATATCTTCCTAGCTCTCAGAGAATCATTTTCTTTTCCAGCTAAGTCTCAGCGATTTCCTTTTACTCGTGATACAGCTTATTTCCTGAAAGATCATCCTCATAACCCATTTGTGACTCTTTGTTTAATTTATATCCAGTTTACAACTCCACGCTTAACTGTCCTTCACAAAACGTATTTAGTTATAATTGTGCTACCAACATCCATACTATTTGGATTTTTATTCAGATTCAGTGTATCATGTTCAACTTGGGAATCTTTCTGTCGGACTTGGAAATTTGCATGAAATTTCAAACAGAACGGAATCTTTTATTTAATCCATGAGGGTAGCATGCTCTCATTCCATCAGCCATGATTGGGTAAAAGTTTTAAATATACATGGAATACTTTGAGGAAATGGCATTAACTGTGATATGTGCATGACATATTCCTAGTCTGACCCCACAAGGAAAATGTTCAAACATGTGAACTCTATCGGCCCATCTATGCAGATCACAATGACTTCAAAGAAACATAATAGCAAATTTTGTAGATGTGCTGATAGCTCTCAAAAGCCAACACTCAGTGGACAGTATCTAAACTTCAACTCCCGCCATTCATATAAAATAAAGGAATCGTCCATTGCCTACAACATCGAGCAAAAGCAATATGTAGTAACAGCAATACATATCAAGAGATGAACAGTTTAAGAGAAATTCTCCACCAAAATAACTATCCAGAGTGCAAATAATAGATAATATATATATTAATAATTTGTAGTAATAAATAGTGATGTATAATGATAAGTAGTAAGATTGTACATCTAATAGCAATACCACACCATTTTTTTGTTTAGATTAAATAAACTCAAATCGAGCATTACTAAAAAGAGGTAAAAAAACAAAGAAATAATATCTTTAGTTTTTTTTTTAAATCGGCCCATTAGAACTGGAGTTGTGACCATTTAAAGTATCAAAAAAATGTGTGGTTCACTGGACATTTTGCCTCAATTCAGTCCTATTCAAATGCATATAAGCTTGTGACTGAAAATGGTAGGAAATTTGCACAATTTGCAGACTAACTCATCTTTAAAAAACTGTATCTTCAGATCTTTTTAAGATATAATAAATTTTGAACATATTATCATAATACCACGAAGGTTCAGTTGGCGTTATTTATGACCATCTCGCTTGGTAACTTACGGACTAATTATAATACTAATTAGCATATTCCAGTTTCATTTTAACAGCTTTAAGTAGAAACAAGAATAAAAACAGCTAAAAAAAAATGGTAAGTAAGGCTTTATCATCATAGAAAGTTTTATTCTGATGGACATTATCATTTGTCATTATCACATCATGTAAAATCTAAGATGGCGACCAGGAAATCCAAAATGGCCACCATGACACGATTCAAAGAAATTAATAAAATATTGCTTGTAGCATATCAAATTAAAGGAAATTTTGTACAGATCAAAATCGTTTTCATTTACATTAAACTAATTGGCATAATTAAGTTTCATTTTAACGGCTTTAAGTAGGAGCATCATAAAAATAGTGAAAAAAATGGGAGGTAAGGCTTTATCATCATGCGAAATATTATTCTGATGGACATCATCATTTGTCATCATTACACTGTGAAAAATCCAAGATGGAACCAGGAAATCCAAGATGGCTACCATGACACAATTCAAAGAAATTATTAACAAAATATGGCTTGTAGCATATCAAATAAAAGGAAATTTTGTACAGATTACAATTATTCTGTTTTCAAGTTCATTAAACTAATTAGTATGATTAAATTTCATTTTAACATCTTCAAGTTACCGGATGAGTTTCTACCACTATTTTGTATAATTTTTTATTTTTAAGTCATTGTTGAGACTTCAAGCGACATGCGATCATTTTTTCTTGTTCTCATGTAATGCTCGATACTACTTGTTTTTTAACAGAATAAACATTTACAACACCAAAAATTTATCACAATAGGTAGAAGAGTAACTTGCCTTTGGTAACATTTATTTGTTATATATTTGTTTTTTGATTGTAAAACAAACCCAATAAAAGTTATTCTTTTACTTAACTGGATAAGTGGTTTGTATGTTTTAACTCATTTAAAAACGTGGTCATTGTCGGTCATTCTTTTTAAAATAATTTTTTTTTTTTTAATATTCTTTTCCTTTCATGATAAAAAATTTATGTTTTCTAAATAACAAAACAAAAAAATGAAAATTTTATGTTAGCTAACAAACAATTTGTTAACAGATTTTTTGTGCCCGTCTTGGCACACAAAAATTCTCATGTTTACATGCGTCTGGCACTACTACTCGTGCATATTAAGTTTTCATCCAATTCTTTTCAAATTTTAGGACAAAATAAATTAATATATTTACTATTAAATACCGTTTGAACACAGTTTATGTCTTTACTTATCTTTGTACTACAAAGCGTTGACTTTTGACTGGAAAGATGTATGTGTTGTGTTCAAATTCCGTAGCAAAGACAATTCTTTTCTCTAATTAGCTAAAATAATTAGAAACGTCACCAATATGTACAATTTCTGCTTTGACTATTTATGTGAACACCCCAACCACTTATTTGCAAAAAGTCATCTACTGCGAGTGGGCATGCTATGCTGGCATGTTTCGTTGTTAATAGTCGGATTTAAATAGCGATTTCTTCAAATATACAAATCACAACAAAAATATAAAAATGCCATTTTAAAGTAAAATTTATTGTGAATCCAGCTATGTAAGTTTTATTTTGATGGACATAGGAGAAATGCACTTATTACTGATTTAAAGATTATGAGTATCAAATTAAGTAGCAGTGTGTGCCTTGTCCAGCGTTATGGTGTCTGGTTTTGTTAAAAATAGGTTTAAGGCTCCTAAAATTCATAATAGAATTTTCCGTAGCATAATCAATAAAGTACTTGATAAAATTCTGTCGTAAAGTTACTCTTCTACAGGTTGAAGGTTCAGTCCTCAGTGCAAGTGACACTCAAAATACAATGGTGAATTATTTAGGACTTCTATCCTGTTATGGCTGAGAGCATGCTACCCTGGTGAATTAAATAAAAGTTTCACGAGTTTGACAGAAAGATTCCCAAAGAAGGTCAAAGGTTACATTGACCGAAATCTTGCAAAAATAACGCTCAATATGAGAACAATAGTCTGAAGAATCCAAATAATGTGAATTAAACCTCATCTCAAAAATTCAGAAGCAAACTATCAATGTACTGACTAATATTTCAAACAATCTTTTTATATTATTGATAACGTTATCTGAATCTTATGTCTATCTCCCTATTTTAATCTCTTTTTCATCACCTGGCATTATGTGTCTGATTGCTGATATTATCGTAGCAGTAATGATTGTAGCATTCTCTCAAAGTATGAATGAACTTCCAGTCTAATTTTGTCCGCTGAAACTCATGTTTATCACTCTATTTTAATATATCTCTTCTTCTTTACAGGTTATTTAATCCATGAATCTGCTGTTTGGAGTATGGTCCATCAACGTTGGTTTTTCTTGCCAAGGCGTCTCAGCAAACAAGCATATGATGAGACGGCTGACGAGCAGAGAGCAACTAATGTTCTCTTAAGTTGCAATGAAAAATTTGGTCAAATCAAGGTCACACAGATTGGGAATGTGCACCCAACTCATGGGTACTCGACTTTCAAATTTGTGCCTGGCACACAAGACACTGTGATAATTGCATTAAAGTCCGAAGAAGACAATGGAAACATTGCGTCTTATATCCAAGCGTTTAATATCAACGGCCGTGTACTACTATCCGAGACAAAAATTGGTGACAAAAAGTTTGAAGGGATTGAGTTTATTTAACTTGTTGCATTAAAAATTATTTTGAAAGAAAAATGCATCGTAGAAATGTGACTTTGGATAACGTACAACCGCTATCATTCCTTTTTAAAATAATTTTTAAAAAGTCACGCATGGAATCGGTAATAAAATTCACAATCCTTTCTACAATCAAACCATTTTTTTTTTATGGAAGTCGCTCCAGACAAGGCATGAAGCCATTTAATGTAAGGAACTAAAAAAAGAATACTACTCCAATACTACTTGCCAATGATAATTGTTAGATGAAATAGAAAACAGTAATTCTTCCCTCTTTGTCAGAAACATTGCTCATGGAATATGAGGACTAAAGAAAAAAATAAGGGAAACAGGAGTTGTATTTGCTACAAATGAACTTCAGTTTATGCCTGACTTGTCCAACAGTTTTTGTTTAATCACCATTCAATGTCATATGGGATCACTTTGGTGATCAGTTCATCTGGAGGAAGTTATAGATGGTGATTGGGCTTCACAATAGCCAGATCCTTCACGAGTTATTGACAATTTTGCGCATCATTTGCAAACATTGCTCATGTGCTTGTTTTTGAACAAAGATAAAAGAAAGATTGTTGTTCAGGATTGAAACTTGGTGGGACAAGTCGGACATAGACTGAAGTTTATTTGGGCTAAATATGTCTGGATTGCAGAAAAGATTGCGCATTTTATTAAATATTCCATGAATAGCATTTTTTTTTAATATCACTATATTTTTATCTTCATCAAAACATGTTGTTATTTTTAAGATAAGGGTTTTTTAATATTTTAGTTTGTTTATCGTAATATTATAATGTGGTCATGAAGAGTTGATTTTCTTATGTCATTTTTTTTTTTTTTTTTTTGGCTTGTATTGTGATATTGCCAGGCTGCATCTTACTTTACTCTGTGTCATATGACTAACTCTAAATCAATATAATGAATCCTGGTCGCGGCACCAATTATAAGTGTGTGTTGCTCTTAAGTTGGTCCATTTCTGAAGAACCTGTCCCATAACTCTTTCTGTTTACATTGTGTTAAATAAAGAAATGAAGATTGGCTCGGATTTTTTTCTATCCTGAGTGGATAAGTGAAACTATCCAATGTTTTTGGTAATTGGCCAGATAACTGTTTCTATTTAACAAGTATAACTACAGATTTCTATTCGTGGACTCTGATTACATTCAAAAGTACCTGAAAAAATCAAAATTTGCTTAATCATGGTATATCAAACATAGACATCCATTTACCTCCACATCAGGGTAAAGGGGAAAATATGGTTATTTATTTTGCAGGCAGATTTTATCAGCACTCATTAGTCAAATTAGTAAAATAGCTGCAGTCCTCTCGACGGTTTCTCAAATGAGAGCACCCCAAACCATATTTAAAATATCCAGCTCATTTATACATTTCCCTGAAGGAAGAGACCATGATTAAATGGTTGAAACAGCTTTCTGAATTGGAAGTTTCCATTATTGGAATTATAATTATAATTGAATTATGGACAATAAGTTCTTTTGTGGAGGCAGTGAATTAGCGTTTTCTTTCTTTTTTTTTTTTGTCCTTGTTTTCATTTGTGCATATATCACTGTAAATAACATGCACAGCATTATAGCTTTTTTTTTTCGTTATTCTTTGATAAAATGGACGTAAATATTTTCCTTTGGTTTACATCCAAAGCAACTAAAATCATGTTTAACTCTGGGAGCTATGTGGGTTAATTTGTATTGTTATGAGGACCAAACATGATTAATCAAAGTCATTCAATGAAACTATTACAAAATAGTTTTGTTAATTCATAAAAATATAAGTACACAAATAATTTTTCCTTTTGATAGTATGAAAAATTATATTTTGTTCACTTTAATCCAACCTAAATTTCCATTTAATATCACTCAGGATGTAAGTTTTTCACTTTTTAGCTAAATTCTGTTGTTTTTTTTTTTTCTGGATTAAAGAAAAGGCAGATTTCCGCTTAAATCATCAGAGCTACTATAGATGTGACGTCATTGCTTTTTGGTCTAAATACATTAAAAAAAAATTTTTTTAATAAAAAAATCAGATTTCTGACAAATCACTAGAGCCTTACATTATTTTTCTCTTACTATTTTGCTGGATTTTATTTCTCTTCCTCTCTCTTGCTTTATCGTTTTTTCTCTTTTTCTGTTTTTTTTCTATTTTCTTCTATCCATCATACCTTGCCTTTCTTTTCACTCTTATGACAGTTCTTTCTGAAAACTGAAAATATTAATTTTATCCTGCAGGCTAAGACTTCAAACTATTCATGATAGGCGTAAGGGTGTTAGATGAATTCCTTTCTCCCACATTTCAGCTTCCGATTATATAAAGGTTCAAAACAAAAGGAGGACACAGTACAAACAAAGCAATATGCTGTTATGAACATAGTGAATAAATATATAGTAGTGATCTTCATCCAATCCTGAGTAACATTGGATCTTCTTGAAACAGAGAATAATTTGCATCAAGGAAAGAATACATTAATACAATAAGAAAGATTTGTGTGTTGCCAGGGTCATATACAGAGAAACTATATAAACTGAGCTATAAGTAAATATAACTTACATTTTTTTGTGGGTAACTGCTACCTAAAAGAGGAGTCATAATACTCTTATCAGGGTTTGTGAAGTCCATTCCATAATGGCAAACTGTTAGACGAGATCAGAAAAGAAGGTAGATCTTGTTCTCGCTTTTACGTATGTCTGGGACAAGTCTTCTTCTGAACAGAATGCCAGAATGATTCTGGATAATTCTGAGGTGACGTCATCATGAATACATTAAACAATGGCTGACATCCGTTTACTTTGTGACTCTTTGAATTTTTAAAATATTTTTTGAAGCTCTTGTAAGTAAACCATGGTTTCAATTGAATTTTAAAGCAAGTCAAGTTCAAGTGTTATGGTTGATTTGTGCTCTGAAACCAAAGGAAACCTGCATTTTTGCATGCAACTCTGTCATGTCAAAGAAGCTTTTTTTTTCCTTTTTCTTTTTTTTTTTATAAATCAAATTTCTAATACCGTTCATTTTTTTTACGTAACATGTGGGTGTGTTTAAGGGATTCTAAATATTTTATGATTTTCTTTTGGTGTAAAAATTTAAAATCAATTATGGTAGAAATTGGTTACACGGAATCATTTTCAAGGAGATTTCAATGATTGGAACAAGTTGCTGGAGGATTGCAAGAATGTTATTGCAAATGATTATAAAAGAATATTGACTTATTTCACAATTTTGTGTAAATAATGGTGCCTTTCTGACAGTGACATTAGAGGAGAGGAGGCATCCATTGAAGAAGGGGGGGGGGATCTAAATCATAAAGGAAAAAGATGCTAGTTTCAAACGTTTAGCATTGATAAATCAAATTTTTGAAGCTAATCAAAAGAAACAGTTGTTTATTTCTTATACTGTAATAACCCTGTAATGGTTTTACAATTTTTTTTTAACCATTTTTTTTTAACAAAATATTTTTGGTCTTAAACAAAGGCAAGTAAGTCTTTATGGACAAATTATATCCCTTTTTTTAAATAATGTATTGGCAAGTGCTACTGAAATATCAAGTAATGCTGCTCTATTCCAGAAGTAGTTAATTGCTATTAGCGTCGCCCCCCCCCTCCGTGTATCTATAGCAACACTTCACAAGATGGCAATTAAAAAACTTTTAGAAAACAAAAGTGACCAATTTTTTTGCAATGTGTATATTATAAACTGTTTATTAATAATATTATTACATTAAAACTAAATTATAAAAATGTATGAATCTTTTGTAAACCTTTTTAAATTGATATTATTTCATATAGTCTGACACCAGTTCATATATTGTCTGTCTCTTCCCATATAAAATATCTGTTGAATTCAATTGGTAGAAAATACTCAAAAAGAGGCCATATCTTTTGAAAGAAACTTAATTTTATACTTTGTAGGAAAATAAAAAACAATTGATGACAAAAATGCAATAAATAGACTGGCTGTACTTTTTATATTAAATATATGCAAGGTACATAACGTATTTGAGGATATATGCATAAAATTGACTCTTAGAAATGAGTAAAAATTTTGTCCTACTGAAAATCGTTTTTAAAGATAAGAATATATTGTTTTGCCATTTTATTAAAGATTTCTTTAGCTTCAATAACACTTTATGTGAAGTACGAATCGCCTACATTAGATGGTCTTTGTTCATATTGGACATTGCTCTAATTGTGTAGAATTTTAGGAACTATTTAGTGTTGTGAAGGTGCTCATTAACATTTAACTCAACTACAGGGCTTGGACAACATAATGGAACACAATTGAAAGCAGTGGTTTTCTGATGGTAACCCTCATATGAGATTTAGCTCTTTGCAAACCATTTTTGCTGAAATAAAATTCTCCAGATCATTGTTAAGCTCTGCTGTAATATAGTGCCATGGTTTTGTGCTCTTTCTTCACAATCCTTACAAGGGATTTATGATTTCTTTCAGATAACTTTGACTTTCTTCCAGAATTTTGTTACAAAAAATAAATTAAACTAATTCAAGACAATAACCATAAATAAAAAAATAAATAAATAAAAATCAACATTTTGGTATTATTTATTTTTTTTGTTTTCAATTTTTATAGATGTTTTAAAATTTATACAAAATTCACAAGGTGTTTCCCTTATTTTGTCCAACCCTGGAATGCTCCATACATAGTAGTCCAAAAGATTGAGATGTCGAGAGCTAGATCAAACGTCAGGAGTCATGTGATCATGAAAATTTGTCACCATCCATTACTGCATTCTGTGAGCATTGTACGGTGGTGCTGTTTATGAGGGAGAGTGTTAAATTCTAACACATTATAAAAAGTGAGCAGGCATTCCATTTCCTTCATTAACAACTATTTTAATTCCTTGAAATTTTGCATACGTTACTCCTGGAATTTCTGAAAAATGTGCACATTACCATTTGCCATTTCTTCTGTTTATTTTCTAAAATTTTTCCTGTCGATTGGATATTATAAAATATTTAAAAAATGGATGAATGCAGGACATATGGTTTCTCATTCAGTCCAAGACAATGCCAGATCTGCCTGGTAGTAAATGAATAAACTTTTCAAAATAGAATTCTTTGCTTCATTTTTGGAAGGTTTTATAAAATAATCCCCTTTTACGCATGAAAATTGCTACTTAAAACATCACAAAAGTTTATCAGGCCAAGGTTACTTAAGAATTTTTAGTATAATTTATTTTTAATTATAAAACTGGGATTTATTTACATATGAAAATAATTTATGGAAGGCGATTTCAATGCAGAGGTATAGCAGACAAACGTGGCCTGAAACCAAATTAAGATGCATGTGAAAGTCAAGTTTTTCTGTTTTCTACCTTTTTGTTATCAATGTAATTATTTTTATTTATAATTACAACCTTACTTGCTATCAGTGCAGTTTGATGTCGGGAAAAATTCAATTTCACACATGCAAAAGAAGACTGTTGAGATTATTATATCAGAATGATTTTTACATTTAAGAATTTAAATATTGGTTTCAAATGTTTTGGTGTCTTTTTTATTTTTAGTGCCACTATTATTATTTTTTTATTTACATATTTAAGAGAATATTTTATTTATTGCCCATTCTTACTTTCAATGTTTCCTTTTTAATTATATAAACTGAAAAACTCATTTCATCTGCACTTTTTTATGGCTTTATTTGCTTCATTCTGCGTTTATTCATTGCATCTTTTCATTGAAATCATCTCCTATAAATTGTCTGTATACACTACACATAATGTTTCAAGCAAATTACATCAATCTCTTTTTGAGATTGATTTAATTTTGGATTTGGTATTTACTTAAAGTAATGAAAATTGTTTCCAAACCTGACATTTTTGGGTGAAATTACTTAAAATCTTTTGCGTTGATTTAAAAAATTTTTTTTTTTTAATGCAAACTTTTTATCTGGCTTTCGTGAATATATTATTTTTGTTATTAATTAAAGATCAGGAAAGGCTTGAACGAAATTGTTTTAAAACATTTCTAATTTCCCAACCACAAGATTTGCTGATCAGGGCAGAATTAATATGTTATAAGCCACACACGGACTCATAATGATGTAACCCTGACAAAAAGAAACAACAGTATTCTGTGAAAAGATATGTCCATCAGGTCATTTTATAAGTTGTCGTGATTTTGATTCTCTAAAATTTAATAATTTGAAATGTCCATGAGAATTCCATTTTTTTTTTTTTTTTTTTTTTTTTTATTCCTGTTCACTCCCAAACAAGGCATATTGCCACTTGGACGTAAGGGCTACTATTTGGTATTTATGTCTGCAGGGAACTATGTAAGGATATGAGCAAGATGTTTGTTCACATTACATTTAAACTTCTGCAGGTTGATACAGTCATGGAAGCAGGGAGAGAATTCAAAAGTCTAGCAGCTCAAAGGAAGAAGCTATTAGAATAGAATGCTTTCTAAGGACCTTTACAGTGAAGAGGTGGGATTTTGCTGCTAGCCGGGTATGTCAAGGGTGAACAAATACAATGAGTTCATCAAAGCACATTCCATTAGAATTCAATATTTCTAATATTTTACTGGAAAGATGAAGATTTCACTATTATTTGAATTATTTCAATGGTTGTTCTCATTTTGGATGTTGCTCTTCATCTGCCATCTGTACATCATTTAGAATGAAACCATTTACTTAATCAACGCGGTTAGCTTGCTCTCATTCCATCAATCATGAATGGGTAGAAGTTGTAATTCGTGATTGAATTCTTTGTATCGCCCGCAGTAAGGATTGAACCTCTAACCTCCAAAAAACTGTTAGAACTGGTTATTAGTTAGCACTTATTACAGGTCCTTGTGTGCAACGATTTCTGCTTGGTCATAATTGATGGGATGAGAGAAAGTTATCCCCATGGATAAAAAGGTTCTGCTAAAAATTCCATACAAATTCCTGAGTTCGACATGATGCACCTGAAAAAAGGTCAGAAGTTACATCAGTTGAAACATTGTGAGAATAACGTTCAGTTAATAAGAATAATAGTTTGAATTATCAATCCTCATTTCAAAAGCTGTGAAGCATAAAATTTCACAGCTGAAAGCACTTAAACCTGAAAATATCCAACGATTATTTGAGGTGGGTAATGCTTTATGGGTTTTTCAAAAACCAATTCTGCAACTCGTAATTGACACAAAATATTCACTTAGTTTATGGAGAAGAATGCCAGAACAAAAAAATGTACAGAAGATATAGAAATGGAAATTTTACCTTTTTGGGAGATGAAATTCATCAGCATGTCTTGATGAGTTTGTTGTTTTGGCGTTACTTAAAAAAAAAAACTCCAGTATCAATGAAGTAAAATTTAAACTAAATGCCAACATGAATAAATGTAATGTGTGTTTATAATGAAATGAATTGAAATCAATTTTATTTCATTACCATTTTTTTATGTCAAAATGTTTATCAAATCAACATACAATTTCTGCTTTCAAATGACACAAATGAATCTTACGTTTCTAAATTTTTGAGATGAGAATTGATAATTTGGATTATTTAGAATACTGTTTTCATCTTGAGTGTTATTTTCACAACATTTCAGTTGATGTAACCTATGACCTTTTTCAGATGTATTTTGTCAAACTCAGGAATCTTTCTGTCGAACACTGGCAAGATACTCAAGTTTGACAAAATACACCTGAAAAAGCGAACAAAACACTCAAGGTCAGAACAGTTGTCTAAAGAATCCAAATATGAAATTATGATTTTTTGGGTTTTTTTCTAAATCCAGATGTATTTTAACAAGATATCGTTAACGAAAAAGTGTTACTTCCAAATAACTTGTATCTTATAAACCAATGCTATCCTACACTATCCTATAGTTATTTTGAAAATTTGACCCTCTTTCTCTAATGCTTCCTCCTCCTCCTTCTATCATTTACAAACTATTTCTACCTTCCCATTGATATGGAATGATCACAAACTTTTTACATAATACTTGAAATTTAACAGCAATTTTTTTTTTTTTAACAAGTCCTTTGTATTTGTAACATTCTGAATTGCTGACTTCATATCATGTGGAAGAGTTCATTTGTATTAGATAAAGTGTGACGCACATTTCTATGTAACATAGGTGTATATTATGTGCATAGTAATATATAGAAAATTAGCAGAGTTAGATTTTGAATTCATCTCATTCTATAAGCCAAACAATTGTTTTTCTCATTAATCTCACCAGGCAACTTGTTCCAAAAATTTGCAAAAAATTAAAAATAATTTGTTTTTTTTTCCAAATCTATCATTGCAATCCATGCAGGGTTATTCAGATTGCTTGGAATCCTCATTTCCATTAAGTACATAGATTAAAAATAAAAAAAAAATTAAAAAAAAATAATCTGCATAATTTGAAATGTTTACTTATGTGCAAGGTGAGGTTTGAACTTATAACCTCTGTCTCTAAGTATGTAGTGCTGACCGATTGAGTCATTGATTCAATTCTATCTCTCTCTCTGTCGAATGTTGTTAAAAGCCAAAGACAATGAAAGAATGTGAGTTATGTATATTATTATAAATTGATGTAAATTTCATGAACTGTGCACAAAAAATTTCTTGATCATCGCATTGGTGATATTTTTCAAATTTAAAGACGACTGTAACAATGTGAATAAAATATTTTATGGAAATCCATAATCTTGATTTTTTTTTTTTCTTTACAGAATGAATGTATTTTTTTATGTGGGGCATGCATTAGATAGAGAAAGTTACTGTGAGGGCTTGTTGGAAAGGAAATTTAATCGTCTTACTGATTGAAAGTATTTTTCTGTAAACTTAAATTCCATGCGTCTGATGCCGAATCACCTTATTTGGGCATATTGATTGAATTCCCTGTTTCCACAGTAACTGAGTAGAAAAATCATCTGAGAGGATTTGTTGGAAACAGAAGTTAATGCTCTTACATTAGTGTTTCCGACAGAATCAGATAATTTTTTTATCCAGTTACTATGGAAACAGTGATTTGAATCAATGTTTTGGAATATCTATGTGTGTGTGTGTGTGTGTGTGTGTATATAGATGATTGTTTTGGAATATATATGTGTGTATATATAGATCATTGTTTTTTGAGTTTTTTTCTTCCTTTGAAGATTGTAATGCTGGGTATGGGGCAGCCAAACCAGCTGCCAACATTGCCCCGCTTTTCATTGAAACCAACCGAGAGCTCATTTGGAATATGTGTGTGTGTGTGTGTGCGTGTGTGTATACATAGATCATTATATGTATGTGTGTACATAGATCATTGTATGTATGTGTATATAGATATAATTTTTTTGGAATATATATGTGTGTGTGTGTGTGCATATAGATCATTGAAAGGTGATTGTCCAATTGAATAGCAATTGTCTGATATAAGGAAAAAGACCGCATTAATCAAAGCTGATTGCTGTTGGACGCTGGGAACGATGCAACAACCTTCATATTAGTTTCGCTTTTATTTTATTATACGAAAAAGGCGAATTTACACGCGCCGATCAAAAAATGTTGAATATTTAGCTTTTGAAAGTCGGGCAAATTAAATACACATGCGACCCCCGTTCGTAACTCATAGATACTATGATTTCAACGTGATATAAAAAGTTTTAAAAATGAGCGACCGCCTCGAGAAGCCGCCGGAAAAAATCCTTTTGTGGACATTTTTTTTTTTTTTTTTTTTTACATGGAGGTTACCACTTATCAAGGCCCGGAGGCCACTCAGGGATAAGGGTTATTGCGTGTACAGTAATCAATGAGATAGTATTGTAGTAATCATTAGTATTGGAGATTTGATAGAGTGTCTTACTTAAGGGGGCGGTTTGTCAGGAACTTATTTGCTACAATTTTAAATAAAGAAGTATATCGTTTTATTTATTTAAAGAATACTTAACTGACAATAACAATTATTTTACGGAAGAAGAAAGAGGCATTGTTATTTGAGTCTTTCTTGGAAAATTCCATATGATAATTTTATATATAATATATATATATATATATATATATATATATCATGAGTATTAACAAAGCATTGAAGGATTCTTTAAATGGAATGGTCCCGGATATGACCTTTTTTTTTTTTTTTTTTTTTTTTTTTACATAGACGTCACCACTTATCAAGGCCGATAGGCCACTCAAGGATAAGGGTTAAAGAGTGTAGAGTAGTCAAAAGGACAATATAGTAATCGATAGTAATGGAAGTTCGGTAAATTTGTTAACTTAAGTGGAACGGCTTATCAGAAACTTGTTCACGTTGGACTTGAAGACAACCATATTATAGAAAGCTGGAAAGCAGGAAAACGGAAGACAATTCCACAGGCGTGCAGTTCTAAGAAAGAAGCTTTGATCATGGAATCTATGTTTAGGTTTAAACTTTCACAAGAAACACTCGTCTAGTTGTAAACACTATCAATAATTCCCCCCACTCTTTATCTGTGCCTAAACCTAAACGTAGATTCCATGAACAAAGCTTTTTTATTAGAACTGCATGCCTGTGGAATTGTCTTCCGTTTTCCTGCTTTCCGGCTGACTACAATATGGTTGTCTTCAAGTCTAATGTAAATAAGTTCTTGATGAGCCGTTCCATATAAGTTATCAAATTTAACAAATTTTCATTACTAATGATTATCATATTGTCCAATTTCTACTGTACACTCTTTAACCCTTATCCTTGAGTGGTCTCTTGGCCTTGATAATGTGTTGATACCTATGAAAAAAAAAAAGAAAAAGTCCAATGTGAACAAGTTCTAATTGAATCGTCCCCCTAAGTAATCCAAGTTACAAAATTCCCACTGTTTACTATGCTAAAATCACAATGACTAATGTATACCTATTAACCCTTATCCTTGAGTGGCCTCTGGGCCTTGATAAGTGGTGACGCCCATGTAAAAAAAAAAAAAAAAAAAAAAAAAAAGGTACAGATAAAGAGTGGGGAAAATTATTGATAATGTTTTCAGCTAGTCTAGTGTTTCTTGTGAAAGTTTGGCGAGGGGGGACCATAGATTGAAGCTCAGTCGAACACCATTTTTCCAGCGGCCTTGGCAACAGATTTGATGTACGTATTCCATTTAAGATCAGGAGTAAAGGTCAAGCCCAGAAGCCTGTTAAAACTTGAGGCCTCCCCAAGACGAGAGCCATTCATTTCAATTGATGCCAGATGGGGATCAGAACGTTGATGATGTAAAGATAGAAGCTTGGTTTTAGATGCATTAAAAGTAACCAGCCACTCCTTTCCCCATTGTACAACGTGATCAAGATCAGAGGAGAGAGAATCGGAGAGAACTTGGTCGTTTACTGTCTTAGATGTGCTACCATAGATGGTAGTGTCATCAGCAAAAATGTCTACGAATGATGTAAGGATGTGATTTGGAAGATCATTAATGTAGATCAGGAAAAGAGTTGGGCCCAGGATCGACCCCTGAGGGACTCCAGCATTTATACTGTAAGCTTCTGATTTTTGCCCATCAACTACTACTCTCATGAACCTATCAGAGAGAAATGATTTAATAATTGAGAAGACATTTCCAGCAATACCATAGCTGGAGATCTTGTGAAGTAAACCTTTATGCCATACCCTATCAAAGGCCTTTGATATGTCAAGAGCAATTGCCCTAGAAAGGTTGCCTCTGTCGAGAGATTCGCTAATCCTATGAGATATAACTGTAAGCACATCTGCTGTAGATCTAGCAGAACGGAAACCATATTGTGTGTCACTAAGAAGGTTATTTTCGCTGAGATGGTTGATTACTTCTCTATTTAACACAGATTCCAGCAACTTACTCATGACGCACAGGAGACTTATTGGCCTGTATTGAGGGGGGGATGAACGATCACCTGAATTCTTAAATACAGAGCATACTGATGAGATTTTCCAGGGTGATGGGAAGCAATTCTCCTTAAGACAACGTTTAAACAGTTTTGTAAGTATGGGTGCTAGTTCTGGTTGAAGTTTTTTGAGTACTATAATTGGAATATCGTCAGGGCCGGTTGCTTTACTGGAATCAAGGTTTTTGATTAGCTTCGCAACATCACATACAGATATTTGTATATCACATAGTGCATTTTCTGATACAGGAGGAAATATTGGGGGTTGGCGGCCTTGGTCGCAAAGGGTCGAATTAGCTGCAAAGTTCTTGGCAAAGAGTTTGGCTTTGTCTGATGCTGACGAGATTAACTCAGGTCCATTGATGATAGTTGGAATGGAGCACACACTTCTGTTCAAGATTCTGTTTGCAATTTGCCAAAACTGGTGGGAACCAAGCCGCCGCTCAGCTACTTTGGACTTGACGGACTGAGCATACAACTCTCTTGCATTCTTTATTACTTTCTTACAATGGTTGCTGGCAGTCCTGAAAGCAGCTTTAGTTTCCATACATCTATTACGTTGGAAGCAATGGAAAAAGTGATTTCTGTGCGCAATAGCAGCAGCACATTCTGGAGAAGACCATGGCTGACTGTTAGGTTTTTGCTGGAACTTTTTTGAGGGTATGAAATTGTCTATACCTACAATTAACCATTCTGTCAGGTCTGATACTATAGACGACACATTCTTTTTAAACATGGAATGCAGAGGAAGATACGATATAAATGTACGGAAACTATCCCAGTCAGCCATAGTGTATCGATATACTGTACGATGGAGAGGTACATCAGAGGACTTATTACATTTCATTTTTATCTTAATTGATACCACTGAGTGGTCGGAAGATCCAAGAGGAGACAGAACGGAAACTGAACATAGTTCAGGGCAAGTTGTGAGAAAGAGGTCTAGGAGACTTGCATACTGGCCGTCATTGTCGGGCACACGGGTGGGTTCGTGAACAATCTGAGTGAGGTCATATGCAATGGAGAAATCATGACAGAATCTCCCCTCATCATCGGTCTTGTTTGAGTGGGTCAACCATTCGACGTTGTGAACATTGAAGTCTCCACATACGTGAATGTTAGCTGAAGGATATGCTGATAGAACTTGGTCAATTTTCTCAGATATGCTTTTAAAGATAGTAACTCCGCTGTTATGGGGGTGATAGAGAGTAAATATAAATACCGTAGTGTGAGCTAGTGCTACTCGGAAGCACATATAGGGCAAGTTAGGATCTTCTCTGGAGATGTCCCTACCACATGGAAAGCCATCTTTTATATAGGCACATATTCCATGCCCATGGCGATCTTGGGGGTCAGTTTTGGAAGTTAGGTTAGAGTATCCTTTAATTACGAAATCATTTAGGGAAATAGTCTGTCCAATTCCAGTTTCACATAAAAAGAAAAGGTCTGGTTTAGTCTCCTGTAATTGGGCTTCAACCTCTGGAAGGTTAGAACGTAGACCCCTGATGTTGGAGAAGAAGACATGGTAGTGGGGGTCTACGTTGGAAGTTTCAGATCCGGGTTTAATCGTGTATTTGTTATTGAAACTTGTCATGATGGAATTTTGGAGTTTGTGGACTAGGTCGTCAGATTTGTTTAGAGCAGGACAGAGAGGGGAAAACAAAGAGAAAAGTAACGAAGAATTTTTTTTTTTTTTTTGTAGCACGATAAGATAAAGCCGTAACAATTACCCACTAATATGGCATCGAGAGGCCCCACCAGAGACTACTGCATGGTCCAGAATCCATTCACCAAATGGCAATACAGCAGCCCCAGTACTTTGCACCTGCTGATAGGACAGCCTCCTTAGTGGTTAATCCAAGGTTCGGGTCCCTGACTATCAGGCGGATAACGTCAGCCCAGATAAAACGTTTACCTCCAGCACCCTTACTAGTGACATGGCTACAAGGATAGACATAGAAACAAAATATTTCCGCCAATCTTTGCCGACTGTTCACGCAAAATACTGCCAACCTAGAATACAGCTTTTTCTTCTCCCTTTGTCAGAAAAATCACTCATTAAAAAAATGAGGACTGAGTGACAAAGTGAAGCGAGAGTAACTAGAGCTGCCAACAACGCTTCCATAAAACGTTCTCTACTCGCCTTAAAAAAAAAAAAAGCCAACATACATACACACATTTTCGCTTTTATATAAATAGACTAGCGGTGTTGAGGTTGGGCGGGGGGGGGGGTAGATCAAAACAACTCTGTTTAAAAAAAAAAAACGTTGGCCGGGTGTTTGGAGGTGTAAAAGAAAAAAAAAATGTTTTAGTAGAAAGATAGGCTTGAACCCTGAACCTTTGATGCGGAGGTGGAAAGGAAATGAAAAAAAAAACTTGCGACCTAACCATCTCGATCACAGGAATAGATAAATTGATAAGTGTATTAAGTTGACGTTTATAAAGCGAAATTAGCAGGTGTGAGAATGTTAAGTCGCGTGATGTTTGACCTAGTTTTGCGCTGGAAGCCAGTTTCTGTTTTCCCTGCTACGCGGCGATCAAAAAATACCTCGAAAATAGCTTGTAAAAGTCGGGTAAATTAAAGATAGCTGCGATCAGAGTTCCTTAGTCGTAGATATTATTATTTAGACAGCATATAAAAAGTTTTAAGAGGGGCGAGCCAACCGAGAATCATGGCCAAAAAAGCCTTTGGTAGACATACACAAAAAGCGAACACACATACATACATACATACATTTTCGCTTTTATATATAGAGATGAACTTTATTTACTTTTCCCAGATGCAACCACTTCTTAGAAATCAGTTCATAATATTTTATTTGTATTTTTTTTGTTTTCTAACATTATTTTTATGCTCAAAATATCTTTTTAGTCGGTATTTTATTCAACTTACAGTTCTCTAGTTTATATAGTGACAGTATTTCCATTTGAAATGTAAGGCGCTACTATTTGAGATTGTGTTGAACTGTAGGGAATGTAGCAGCAAGATGTTTGTTCGCATTACATTTCCTTTATCAAATTTTTTATTTACCTTTTCACCATGTCCGAGTCTGAGCTCTCATCTAGAATAATTTGTAGTTTGTTCCCTTTCCATAATTATTTTTATGTTCAAAATATTCTGCAATATTTTTTTTTTTTTTTTTTATCCTTGAGTTCACCCCAAACAAGGCATATCACCACTTGGGGCCATGGTTAGGGAAGATGAACAAAATGTTGGTTTACATTATATTTAAACTTCTGCACATCAGTACAGTCAAGGAAGCAGGTAGCAGGAAGGGAATTCCAAAGTCTACCTTTTTGAGAGAAGAAACTTTTAGAGTAGAAACCTTTCTGGCATTTAGGGACTTCAACAGTGACAGGATGTGGCTTTTTTTGTTGTTAAGCCGGTTTGTTGAGGATATGTATGTCGAGGGGTCACAAGTTAATGAGTTCATCAAAGTACATTCCATTAGAATACTCACAGGCACAGGGATGAAAAATTGTAACGATGGGACAGGGGTTGGAGCTTAGTTGACAAAGTGGGATATATTAAATTGAAGACTCTTTTGGACCCTATCCAAGAGGGAGAGACTAGTGGTAGATGCATTAGCACAGTTGTGGCAACAATACTCCATGCATGGGCGAATGGTGGCTTTGTAGAGATATAGGATACTCTAAGGTGTGAGAAGTCTTCTAGCACGATAGAGGGAACATACCTTCTTTGCAGCAGCCTTTGCAATGTCCTCAATGTATTTGTTCCAGTTCATATTGCCTGTGAATATTAAGCCAAGGAGCTTGAAGGAAGAATTTTCAGATAGAGTGTTATTTGTCATGGATATAAAACCTTCTTATAATTGTTAAAGAAGAGCAGCTTAGTCTTACTAGCATTAAATGTTATTATCCATCTGCGGCCCCATTCCACTAGTCTGGAGGTCATTTTCTAAGGATTCTACCAGTGTCTTGGATGTGTGTGCATCCATTCTTCCCTCATGCATGTTATAGTGTTGTATTATCAGCAAATATACACAATATATACACGGGCACAATATTATCAGGAAAGTCGTTAATGAATACCACATTAATGTTAATAAGTTTATTACTTTTTATAGGTTTTATTAGATGTCTTAATTTTTATAATTTACAATGTTTTTTTTCTATTTTACCTTATTTAATGTTCAATAAAACTGTGTCTAAAATAAAGAAAGGGTGTCAGTCGCTGGATTGAACTTATTTCCCCCCTATTATTTGCATATATTTATGTAGTGAAAATTGTTTGAATAAAATTAATTCATTAGGTAGTTAGTTAGTAGATGGAATTAATAATTTGATAATTTACATAAAAATTAATAATTTTATTATATCATAATTAGGATCATTTAATTCTTTCTAAGTCAACAATAAACAACAACATATGCAAATAATAAATAAAATATTTATCACTATTCAAATTTTATTTTTAGCTGCAATATTTTAAGTCTAAAAAATTCTTATTTTTTACTTTACTAGAATATCTTGTTCTTTACTTTTCCAGGTTGAATTTCTTGTCCTTTACTTTTCCAGGTTTAATAAAATCTTAAGAATATTACTTTTCATGCGCGTATTTTTCCATATAATCCATGATTTTTCCAGGCATTGCGATTGTATTAATATATAAATTTATAATATTTATTAATGATTGTCAAAAAAATTAGCTCTCAAACACACATTTATGCAATATCATTTATCATTCAATCACAGTAGTTCCGAGCCAGGGTCTCTACCGAGACTGCGGTTCATGAATTCGTGATCTGTATAGAGCGTAAACTAACAAAAAAGAAGATTGCACTTGGTGTCTCTTTAGATATCGTTGGAGCTTTTGACAACATACCCTTCAGTAGTATGTTCAAGTCGCTACGAGAACTCAATGTGCCACCAGTACTCATCCGATGGATTGAGTATATGATGAGACACAGAATAGTTCAAGTAGAACTACTGAGGGCAACTGTTAAAAGGGAAGTAGTTAAATGAAACCCCCAAAGTGGGATTTTATCACCTTTACTATGGAACTGTATGCTGAATCCTCTTTTAAAGGAGTTTAAAAATAGGAATATTTATGCCCAGGCTGATGCTGATGACATCGCAGTGCTGGTCACGGGTTCAAAAGCATCATTGGTCAGACGCATTGCCAAAATGGGACTACATTTTTCATCAAATGTGATAACGAAAAATTTGAGTTCATTCAAAGAATATGTATATCATAGAATTCACTAATATTTTTAATCGATAAATTCACCATTTTTTGCTATAAAATCATAAGGAGAGTTAAAAAAAATTAGTTATTAAAAAAAAGTTCGGTTTTTTAATTATAAAAAAAAACGATACACGGGATTGAACCTAAAATCTTTCCACCAACCCCCGATACTCTAACCGTTATGCTAACATGTCATATTGGCAAAATCGCAGTAAAAATATTTATATACAAAAAAAAGTGATGCAAAATAAAAAAAAAGCGTTAGTCACTTATGTACTTACTCTCCTGTTTGTGAACCCGCATATTTTGTTGTAACTTTTTTTCTACTGAACTAATTTTCGAAATCTTTTTTTCAAAATGTAGCTAATGAGATGTTCTATCCAACTATATAACCTGTTTGAAATTTGGTTGCGAACGGAATTAGTGGTGGGGGTTTGAATGTGTCTCGATCCATTCAATTTCGGACTTAAGCATATATTCAACCACGGTAGTGGTTGAATGATTTATTATATATATATTTTATTGAACAAAATTAAAACAGCTTTTTTTTCTTTTACATGCTCACTTTTTAAAGTATGCATAAAATAAAATTAATTTTTTATTAGTTGCGTGCAAGTGACTCTAAGTCACTCTGTCGGTCGGTCGGTCCGTAACACTTTTGTGCTTGGCCTTTTTGGTTCTTAATAGATGCTTTTAGGTTTTTAAGCTTTTCTTGGCCTTTTGGCCAAGATCAAAGTATAGTATCTGTTCTTACTACATGCTGTACTTATGTTTGTAACTTTGTGATATAAAGTGGGGGATCACTTTTCTGTATTAATTTAAAATTAATGATCACCCACTTTACAACCAGTCAGTCTCAAAGCCATTCAAGTCATTCTCCAGATCATTCAAGTTGTTTTTGAAGGATTCCAGTTATTTTTTAAGCATTCAAGTCATTCTTAAGGTCATTCAATTCATCCTTAAGTTCATTAAAGTTATTCTAAGTCATTTCAACCCATTTTTCGGTCATCTTAGTTTATCTTCAAGAATTTCATGTTAATCCTACATTCACGCTTTCATTCATTGCATGAGAGCACGTGACTAATGGCTATCGGCCTTGTTTTTTCAGGCAATGCACTTTCTGACATTTGAACAAAATTAAAATGATTTTCATGTTTTTATTTTTACATTTTTTTTTTAAACAAAATTGAATCTAAAAAGACTTTCTCACTATACCAAAAAAAAGGGAGGAGTATTGCACTATTTTTGATATGAGGGTAGGCTTATAAAAACTTGGAATGTTCTATTTATATACAGGGGTGACAGAAACTGGCCAGTCAAATGGAACAATGCTCTGCTATCGACCAGTCAGGAACCAAAATCACTCCGTAAAATATACTGGACCTTTTAGAATTCTCATACAGGAATTTTTGTGTCCACACAAGAAGGAATTTTGTTCTTTGTCTGCAAACAATTGGCTAACAGGAAACTTGTTTGTCAGCAAGCTTTTACAATTCAAAGCTTCTTTGGATTGATGTTACCATTTTGTTTGAAACGTTTCTCTTCTAAAACTAAAATAGCTTACAACTCAAAACACTTAACTTTATTAGATTTGAGAAACACAATAGAAGTATTGGAGGCAGATAATGATTTATGAGCTGAAAAAAGGTTGAAAGAACTGATTTGAAATATTCACTCAATTGATTCACAAGTATAAAAAAGAAACAATGTAAGAGAAAATACAGAAAGCAAAAACTCTGACATGTAGTTGCCAGAACAGAGCTAGGACCAACTTTCTTACTACTATAGAAGGCAGAAGAACTTTATTTAAGTAGTATACTTAATATATGCAATCACCGTACGCTTGCTTGTATGTAAGTGTCCTCCATGATACCCATACCATACCAAACCACTGCACGTGGCTCATAATTTGACTGGCACTATATTTTTAACTGCAATACACATAATCCCAGCTGTGATACTAGGGCTAATTTTCTGAATAGATGCAACACTCTGCGCCTGACCTTAATGACTACAATCCCAAATCCCAACGAATTAGCTGTCCCTATAACTGGGAGGGAAAAACCCAATAGCTAGCTACGAAATCCTATACATTTTACCTCCAAGACGATTGCGTTTGTCTTACCTGCATGCATAAAAAAAAAAAAAAAAAAAAAAAAAAAAAATTTCCTCCCTTCTTCAGACTAAACCTTACCTGTAACTCAAAAATCCTAATGGAAATCCATCTGTAAATAAATAACCCCTCTGCTCTTGAACGCTAACAATCTACTCCTTCCAACCTATCCGCCACTAAACTCCCACATTGCTCCGGTGCTCCGCATCTGTAGTTGAATCGCTAACTTCCAGCCCCTAATCCCTCACATGCAAACTGTTTTAATAACCATCACTAAACATCTATACATTTCTACCTCTAAGGCATGCATTACAGCTCATTCCTATCCAGTAAGGGACTTAACAGCCTATGCACACAAAGGCAGGTACTTAACAGCCAAAGTACCCAGAAACAAAGCGATATGCACTACACAACTGTCTCGAGTTTTGCAACGATTAATTACGATATTGAAACGACACTCCTTGTTATGCAAAACGCCCCATGACTCTTACTAAAAAATACCTACAACTCCAACTCTATTCGCACCTACTGAAAACCTGCCCATATATATCTATTCACCTAATTACGCATGACTCAATACTTGCTGTCTTATCCATGCTATATTACACTTACATCTTAACCCTCCTATCATCTAAAATAGCTCGGGCACAACTCGTAGCTCAATTCTTAATACCTACTCATACTGTAACACTATACTAGACCTAAGCTAACATTAATAAAATTAAAAAAAAAGGGTACGACTAAAATCACATTATCTCCTCCCTAACAAGCCCTCTTACAAACATAGACGCTTACACTGCATGAACTTCACCCACCCCCTTTATCCATTAACAAGTAAATAGCATGTCCCTAAATCACTTTGAGGAGTGTAACTAATCAGTAGATATAATCCCCAACAAACTAACCCAGTAACACTAACAACGCGGGGTCGCAGAAATACCTGGATTAGAACCTAGGCGCGGAGAAAACCCTCTCAGGGCTGACGGACCCAGTAGATCTTCCCAGATCATCCGTCTAGGAGAAGGAAAACTCTGAAACTAAACCAAAGGGGAGAGAGGCCTCTTCAGTCTTGGATGACAACCTTCCTAGAGCTGGTGACTCAAACAAATTCACCGGTTTGCAAACCTAAATTGCTTAAGGAGTAGATAGGCTCTGTCTATCGCCCGGCTTCCATACTCCTTCTTTGCCTATTAGTCAAGCGCAGAGACACTATCTCAGTGATTCGACAGAAACACCCAGCGGTAGATCTTGTTTCCTGGCTAGGGCAATGAACGCCGTTCTTCCCCATTCCCAGCATGCCCCACCCCTAAAACTGAACATTTGGGAGTGCTTGAGTATAAGATATGCCTGAGCAGTTAGATTGGGTTGACCTTCTCCTAAAGGGTTGAGGGTACCGGATTGACAGTTCCTGGCTGCTGTTCCCGACTGGTAGTACAGGAGCCCTAACTCTTTGGTAGCGCTTAGAGCGGCTGCTCCATCAACAGTTGAATAATATCGGGTTGTTTGCAGTGCCATGACGCGCATGGAAAGGGACCCTGCACTCATCCCCGGTGGGCTTTCCTGAGGCCACAATCCTAATTGGAGAAAGGTCAGCTGATGGTCTACTTGTGATGCATGTCTGAAGCTCCGCATAACCTCTTGCTTAGCTCCCCCTTACCGAAACTCTTAAAAAAAAATATGACGACAGTACAATCTAAAAATAAGCTTAAACCAGGATTAGGGACAAACAAATTCAACTTGCCTCCTCCCTTGAGGCTCTCATTCACAAATATCCGTGGGCTTAGAATTAACTTAGCTGATGTTGAAGCATTTCTCTTAACAAATACCCCGGATATCTTAGCACTAAGTGAGACTAACCTACACTCCTCCATTCCCTCTAACCACTTTAACATGCCTGGATATCTCCCACTCTGCCGTAAGGACTCTGACAGACATATGCACGGACTTGGAGTTTACATTCGTAATACCCTTCCCTTGACTAGAGAAACAAACCTAGAAACAGATGATCAAGCCTTTATGTGCTTTAGACTAAACGTGCAACACAGTATTAGCTACTATTATTTTCTCTACCGCTCTCCCTCGACTCAGGACTGCTCCATAATAAACAAAGTATCTGACAGCATAGACACGGCACTGTCCCTCGACACTAGCGCACAAATACATGTGTTTGGTGACTTTAATGTCCACCACAAAAACTGGCTTGGATTCTCTACTCACACAGATGCAGCGGGCAGCACAACCCATAGCTTCGCTATATCTCACTCCCTATCACAAATTGTTACGTTTCCAACCCGTTTCCCTGACCAGGAAGAACAACACGCATCACTTCTAGATCTGTTTTTGACCACAGTTCCCGATGACTGCATAGCGAAGGCCCACAGCCCACTCGGGAACGCTGATCATGCAGTGATAATGGTTGAAATCGCCCTAAACTCTAGACCCAAAACTGAAGAGCCAGTGCTCAAAACAACGAGATATTATAATAAGGCTGACTGGGAAGCCATCAGGGAACAAATTAGAGATGCTCCATGGAAAAATATTTTCTCTCTCCCTGCTGAACAGTGTGCAAACGAGACCACTGACTGGTTCAAAACTGCAATCGAAGCGCATGTTCCCATGCGGAAATTTTATAGTAAGCCCCACTCTCCCCAATGGTTTACGTCGACTTGTGCAACTGCCATTACTCAAAAGCAGCATGCATACCGTAGGTTTAACCGACATAAGTCCAGTTCAAACAGACTGAAGTATATAGAAGCTAGAAATAACGTTAAGAAAGAAATAGCGACAGCTAAGAGAGAATTTACGGAAACCACTAAAAAGCGCATCGAAGCACAAAAACTAGGAACTCGAGACTTCTGGAAAATCTACAACAGTGTAGTAAATAATGGGCAATCGACAATTCCCCCACTAACCAACAATCACGAGGTTGTCTCCTCAGCAACCGACAAGGCTAACATGCTTGCCAGTCGGTTTGCCTCAAACTCCACACTGGACCCTTCCAACCACCCCCTACCTGACTTTCCTATGCGGACAGACGCCACACTAGACGATCTGAAAACCACCCCTGCTCAGGTGCATGCTATCATAAAAAACCTTGACACCTCAAAAGCATGTGGACCCGATCTTATCCCAGCTGTGCTATTAAAAAAGTGCTCAGCCGAAGTAGCTCCAGTTCTCTCCAAACTCTACAACAAATGTCTTAATGAAGCTTGCTTTCCGGGCTGTTGGAAAACTGCTTCTGTTGTACCAGTATTCAAGAATTCTGGTGAAAGGACAGACCCATCAAATTATCGCCCCATTAGCCTCCTTCCACTTTTTGCCAAAATATTTGAGACCATAATTAACCACGCTCTAATCCATCATCTTACAGATGCTAAACTACTGACTGACAAACAATATGGATTTAGACAAGCCCGTTCCACAGCAGACATCCTCACCGTGATCTCTGAACGTATATACCAATCACTGGACAAAGCGGGGGAAGGCAGAGCGGTAGCTCTAGATATATCTAAGGCTTTTGACAGGGTATGGCATGAGGGTCTCCTCAGTAAAATCAGATCATACGGTATCACTGGTAGAATACTTAACATAATTAAATCCTTCTTAGATAAGAGAAAAATCCAGGTAGTCCTCGACGGTCGCACATCTAAACAATATGATATAAATGCGGGAGTGCCCCAGGGTTCTATCCTTGGACCTCTATTGTTCCTGATATTCATAAATGACCTCCCCGACAACATTGCCTCTGAGATGGGTATATATGCTGATGACACTACACTCTATGGCAGACACGACAGGAAGACGAATGAACACATTTCTAAAGAAATGGCAGAAACACTAGAGGAAGACCTCCAATCTGTAGTGGAATGGGGACAAAAGTGGTTGGTCGCGTTCAATGCTGCCAAGACTAAACTAGTTTCATTCAATAATTACAAGAAACCCTCTCTACCACCAATAGCAATGGCCAACGACTCTTTATCTGAGAGTCCATCTTTCAAACTCCTTGGCCTAACGTTCACAGGAAACATGAGTTGGAACAATTACATTGAAGGCATTGCCAGGGCCGCTGCAAGAAAGGTGGGCTCTCTCTACCGTGCTAGAAAACTACTAACACCCGAAAGTATCCTGTACCTCTATAAGGCCACCATTCGCCCATGTATGGAGTATTGCTGCCACATCTGGGCTGGTGCATCTGCTACTAGTCTCTCGCTCCTTGACAAGGTTCAAAAGAGAGTCGCAAATCTGATAGGCCCTGAACTGGCATCTAAGCTTCAGCCTCTGTCCCATCGACGAAATGTTGCATCCCTCTGCCTGTTCTACAAGTATTTTAGTGGTGAATGCTCTGATGAACTGCAATCACTTGTGCCCCCACGACGCGAGCACCCTCGACAAACCCGACAGGCTACTAGATCCCACCCCCACACTGTAGAGGTCCCTAGATGTAAAAGATCTTTTTACTCCAATAGTTTCTTCCCCAGAACCGCAAGACTCTGGAATTCCATTCCAGGTCCCTGCTTCCCCAACAGTACTGACGTGCAGAAGTTCAAGTGTAACGTGAACCGACACCTTGCTGCCCAAATCCCTACATAGTACCCCAGTAGTTGTTGCCCCTGATAGTAGCCCCCTACACCAAAGTGGCAATTTGCCTTGTTTGGGGTGAAAATGTAATAAAAAAAAAAAAAAAAAAAAAAAAGTTGGGTTTGGGATGCGCATCTAACGCCATCGCAGGAAATAACACGCTTAAGTGCTAACGTCTACATCTTAGTTGTCTGTTGAGGCCACTTTATTGTTGGTTGACGTTAGCTCATCTCCACCTCCTAAAACTCTCTCAATCTGGTCAAAGCTTATCTCGGACTGGAAACTGCTCCTAAAGATCGCAAAACCAACTCTAAATATATTGACCTCTATATCTGATCCTTTGTCTCAGTCACAACCACACTTGATAAATAATCCTATTTCAGTTGCCTTTGTGTGACTTGATGAACAACTTTCTCCCCATTGTTTTTCTACTAATCTTATTTCCTATAACTTTTGTTCTGCTGATAAACTTATTTCCTTTTCAATTCTTAACCCCCACCCCCCACCCCAGTTTCTTTTTTTGGAGCAGGAGGGTAATGATGCTCATAGTACTACGAAAGAACTTGCAGAAGATGGTTTACAAAATTCAGAAATAGAAATTTCATCAGTGTTGCTAGATGCGGCAGATGTCGTCACACTGATGAATTCTCAAAATTCAAAGTGTATCTCTTAGCTGTGATTAATTGACAATATTTATAGATCTAAGATGTAACCAGAATAGCAGAGGCAAAGGTTTCAGAAAGATATTATATGAACTTTACTTTAATGAATTTATTATCAAACACAAGAGACATTAACATAAATCAGTTTTTTTTGTTGATTTTACACACACACACACACACACACACCAATAATGCTCTATATTACTTGCTATTGATGGTTCTTCCTTTTTTGTTGAAGTTGAATAAAATACCTTGCTCATCCCAAAGTATTGAGGACATTGCCGGTCGATGTTTGTTTTTGGTTGTTTTGAAGGACTTTCACCCGTTGCTATTCATTCAGCCGATTCTGATTCGACTGAACTTTTAATTGCATTTAAATAATGAAAAATAATTTAAATAATGAAAAAGTGTGGTTTATAACTGACGAATGTTCATGCGAAATGGTAAATAAATTGCCGTTTGATATTGTTAGCTTCTCTGCGACCTCATGCAATGGATTTTTTTTTTTTGATAACATTTCCATCCATGACATGAACATTCAGTATCATTTATGCATGTACAACTGCATACTATCGTTTAACCTGACAGAATTTCCGACAGAACAGAATCCAAATAGCACTTATTGCTTTGCTTGAACAGTATTTTTCCTGATTAGAAAGCAATGCTTTATCAACACATAAAATTCATTGTTTTTCATAGTTTTGAAAACATGCAAAAGTAACTTAAAATAACTCATCTGTAAACTCATTTCAACAGAAGGTTTACAAAAATCATAATTTTTTTTATTGTCAAGGACATGTTATCATCCAACTTCCATCGTTTCTTGAAAAAAATGTGTTTCTTACAGTTGTAAAATGACAAATGTGTTTAAAATAAATTTAAAAATACCAATAAAATTAAAGAGGTATTCTTGGTTTCATTTTTGTTTTACAAAAAAAAAATCATTCCTTTATATTCTAATATATTTTAGTTATTTTGTTGTGAGCAACAAATATTTTTTCTGCACAAAAAAAAATTGAGCCAAAAATTCATAACAGAGCTAAAATCTACTTTGGCTCATCTCCCTTTCCCCACGCTGGCTTGTGGCAGCTAAATTATACAATTTTTAACTCACGCATACACAGCCATAAGCATACACATTAACACTAATTCTTTCACGTTGTTGTCTGTTGATAAAAAACTTAATCAAACTCTAAAAACAAATTTTAATCAAATGTAATTTGTGTAGTTAAGTGGGAAATTTTGATTATGATTTTTCAAACCCGGAAAAATTTACAACTCTTAAATTATCGACTCAAACTTCAAGATCTCAGCTTAATCTCTTTGTTATGCAAGGACTCAAAATATGAACAAACATTCTTTGTTTTCATATCTAAACTTCCATTTTAAACATGTATAAAATATTTTGTGAACTTCTGTGTTTGAATGCATTTTGTTTGTGCTAATATCACATTTAAGTGTGAACTTAAAAAATGTTTCTCTAAAACTAGCTTTTCCTAAACATCTCTCAAACTGAAATCTTCAAAATTTTATAACCTACCTGATAATTGCTCCTAGTAACCCAAGCTGGAATCAAATAAAAATTTCAATGGCGTCTTCAGATTCCCTGAAAAATCCAAACCTTACTGAAACATTCTCTTAACATTGATTTCTATGACACACACACATTGGGTTATGATGAAAGAAACTTGAATGCCTACTAGACACTCCCCTTACATGAGGAAAAAAAACCAAAAAAAAAAAAACCGGTGTGCCGTTTCCATTAATAGGCACAGCTTTTAATAAAAAATAAACAGCCATAAACAATGAGGAACTCATGAAAATATGAATAAAACCCAGAAATAAATATTAGCAGGCTGACACCAGGAATACTAGGCGCTGTAGGTGCATACAAATGTGATAGTCACACCATCAATTCTTAACTCTGACATGGATTGATATTATCATTACCAGGACTACCCAACATTGCCCGGGCCATATATATAAAAAAAAGAAAATGAATTTGTTTGACTAGACTTGCTAAATGATTTTTTTTTTTTTTTTGTGCAATAATTTATGAGTTTCAAAAATCTATCTATATATCTAGAAAAGTGTGTGTATGTGTGTACACATTGCCATACACAATAACTGTCAATTTTAAGTCTACAGACTCGAAATTTGATATACAGGGTACTGAGATTTGGGAAAATTGATGTGACTGGATTTCGGCCAGAAATTTGTCGATTAAGGGGTCAAAGTTCAACGATTTAACTTTTGAGAACTCTACCAAACTCCTTCGACAAATTTTGGTCTAAACACTTGAAATTTTAGATATAGGTTCCTTGGACATGGATCCAACTTAATAACTTGATTTGAGCCCAAAACAATAAATGTTAAGAGGTCAAATTAAAAAAAATTGACCGTTTTTTTTTTTTTTTTTTTTTTTTTTTGCTCAGCATACACCTCCAAACACCCGGGCAATGCCGGGCTGAAATGCTAGTATATCTAGAAAAGTGAAAGTGTGTGTACGTTTCCCTACACAATAACTCTGTCAATTTTCAGTCTACAGACTCGAAATTTGATATACAGGATATTGAGATTTGGGAAGTCTTTGTAATCCATTTTCGGCCAGAAATGTTGCTGTTAAGGGGTCAAAGTTCAACGATTGGACCTTTGAGAACTCTACCAAACTCCTCCGCCAAGTTTGGGTATAAACAATTGAAATTTTAGATATAGGTTCCTTGGACATGGATCTAACTTAACTTGATTTGAGCCCAAAACAATAAATGTTAAGGGGTCATAATAAGTGTCAAAGTTAAAAAAAATTTGACCTCTGCGGTGCTCAGACAATTTCTGGTCTAAACATTTGAAATTTGACATAAAGGGTATTCAGAGATAGGACAAGCTTTTTAATCGGTTTAGGTCGAAAATATTTAGTTACCAATGTATGTACATATGTATGTTTGCATGTCTGCCTAAAACTTTCAACAGAGGTGACGGATTTTACCAAGATCAGTATTGTTTTGAAGTTCAACCTTTCAGAGACAAATATTGAAAAATTGGCTGAAAACATTAATATCTTCCCCTTCAACTGGGCACTTTTCTACAGGGAGGAGGTCGCTTTTTTCGCCGATATTTCTGAAAGTCATCCTCTCCTTTCGATTGTTTAGCCTTAATTTAAACATAAGTCACTTCCGGTTTGGCAGTGATCGTAACAGCAAAGACGTCACGTTTTTTCCCCCGTTCTTTTCCTCTATTGTGGTACGGGTTCGAGCCTACCTTCCTTCTACCACTTTTTTTTGCTCAACACCTTCAAACACCTGGGCACCCATGCTAGTAAAAAAATAAAAATCCACTGACATCGACCCACTGCTTTAAATTTTGATGCCTCCGCTCAGTCTCAAAAGACAAAGGATATCTCCTGTAGAGGCAGCTGTGCGTGTAATTGCATGGCAAGGGTTGTGCAATCTCCAACCACACGTCCCCTGCATCCAACTTGCAGGAGTTCAGTGGCAAGGAGAGATCCAGGACAGCTGAAAACAATGCCGAGATAAGCAGAGAGCGCATAGAGCACCTGGAAGTCCCAAATGGTCACCCATCTGGTACTGATCAGGCTCATCATTTCTTAACTTCGGTGATCTGATGGGAACTGGTGTGTCGAACGTGATTATGCCGTATATAAATTTGGAATAGGGGCATATATGGACAAGAGAGAAAGTGATTTATGTAAGCAATATTCCTGCATTTAATAGTAATCAGATCTTTAAATCAACCCCAGGTAAATCAACTGCAAAAAAAAAAAAAAAAAAAAAAAAAAAAATTCCTCTAATGATTTCTTTTGAGCCAAGTAAATAATACAAAACAAAACAAAATCTTTTAACTTTGTTTAAATGCAAAAGATTACTGAAATAAATGTTTTCAAAAATATGTTAAAAATAAAAAACGAAACATTTGCCGTAAGGTAGGCGCAAACACAAAAATTTCTGAATGTCTTAACTCATTAGGCCATGGCAAGTCATAGCATAACGTTGCAAAGTTATGTAGTTAATGTATCGTAGAGGTGAAGCCGTTTACGCATGCATGGATGCTGAAATCGTTTAGAAAAAGACAATTTTATGTGACCCTTCTTCACCAGATTCTGCAGTTGTTAAGGTAGGAAAAAATTTTGTTCTAGCTTTCACATATGCGTTCAGAGTCCTTTAACACATTACTAGAATCATTCTTATTAGCTTTCGATTTCAAAAGTTTTAGTAAGACATACAAACACATACATTTGCCAACTACATAATAGACTAGTAATGTTTTAAGCAGTTATGATAAAAAAACAAAAAAAAACATTCATGATTTATGTAAGCAATATTCATGCATTTAATAGCAATTGGATCTTTAAATCAACCCCAGGTAAATCAATCGGCAATAAAAAAAAATTCCTCTAATGATTAGTACAGTAAAGAATACAAAGTACAAAACCAAAAAAATTAAATAAAAATCTTTTAACTTTAAAATGCAAAAGATTACCGAAATAAACGTTTTTAAAAATGTTACAAATAAAAAAACGAAATGTTCGCTGTAAGGTGGGTGCGAACGTGAAAATTATTTTTTCATGTCCTAACCCATTGGGCCACGTCATAACATAACGTTGCAAATTATATATCCTAGAGGTGAAACTGTTCATGCATGAGCGGATGCTGAAATCATTTAAAAAGAGAATCTTAGGTGACCCTTCTTCATCAGATTCTATGGTTGTTAAGGTTGGGAAAATTAATATTTTGTTCTCAATTTCAAATTATGTATTTGAGTTGTGTCCTTTACGTACCAGAATCATTCTTATTCGCTTTGGATTTCAAAAGTTTTAGTGAGACATACAAACACACATACATTCACACTAACAGACATCTGCCCTTTATATAATAGGCTAGGAAGAGTACTTGGCGTTGCCCTGACCATATTAGACAAAGAGAAGAAATGTAGTTGTGTTTAAACACATCTAAAAGAAAAAACATTGTGTGCGTTTTCAACGTCCTAAATTCACTTTTCAACAAATATCCATAAACTCATTAAAATGGTTAAATATCAGTTATTTGTTTCGCAGGAACTTATTATACTGTGCTAATATTTAAATAGTATTTCCAAATTAAAATCAAGTTTTATGCACAGTAAAAAAAAAGGTTATGTTCAGCTCTTGACAAACCACACAACGTTCAGAAGTGTGTAAGGACAAAAATGTGTGTAGGTTTTGAGCATATGAAATTCACTTTTCAAAAAACAATATCGGAAAAAATCTTAACCCTGTTTAAATGCAAAAGCTTACTGAAATAAAAATTTTCAAAAATGTTAAAATGAAAAACAAAATGTCCGTCGTAAAGTGGGCGTGAACGTGAAAACTAATAGCTCTGAGACAACCCTTGAACCCATTCGGTCACAGCAATAGTCATACCATGACGTTGCAAATTTATGTACTTAACGTATCTGAGAGGTGAAGTAGTCCATGTGCAGATGTTGAAATTATTTAGAAAAAGACGACTTTATGTAACCCTCCCTATCTTCCATCAGAGCCTGTGGTCATTAAGGTAGAAAAAAAAAAAAAATGAATATTGTTCTAAATTTCACATATGCGCCAGAGTCCGTGTCTTAAGACAGTATCAGAATCATTTTTATCTGATTCGGATTTCCAAGGTTTTAGCGAGGCATACAGGCACACTAACATATCTCTTCTTTATACAATAGAAGACGTAGTTTGTCATCATTTAAGTATTCTTAACTTTTCTCACTGAACTTTCTTTCTACAATGAACATTGACTTTTATTAATAACTTTACTATAGTGTGTCATCTGATCCAATCGTATATTTTTGAATAAAGGCATCTCGGGAAAAACATTATGTACTTAAGTGTCATGTCAACATTAGTATCGATAAATGGTTAAAAAAAACGTGCAGTAGATAGAGAAAAAAGCAAGATGGCTGATCTGAGAGATAGTGTTACCAGATTCTGTGTAAAGCAACTTTAACGATAGAATGCCCCCTCCCCCTCCTCATTTTCAATCTTCTAAAGGGTTATTTTACAGTGAAAAATTGCAACTTCAAAAAAGTTTTTTTCTTATCTTTATTTTTCTACTGGACTATTTTTATAATTTATACTAATTTCAGCATGACAAGTATGTAATAATATTTTTCTCTGAAATGTATTTTTTCAAAGACACTATAATAAAGTTGCACAAATATAAAATCGAGTAGGGAAGTTTTGACTATGATTTTTAGACCCACGGCTCTTAAATAATCAATTTTTTTTAAATATCTTGGCATCACCCTTGTTCTACATATATTAGCAAAACTTAAACTTCCATTTTAAACATCTTTTGTGAATTGATGCTTTTGAATTCATTATTTGGTGTTTATCATCTACCATTCATTCTTTATACTCTTGCACATTTGAGAATTCACTAAAAATTTCTCTGTAAAATCTTCCTATCCAAAGCAGATTAACAAATAAAACCTATTTATGGTTTGTCAAATGAAGCCTGCTGTATAGTAACAAATTCAAGTGGACAATGGCATTATAGTTGCTGCTGCTGTTTTGAAATATACAAGTGCAAAACTTTTAGCAACTACCATTCATCCTTTATGACGCCATCCATATTTAAAATGAACAAACATTCTTTTCTCTTGATAATTACATAATGAAAACAAGCAACCTTACTAGGCTTTGGGGCTCCAACTGAAGTGCAGACTGTTTTATCCTTATTTGGAAGTTAAGAAATCCTTCTAGATTGGGTCAGTTGTTTTAAGTCACATTCAGGCTGTTGAGAATTCATGATTGAAACTTGGTGGGCAAGTCGTATATTAAAGTCAAATCGCAGAAAGGATTGTGAATTTTATTACGGATTTAATGGAGGACATTTGGAGAGAGGGGGGGGGTCGCCCTGTATATAAAATGATTAAAAAAATACAAAAATAAAAATTTAAACGATGGAAATATAAGAGAAAAAGGGACTGTGAGAGGAAAAGAAATCACATTCTCAAACCTAGAACAAACAGATTTACTTATGTATTTATTGTAGATGAGAAAAAAAAACTTGTATTTTTAAAATTTCTTTATTAATTAGACAGTAGGCAAAAACTGCTGTCTTTATTTTTTTCATATTTGTTGCAGTTGTTTCTTTTTTAATATTTGTTATTGTTGCTTCGTTTCAAGAAGGATGGTTGAACCCATGCTAACTGAGTCAGCGTCGGGGAGCAAAGAAGTTCCAAGCTACTGCTGTCCTCCAAAATTGTTAACAGATTGTTCTACAGATTTCCAGATTCTCAGAGTAAGAAAAAGAGAAAAGAAAAGGTTGGATAGAAGAAAAAAAAAAAAAAGTGGGGTATAAAAAAAAAAGAAAAGGGAGAAAAATAGAAAGAGGGTGGAGAAAATAAGAAAAAAAAATTGTGCGGAGTAGATAAATGAAAAAATTGGAAAGTGGAATCCGAAATGAATTGAATGTTGGTATATTTCAGGTTTTTCCAGATCCTTATTTCATGAGAGACAGAGTTTTGGAGCTGCTTCTATTTAATCTTGAATCACTTTCAACACCTTCCCTATAGCAATGGTTTTTCCTGAAAAATAAAACATAATAATTACACAAGAAAAAAAATATAAAAATATTCTTTTTGTGTGCGGTTTTTTTTTTTACATAGCCTTAACCACTTACCAAGACCCAGAGACCACTCGAGGATAAGGGTTAAGAGTGTACAGTAGTCAGTTGAACAATAAAGTAATTGTTAGTAATGGAAATTTGGTAAATTTGTTAACAAGTGGAATGGCTCATCAAGAACTTGTTTACGTTGGACTTGAAGACACCTATATTGTAGTCAGCTGGAAAGCAGGAAAACGGAAGACAATTCCACAGGCGTGCAGTTTGTATGTGTATAAACAATGGTATAGCCAGCCATGCTATCAGACCCCCCCCCTCACCTATCAGAAGTCAATCACCCCCCCTCCTATTTAAAGCGCCAGTAGGGCAACCAGGCATTTGCCTTGTAAATAATTTGCCTGTTAATGGAGGAATTATTTACTGCTTGTGAATCGATTTTGCCTGCTATTTCACAATAGTTTTTTTTTTTTTTATATACTCATGTTCATCCCTAACAAGGCATAACACCACTTGGATGCAAGGGGCTACTATTTGAGACCATGTCTAGGAAAGATTAACAAGACGTTGGTTTACGTTACATTTAAACTTCTGCATATCAATAGTCAGTGAAGCAGGTAGCAGGAAGGGAATTCCAAAATCTAGCTGTTCAAGGGAAGAAACTATTAGAGTAGAAAGCTTTCTGACATTTAGGGATCTTAATAATGAGGGGTGAATTTACCTACTTATAGGGGAATTTTGCAGGGTTGGATTTGTTTCATTTTAAACATTTACTAAATTATTTTCATTTTTTGTATTTAAACGAAACAAACCTTTTCGTATGATTTCATTTATTTTTCATTCTGTTCTGTACATCGATAAGTATTCAATTACAATCAGAATGTGGCAAAAATTACCAAGGTTTAACAAAAAACAATGAAACATGAAGTTATAATTAGAGCAACCCAAAAACTGTATTTATTAATCAAGTAATCTGACAAAGAAATTATATAAAAAAATTTCATAAATCAAAATATTTAAATTTCACATTAAATTGCAATTTTTAGGTTGCCCTAATTAAAATAAAAAGTGAATGAAACAAAAACTACTAAAACAAAATGAAAACAAAAACAAAAAAAAAAAAAAAAAAAAAAAAAAAAAAAACAAAAACAAAAAAAAAAACATTTTGTAAATTTTTTGCTATGAAAGTTTGGACCCTACTTTCCTTCCTAGCTATGCCCTTGTATATAAATTAAATGAGTTCAAATGAAAAAAAAAAAGACTATATATTTCGAAAGTGCTCAATATATACATATATATACATGAAATTACATAAACATCAGAAAAATCCAACACAGATTAATCTATGTTAATCATTTCCTCAGGGATTCAAGACTAGCTGAAAATTATTAAATGGAAGACTAATGTGCTAAATAAAATATAAAATAAAAAGTTAGAATGAAAAAAATAAAAAACAAAATTAAAGATAGTGTTACTCTTCCCTCACCCTACTAAAATGTCAAACCTATATTCAATTAATCAAACAGCCAGACAAAACGATTAGCACATATATATTTCTATTTCTTTCTCACACACACACTATATGTTGACCAAAGTTTCCAACTGAATTTGGATTATTGAATTTGAGGGAACAGAATTCTTTATGCAAAATGGAATAACTTTGGTGAGTAACTTGATATACCTTCATCCCGAAGAGTGAACCGCCCCATTTGGGGGAAATCCTTAAAAGACTCCAAACAGATCATGCCACCATTCACTTGTATCCGTGCGTAACCGACCTGGTCTTGTTTGATAAATCGAGGTTTCACTTGAGTCTTTTCTCCGGTCTTCTTATCGATTAAGCACAGTAAATGCTAAAAAGAAAGAAAGAAAAAAATAAATTCAGAAACCAAAGTAAAAATACTGGTTTTGCTTTAATTAAAATGTATGATGCTCCCTTGAGGAAGTCTTGTAAGAACTTTCATTGCAGATCTAAGAATTGAAAAACTTATCCAGTGCAGTTGTTGGATGCTTGGCTGATGGAAGCGGAGGGGCTACAGGGAACTGAAAAAACTAGCCAGACCCAGATCACTTAAAAGATATTATCTTCGTTTGAAAAAGTGCCCCATTTAATGGAAGAGTCTCACTGAGATTGGCTTTCTGAGAGAAACAATGTTTGAAAACCAGTTTAAGCTGCTCATCTTTCTATACTCTATTGTTATTTTCATGGAAGGTGTTTGACTGAGCTTCAATTTCTTGTTCCTTTTTGTAAGACATCTACAGCAAGAACTCATCTTACTATCATTGCTGAAAAGAAATTCCTTTCTTACTCCATATATTAAACATCAAATGAAATTTACATTGACAAAGTTTCTTTCCGTTTTAGTGTTGCTTCTTTTTAATATGGAAGATGTTAGCTTCCTTGCAAGCTATTACATGGTTGTCTACAAATCTAATGTCAACAAAAATACTTATGAAGTTTTGTTCATTTCATTCATCATTTTTAATCCTTTCATTATATTCTTCATAATTTATATGACAATCCATATCATTAACACTTCTCAAGCTGCTTTTAGTCTTGATAATTGAATTTCAAAATTATGATTTTGGTTTCCTGCTAGTACGTATATATCTATATCACTAATGAAATGCCAATTTTTGTTAATTTTAACGATAATGGAATTCAGTATAAATTGAGGAGATTGAGGTGGTAGTCGCCATCAAATCTAAGTGATCACCCATATTTTTTTGGAGGTAAACAAATAAACATGCCCATAGATAACTGTTTTATAAGTATTACTAATGGAGATTTAATATCTGCCTGTCTAAAGCAGAAATTATACTTTTATTATCCTTCAAGACTCAATCAGTTTATCATACTATTTCAGATTAATGTGCTACATTTCAGCACCCAATTCTTTAAAGTGGGGAGAGGATATATTTGTTCTGATGTCATGATATTCTAGCAGACATTGCTTCCTCTTGAAGAAGGCTAATCTCCAATATGTTGGTTGTATATCCGAGTATTACTAAACTTTGGATTCGGCATGTTTGTCTTCATGCACATTGGCTGACATCACAAAGAACATGTTCAAAAATAGGCTGAATGCAGACAATACTTCATGATGCCATAAATGATGAAGTAGCCAAAGGATGATAGCATTCATTAAAACAAATGCAAAACTGTTAACCAGAGTTTATATACACAGAAAAAAAAAGTAGTGTTTCTAAACCGGTTTTATGCATATCTTACAAAATCAACATTTGATTCTAATTTGTCAGTTTGGTACTTGTACAGTTTAATCAAGACATTAAAAAAAAAAAAAGTTATATTATACATATCCGTTATGGAACGAAGTTCTCAAAAAAAAAAAAAAAAAAAAAAAAAAATCACTTAATTTGATCAATTAGCTTCTTTTTTTTTTTTTTTTTTTACAGCGTTATAATACTTTTTACAATGTTATGATACTGATCAAAAGCTAGCCATGTTTAGATTTTTAAGAAAAGCTATTATTTAAGATGGGGAGGCAGGGTGTTGGTGCTTTAGACTGAGTTATCTACCTGTGGTGTGTTCTAAAAATCCAAACATGGCTAACATGCTGTCATAAAAATGTGCTTTTCCGCTGTAAAAAACAAAAAACAAACAAAAAAAAAAAAAACTATTGAATTAAATTAAGTGAATTTTTATCGGGAGAACTTCAGTCTAAAATGGATATGTACAATATAACCCCCCCCCCCCCCGATATTTTCATTTTTAATGTCTTGATTAAACTGTACAAGTACCGTCAATTTTATTCTTGTTGAACGTTGGTAGATGTTCTTAAAAAAAAAAAAAAAAAAAAAAAAAAATTGGATTCAATTTCTTTAAATAGCAATACACATGAAAAAATTTAAATGGCTTAAAATATCTCAATAATAATATACATAGAAAGAGCTTGATGAGCAAAGAATCTTTTTAAATTTTTAAAATCCAATTAAAATTAAGGAAGTTATAACTATTTCCGTACCTTGCATGTTTGGATATTTTTCCCTCTTTAAAACCATATGCGTTTTGTCACATTTTTTACACTACTTTTTCAGTAAAAATGCTATATCTTTGTTAAAACACAAGATTAAGCAATGAAATTTACCATATCAGTGTATTTCTGTCCCCAGAAAGTACGTTTCCAAATAATCTGCAGTAAATGCACATAAATATGCTTTAATTCCTTAAAATTGCCATGTATTCATGAAAAGAAGTTAGAACTTGTAATCCATTTTATGTAAAAAACACTGAAATCTAAATTTAGAACTGTTTAAAAATTAATATATTGCAATATTTCTTTGGTATTATTGTAGATTCATACTTTCCGTTACCCCCCCCCCCCCTCTCCAAAACATGTGATTCCACCTTTGTAGGCAATTACGTGTGAACACCTTGAAAAACTTTAATGAAAGATAAACAAAAATTATTTTAGAATTTAATGTAAAATGATTCCCCATTTGGAGCCATTCCAGCGTTTTAGGGCTGTTAAACCAGTTTTTTTTTTTCTATGGGAGATACACCATGGCCATTTTTTTTCTAAAAGGTGATTATGTGTGGTTTTAAGAGGGTCTTTGTTCAATTATGTGAGGGTGATGAGGTTGCCACGGACTTTAGGTTAATAATAGAGCTAAGGGAAACTATGGGTGAATATCCTGAAGACTTGAGAAACAAAAACAACTTTAGAATTGAATGAAAATTGGTTTGCTTTAAAAGATTTTACTAAAGAACACAGTTTTATGATGTTCAGATTTGTATCGCTTTACTTGCGTAAAACTCTAAAAATATAAGGTACATTATTATTTATTAATTCATTTGAAGGTATATTTATTTCCAAACAAAACGACTTAAGTGCTTTGGTTTGTAAAACATGACTATTTTAGCAGAAGCCCCTTGAAAATTGTGATTATCCAAAGCGTTTTATTGGCCATGTGTATTGCTACTTTAAATAATAATTTATCTAGCTCTGAATATTTTTCAAAGCAGTTAGAAATACAATATTTAGAATTCCCTTAAATGTTAAAAGAAAAAAAAAGGCTCTTACCTTGATAGTAACCTCTTCTGCACATGCATGAATATGGAGGATAGCACTGTATCCGGCACAAATGATAGATTTGTGTTCTAAAATAACAATCTGAAAAAGAAAGGTAAAATAAAATGTTAAAGCAAAAGAAAAAGTGACGTTTTCTAATCAATTTGAAATTTGATTCAATAATGTTGAAATCACAGGGTCAGATTTATGTAACTTGCAACCCAATTCAAAGTTACATATTCATATTATATATATGTTATGTCTTGCCGGAAATGATGTCTCCTTTCCAGGGAGACAGATATAAACAGAGGCTGAAAAGAGTTCAACATGAACGACCGAAGACAGGTCTTCTTTGTTTGGGATTTGGTATCAATGTTTTTCTGATCTCTAACACAAAAATAAAATATACTCCTATTGATATTTTCTTCATAATTGAGTACTTTGATGAGCTTCTCTCACACATATGTGTGCCTGTAATATATATATATATATATATATTATATATATAGATAGATAGATATAGAAAGCAAATCAAAAATGTTTGCAGGTATGAATTGTTTGAATAACAATTATATATGGTTTTAATGTTAAAATCATTTATATTCTATATATTATCTAGATAATAATTAATCTCTTCAATAATTGTTTATTACAGATTTGGATACGTCAATGTGAGCCAAAAGTATTTGCAATGAACCAAATTTTGTGAAAATGGTTCATAGAAGATATGACATAAGAGAAAGCAAAAGTTACACAATTACACTTGCTAACGAATGATAAAAACGTTTTGGTAGTCGCAAAAATCATCATGTGGGATTATCGCAATGTGAATCAATAGAGAAAAGATCATTCACATTAAGTGTTAAACAGATAAAAAGAAAACTGTCTTGCAGAATCATTTATGAGAGCTGGAGATAAGTAAAACAATTTCTGATTGAAATGGCTGCTCAAGAATATGAAAGGTAACACAAAATGAAATTTTTAAGATTGCAAATCAACAACTGATCGTCTTCTGTTGAGTGAAACTCGGAAGAAAATAGAATTGTTTCGTTTGATATATCAATGTTTTCTTTGTGTTTCTTAATCCAGTCATTTGGGAAAGTTTTTATGCTTCAAGTTGCTTAGATCTTCAAATTATTTATACAAAGTTTGGTTTAGATCTTTGTAGAGGAAAATTTGTTTTTGACTTTGAAGAACATGATTCAGTTTTGTAAAAAGGAAGAAAAAAAAACAAAAACAACAACATCAAAGTTTGGTGTATTTAAGTCAAGAAGCCAGTATTTTCAGACAGCCTGATCTGAAAGCACCAGAAACAGAATAGATACACAATTGAACAAAAACAGATTTTCAGACTGCACAAATGAAAGATTGGTCAATTGAAGATGGAAATCTTTGATTGCAACTTAGGTGTCAACAAGTGAACAATTGATATTCTAGGCCAGAATTTTTAGTGATGCATTCATTTTTTTTTTTTTTTTTAAAACTTTTACACTTCTAAAATTTTTTTTACTTCTATTTTTCCCAAACAAGGCACACAGGTAATAAAGACAAAGAGCTAATGAGAACTAGGGGTAGATTTACAGGGAAATCAATTGTGGGAATTGTACAGCAAGATGTTTATTCACATTACATTTAAAATTTTGTATGTTGGTACAGTTGGGGAAACGGGAAGTAGGGAGGTAATTACAAAGGCTATGAATTTAAAGAAAGAAGCTATTAGAGTAGACGGCTTTCTGGCATTTGGGTAAAGGGATATGATTTTGCTGATCGGGGTTATTTACATAGAGGGGACTTAAGTGCAGCAAGTTCATTGGAGCATATTTCATTGAAGTGCATGTAAAATAAGCACAGGGATATAAAAACATTGTGGTGATGTGACAGAGGCTGGATAATGATAGAATCTGTGATTAAAGGTTCTTTGTTGCCAATTCACTCAACAGTAAAATATCAAAATGCTATTAAAACTATTTTCATAAATAAATAATAATTTCAACTAAAATAACAATAGTCACTGGCAATACAAGTATTGCAATAAAATTTATCTTTACAAAAAAAAAAAAGAAAAAAAAAAAAAGAAAAAAGAAAAAAAAATGAAAAAGAAACAATGACTTACTTGAGCATCAAATGTTTTCCCTGTATGACAAACATTATCAGGGGAACATATCACAAAACCTGGAGAAACATCCTGAAAGAAAAAAACAAAACAAATTAAAGTCTAAATAAAAGGAAAGAAAAAAAGCTGGAGTCGTCTTCCCCTGTGAACATTACAACTCAAATAATATAAATTACAATTAGTTTTTTGAGGGTGGAAGTACTAAAAAAATGTCTATTATAAATTTACATGAATTGTCTCAACATAACGTTACTAGAGTAAAAGTATATTTAATATTGTAAGATTATGAGACTATATATCTTAGAAAATTAGGTCACATAACGGAATGCAAATCTCCAAAAGAAAAAGAATAGTAGTTTTTTTTTTTTTTTTTTTGGTTTATGAGTTTGAGATAGGAGATAGATAGGACTTTTCAATCTAAGTGCCAGTCTTCACCACCAGCTTCTCAAGCTTCCTGATAACATCAACGACTTAATTTTTCATTTTTTTTTTTTGTAACTAGTTTAGCCTATTTTACTTCAGTATTTTTTTTTTACCTCAGGAAATGGCAACTTATTAGTAAAAAAAAAAAAAACCCTGAAAAACATACCTCCTCTTCAATACCTGTTAGCTTAATTTTTACATTTTCTCCTGCATTGGCAGCTTCTGCTTCAATATCATCCGACCATAATTGCATAATTTTAACAGGAACCTTTCAAAGCGGAAAATCAAACAAATATTAAAATATAAGAGCAAAACATAACAGAAAATAAAATCTATGCAGTTTTAGTTCTGGTCTGTCTGTTCTCAAACTCTTTCCATGGTTGTGGAAATAGACCCCGTGTAATTACAGAGTGCAGATGATATCTGTCCACAATTTTCAACGACTAATTTTATAATTTTTCTTATTTTATTTGATGTCTGATCTTAAATTTTTTTCTAGATTTCCATTTTCTTTACAAACTTTTTGCAGGTTATAAAAAAATTGGAACCTTCATATTTGTTGACAAGGCAGAGTCTTCCTGGAATTTGTGCCAGAAAGAAAATAATGGTTTCAGGCTTTCTTATTATCTGCAAGAGGATAGTAAAAAAAACCAAAAAAAAACAAAAAAAAACCCGGTGTCACTTAATACTTGATGTTACTAAACATTCAGTATTTTAAGCTGCAATCAAAGTAAATCCAATGGTAGATTGGTTGGTTGTTTTACGGCACATCAACCCATTTCAGGTCATTTAATGCCGAATCCAACGATTTTGAAGAAAAATTTTTTAATAGAATATTTTTGTTGTTTTCAAGTCGGTTTCTATTCTATTCTAACAGGTACTACCACTCCGGGTCAGAGTGGACCTGGGAGCAATGGCAATTAAAGGGTGGCTCCACATTCCCCAAAGCCCGCAAGCTGGGGCCTCACCACTGGATATAGTTTAAGGTCATATCCAGGACCTCCAATGGTAGAAGATACCCTAGAGGATCCAGAAAACAAAATATTCAAATACCAACTTAAGTACGGACCCGATTCAATATCCCTGAACTTTAATGATCTAGCTAATAAGGCCAGACCTTAAAACAACCAAAGAGCCTAATCAGCAACAAGGCACTATGCAAGATAAAAACTTATTGATACCAAAAGTGAAAAAACATTTTTGTATAAGCATCTTTAAAACAGTTGTTAAGTTTTGGTACTTGTACAGTTTAATCAATACATTAAAAAATGAAAATATCAAAAAAAGATTATATTGTACATATCCGTTTTGAACCGAATATCTCCGAAAAAAAAAAATTTCACTTAATTTGATCGAGTAATTTTTTGTTTTTTTTTTATGGCGGAAACACGTTTTTATGACAGCACATTGAAGGCAGACATCTTGGATTTAAAAAATCTTTTTGTTTGAATTTTAAAAACGCCACGGGGAGATAACTCCAGTTACAGCGCTGACACTCCCTCACCCATCTTTAATACTAGCTTTTCTTCCTAAAAAAATCGAACCTTTTGCTCGGTATTATAACAAATTGTTTTTTCGCTGTAAAACAAAACTACTTGATGAAATTAAGTGAAATTTTTTTTTTTTTTTTGGAGAATTTCACTCCATAACGTATACGTACAATTTTAACTTTTTTCCCCCCTCGATATTTTCATTTTTTAATGTCTTGATTAAACTGTACAAGTACCCAAGTTTTTTTTTTTTTAAATACATTTATGATGGGCTGTTGAACAATAATTTGGATAGAGTAAGTAACCTTTCAACTGTTGAGACAAACAGTCATTAGCACAGCTTGTATAATTGGAAGACTATATATTGTAATAAATTTTGCTGATCAGGTGTAAGCAGAATCAGCTGTTCTTCGTAAGCAAACAGGTAAAGCCCCTTCATGTGTCTACAAGATTGGACAGCATACGTCATTATAGGTCAAATAAGGGAGCGTTTGTTCAAGATGTTTCCCTATATTAAAAAGAAAAGAAAAAAATCTGTATGATGTATGTACTCATGACAAAGAAAATATATTCCAAAAAATTATGTAAATTGATCAAGTAGTTTTATTGTTAAGAAAATAAAATTTTCAGGCTAAACAGTGACACTATCATGATGCCATCTTGAAAACAGATGGAACAAAGGGAAATGACTCCAAATAATTTAAACTTGCAAGATTTTAGAAAGCCATTCTTAATATGGAGACATGGGGAAAAACTCAAATTAGCTTAAAACCGATTTTCTTTATAAAAATAAAGCTACTTGATAAATTTATGTGCTTTTTGGAATATATTTTCTTTTTGTCATGGGTATGTACATCATACAAATTTTTTATTTTTTTAACATGGGGAATTCTGGACAAGCATCAACAAGGGAAAATATGTTGGACACATTGAGGGAGAGGATCTTCAGCTTTATTTGGATGTGGAGCAACTATGGTGATCGATGTTTGGTTATGTGCTAGGGGTACACAAAGATACATTTGCGGAAATATCAAACGTGAGGTCATGGAGTTCAACAGACATCATCATTGTACTAATTGAACCTTCAAAATGCAAGACTTAATTGCACACAATCATGCAAGGGAGAGACTCATAAAGAAAGATGAACTTTTGGGTGAAACTTCATGAAGAAAGTTTCTTTCCAAAACCATAGTGAAATATGAAATTAATCCAATGAGGCACATAGACTTACCTTATTTGGCATAAGACAAAGTGTCTGATTCTTTGCTAAATTGCCGGATTCAACTTTACCTATAACAATTGTTCCCATATCCTGCAAAACAAAAACATTTTGATAAATTTAAAAAACTTTTTCTCATCAAACTGAAATTTTATATTATCAAAGTATAGAAATCCAAATATTACTTTTTCTGGCTCTGAACATAATGTCTCTACCAAGTATTTGTACATAGTTTTTATTTTTTCTTTCAAAAAACGAGGTATATCTTGAAAATTTAAAACATCATGACACATTTTGGTAAATAAGTTATAACTGAAAATTATCACCATTATTTTTTTTTACCTTGTTTTGTATGCAATGAGAATATCGTCTTCAAAACTGCATTGTCATAGCCTTCAAACAACTCCTTACACACTATGCACAATGCTTCAAGCTAACTACAAGATCCTCAAATTTGGAAAAATCTGAAATTAATATTTCAAAATTTCAATCATGACCAAACTTTTCAAGGTTAAAGTCCCTATAAGATGTGACTTCAGTGGCTACAATATACACCAAGTATCAAGTCTATGCTGAACAAAACCAAAGTTGTTTCCAAAAGTGAGATTTTCATCTTTTTTTTTGTAACTTTGATGTAGACATGTACAAAAATTAAATCAGTTTTAAGTTACACCATGACTGATACTTTTACCCAGTTTGGTGACTATTGGTCAAGCGACATCAGCAGTTACAAAGCTTGACTCAAAACAATAAAATGAGTACAAAATGTATTGCTATTCCATAAGTTCTTTCTGGATGTTAATTCTCTGTAATTTCATATTTATGCATTCTTTTTTTTTTTTAAACATATTTATGCATTTTATCTTGTCAGATTATCAATGTCAGAAATTAGCAACATTTAAAAGCTGACAAATCAAACTTTGCCAAGTTTCATTTGTCATTAACAGTCAACAGGCCAAGATCAAAGTGCAGTATCTGTTCTTCAGATGCTACACTTTATCTTGTTCTCTTTCAGTGGAAGAGAAATCCTTCATGACAGACAATTTTTATTTTTGTTCCTTTTCTCCACGTTAAAAAATGACCCTAGTGTTTAACTGTGTCCCATGGGGAGGCATTGTAAATAATACAACATACTTCACAATGATTATTTTTAAAAAATTTACTCGTCCAGATGACTGAATATAAAATATTTTTTAAATAATTGCCTATAAATAAAAAATCAGTTGGGATAACACATTTTAAATTGACAAATATAATAAAAGTTGTCTACCTTAAAGTAAAGCTATGCAAAGAAAAAATTAGAAACAAAAATAAGCCCATGTCTGCAACACCGGGGGTAGGTACAATTAGTAAAACATAGCAAATGAATGTTGGAATGTCTCATTGGATGAAATAATATTCAGATATCATATTTGTATTTAGACAAATTTAAATTTTATTGGAATTTTAATTTCACTGCTGAGAGCCCTTAAAACAGGATAGTATCGAAAGAATTTTAAAAATATTAATACTTAAAGAATTTTAAAAAAGAGAACTCTGCAGCCGAAATGATTCAACATTTCAACTCATGTTGAAGTATGTGAATAAAAAACATGCAGAAACTAATTTACAAAATTAAAAAAAAAATAAAACTGAAAAATCTTTTCATATGAAATATTTAAGTATTAACAAAGCAGACTTTAACACCAAACTATTAATTGAATTATTTTGATAATATATTAATATTTCAACCGACAGCTCATAAAAATACCTATTTTTTTTTAATTTTCTTATTGGATCTTAATTCTAATTGCAAAACTAAATTACTTTTTCTCATATTTTACATTACTTAGATTCTTTTCATTTCTTGTTTTCAAATTTTTTTAAAAACCATGCACCCTCACCTCCCACTAAAACATTTTTTTTTTTAAATTAAAAAAGTAAATAAAAACAGGTTTTGAAAGTTAAATTTCATTATTACAATATTATTTGCTTATTAACTATAATTGTTAAGATATACATTCGGTTTTAATCCTGTTCATAAAATGACTGCATGTAAATAGCTCATAAAATTGTAATGTTTTAATACATGAATTTTAACTATCTTTAGATAGTTAAAATTACCTTTTAGTCAATGGTTGAAATTTTGACAAATTGCTGTAATTTCTTTGAAGGATCACAAATTAAGTTATGCATTAGTAATAAGTAATAGATTACTTAAAGAAAAAAAAAAAGAGAAAAAGACTGGCTATATCTCTTGTGATATTAACCTATATTTCTACTAGTTTGCTGCAGTTATCTAGGTTGTTTAAAGTGGTATTCATTTTTAAAAATCTTAGATGAAGGTAGATGAATTTTTTTTTTTAAAGAAATCAAATTAAAATCCATTTTTTTTTCATTGCTAACAACATTGACCAACATTTTAAAAGCAAAAGAGAGAGGGGAAGGAAAAATAAAAGAATCAAATGTTGGTTTTGTAGGAAGAAAGTAAATTCCAGAGATTTTAATCACCAAGAAAAGTCAAAATGCCAGGGTCTTACAAGATCATAACGCCAACAATATTATACAAGTTTAAAAAAAGATAACTTACCTTATACCTATCAACTACAGGCACTCTAACTGGCCCATCAGATGCTCTATTCAAGGACGGCATATCGTCCAAATATTGAATTAGAGCTGGCCCTCTGAACCACGGACACTGTTCTTCGGAAACTACTTCTTTAAGGAATGAGCCATTCAGTCCAGAGACTGGCATGAAATAAATATCTGTTTTTGGATTAAAGCCACATTTTCGCAAGTAAGGAAGGAGCTTATCCCGACATTCATTGTATCTGAAAGTAAAAGATATTTATTAATACATTAATTAATACAACAATTTAAATATATCCTTTTTTTTTTTTTTTTAATTTGTAGTTCTATTTAGTGGGTTAATGGATTCAAGCAGAGGGGAAATACATGTAAGAGATAGCCTTCTGTGCTGCATTTCAAAGTACTTATTTAGAGATTAATAAATTTGCCAATATTAAGCATATGTACATTTCAGGGTTGTTAGAAAATAGGTTTCAAAATCATCCATGGAGATGGCGTAATCATAAGAAAAACAAAAAATTGTCTAGCACTATTAAGACACAAAACTGTTGAAAACAGTCGAGGCAAGATACTGCTGAATGCTTTATTTTTCACAAGTCTTACCAGAAGTTCCAAATAAACCACTATGTAAAGTTTAACACAGGAACATTAATCTGATCTGCTTTGAAAAGGCAACCATGTACAAATGGCAGAAAGTTGACTAGAATATCTCGTGATGACGGCCGGTTCTACGCATGCGCCAGATGACGTCATGACCTGATTTACTTTAAATAGTTGAAAAACTGAACAAATTTAATGTACGTCGCGTTAGGTCAGTTGATTAGCGCGTTGGTTCATTATCTAAACGTTTAGGGTTCAAATCGTGGTGTAAGATGTCTTTTTTTTTTTTAATTTATTTTTTAAATTTAAATATTGAACCAGTGTTATTTAAGCCATTTTTCACGTAATGTTCGTTTTTCTGTTTTTTTTTTTTTTCTTCGCTTATCCACCCCCGACCACACACCCAAAAATACCTGGGTACCCACCGATTTTTTAAATTTCAATATCGAAACAGGCTTATTTAAACCATTTTTCACATGTTCGTTTTTTTTTCATTGTTCGTTTGCCATATGTTAGTGTTTTTTTTCCCTGCTTAAGTTTTAACGTTTTCTTTTTTTACTTCGCTTATAACAAACAAACGTGGTCATTGACGTCGTCGTAACGCTCGACGACTTCCGGGCGCGCACCTGTCAATTTGGTTCTTACTTAAATAAATTCAAACATCTTCCACTAACTCATTCTGGCGGGCCGATTTTATTTTCAAACTTTATCTCAGGGCTTCAGGTTCGATCCTACCAACTTTTACCCCCCTTTTTTTTTTTAATTTAACACCACACACACCTTAATCAGATCAAGCAAAATTTCCTGAGTGACGAATTACCCAAATCCTTGATCAAATTGCATTAATTCCAAAGTTCTGCAGATCTTTTTAACATAGTACAGAGCAATTGACAAAGCAACTGGTGGAAATACACAGGTTCATCACGCAATTGGATCATATTTGGTGTCTCAAGAAACAAGATACCCATCACCCCAAATTTGTTTAATGAAATATTGAAAAAATAGTTTAGTGCATACCGTACTTCCGACCATTCTACTGTTGGGTCATCCATTTTATTGATCAGAACAACCAAATGCTTCACTCCAGCAGTTTTGGCTAACATAGCGTGTTCTCTTGTTTGACCACCTCGTTCAAATCCCGTCTCAAATTCTCCTTTCCGAGCAGAAATCACCTACAAAATAATGTAAATATAAATTTTTCTAATACTTTAAAAAAGGGAGAAATAAAACAGAAATCTGAAGAAAAAAACAAAATGGAAAAGAAAAAGATTGAATCTCTACCAAAGAAAATATAAAAAAAGAATTTCATTAAATAAATATATAATGCTAATTTTACTTACAAGAATTGCCATATCTGCCTGTGAGGCACCGCCAATCATATTTGGCACAAAACTTTTATGGCCTGGAGCATCAAGAATAGTAAAATGTTTTTTCTCTGTCTCAAAGTAAGCCCGGCCAACTTCAACAGTTTTGCCCTTCTCTCGCTCTTCCAAGTTGGTATCCAATGCCCATGAAAGATACCTAAGAGAGAGAACAAAATCTCAATAAAAGTATATACATCTCAAGGTTCGAGTCATGCCAGAGTACTTTTTATGATGCAAAAAACTAACACAAAATATTCAATGACAATCAAGTATTTAGAAAGATTTTCCAAAAAATTCATATCCATTGCCAATTGTTTTCTGGATGTTAAATGTTTCATAAAGTAGTTTTGTCTGACATGAATCAAGCAGTTGTGTAATAAGGGAAGGGAAATCTAAAGCTGAGGACAAAAACTCAAAACCATGTAATGAAAAAAAAAAAAAAAAGTGGAAAAAATTCTTTGAAATACAATAGGATAGAGAAATATACAATCACTTAAATTATGGAAATTGAACTGGAAAACATTTACATATAGCTGACGTAAAATTATTAATTTTATACAAGAAAATAAATCGTCAAGGATAGACAAAATAAAAGAAATGGGACATTTGATTCATTAGGTCAGAAACTTTTGGCAACAAACATTTACATGATAGAAGTAATTATATTTGGAACAAATTCACATAAAAAAATTGTTGCCATTGTATATCTATAAAGTTATATTGTAATATCTTCCAAGTCAAACTCAAATAGCATTTGAGTTGACAAACCAGATTGATTTACATTAGTCAATATTTGTTATTGTTGTACTATGTGATTGGCAAGATAACATACTTTACTACAATTTATATTATTAAGCATGAAAAAAGTCAAATTGAAAAAGAGATAACTCGATTTTAACAGAAGAATATTGAAAGATTTGTCTCCTGTACTAAAATTTTGTATAATATATATATATATATATATATATAAGTACTTCACTACATTCTGGACAGCATTGGGTAGGTATGACTTGTTAAAAACGTCTTTATTATAATGAACAATGTATGGTTATTAGTTTTTTTCTGTACTCACAACAACAAAAGGAGACTACTTCCAATAGATGATAGTAAAAATTGGAATTATTTCTTGTGCATAATTTTGATATTTAGGACAATTATAAATATATTACATCTTTTTTTTTTAATGTATATTATCAAATATATCAAACACCCAACTCAAAAGAACAAAAGTTTGAAAACTTAATTAAAATTGTAGAGAAAATTTTTTTGTTGAATAAGTTATATAATAAAGCATTTCTTTTTCTGCCTCAATCTACAGGGTAAGTAGAAAAGAATGCATATTATTATGCGATTGTAACTCATTGAAATATAATTTGTATAAAAGAACTTAGTGTTTAACATGAGGTTTTATTTAGAATTTATTTCATTTTTTTTTTTTTTAGTAAAATGAACCACCCCTTATCAATGTAAAAAAACTTAAGATTAAAGGTTAAGGAGATAAATAGAGATGAATACTATGAGAAGATTGAAAATCACATACTACCAACTGGCCCGGAAAATATCAAGTCCTCACATTTCATGAGCAATGTTTCTGAGAAAGAGGGGAAAGTTGCTGTTTTTAATTGTCAATCTATTAATATCTTTACGAACCTATCTTCTTCATATAGACCCCCACCCCCTCTACAGTTCTGGCGCTAAAACCTTTTAACATTCAGTTGGAAATCTGTAAGTTTTTCGCATCTACATAAGATGCTGATGGTTTGTTCATTCATAAAAACAGCTGATATTTAAGAAAGCAAAACTTATCTTTTTGCCATATAGCATTAAATCGGAATACTTTCTCAGTATCACACATCTTTATGGCTGATTATATAAAAAAAAATTTGCTATATTAAGTTAAATGGAAATTTTATATATATGAAGTTAAATGGAAAATTCTATTTGAAATTAGAGTTAGGACTTTGTAAGAATATTGCCTCACAAAGTTGAGAACATAACAAATAAGATATTTCTTTTTTTTATAGATCATGGCAGAACATCACATATTCGAGGAGCTGCTCCTATCCTCATGAGAAATGGGGTATCATGCATAATACTTTATCCTGAAAACTAAAAATGAAACCTTTGAAAGCATTAACACCAAATGATTGTGTGCTGTCATTATTGAATAACTTTTACAACTATATGACATTGGAACAATAACATTTAAAATGTCTACGTGACCAAATAATCTGCTGCAATAATAGACTAATATGTAAACAATATTACATTTTTTTTTTACTTACCAAGTTTCTCTATTTTTTTCTTTTGCCTCTTTTTCATATTTCTCTAAGGTTCTTTTATCAACCATTCCTGTCAAATACCTGTATATATATATATATATAAAAAAAAAAAAGTCAGATTTTTAAAATCAAACTGAAACGTCATCAAAGTCTACTACTTCTGACTATTAAAAAAAAAATCTCTATGTAAAAACTTTTCCGAAAACCAGGTTTTCAATTTTGTCACATGGATGAATTGTCCTTGGAGGACTATATTTTACAAATGTTTACTATTTATATTGGTATAGGAAATAACATTTTTCTATTAGTGTAGAGAAAATATGTTGATACAACAGTAAAAATATATATAAACAGGTCAATTGTATGTCAGAAAAAATAATCTGAAACACAATAACATTGGCACTTTCCCCATCGATTTGTAATGACGCTGTTCATTTTTACAGGAGCCAACAGTTTAGACGTAGATAAAAAAAAATGGTCATGAACTTGCATATTTGATACTTATGAGGTTTTGATTATTTGAAGAACCATGTGTCGGAACAATCTAAAATGTTAACAGACATCAGATAAAAGAGTATAAGTAAAGGAAAATTACGTAATCAAAGCAAACTTCTAAACAAATTAAAATATCCAGCATCATTTTCATGATAACATCCTCAACATTTGCCTCCCCAGCTCACAATATTTTGGATTAACATGAACAGAATGTACCTATTTACTATGCCTCCCCACGGGACAGAGTTAGACACCAGGGTCGTTTTTTAACGTGGAGAAAAAAAAAAAAAAAAAAAAAAAAAAAAAATACTTTGGATTACCATGAACAGAATGTAGTTAAAAAATAAAAAGGGAGAAGCACTAAACACTTTCATACTAGTAAATAATTGCAAAAATTCTCCATATTAATAGTAATATGAACAAGGATCACTTGATATCAACATTCAGAAATTCATACTTTCATAAAAGCAGTTGGAGATTTTAATGAATAAAATTTCCAAATATATTTTAGCTAATAAAACATTTCTTAAAAAAAGAAAGAAAAAAAAAAAGCTGTTTTAAGTGTCATAATTACATTCCAGTATGTTACACACCCTATAGAGAATAAAACAATTGTTGCCCTAGAAAAGATGACATGATTTATTTCGATTTGATGAAAACTAGTTATCTTTTTTTGTTGCAGACCACCTACTTAGTTGGCCAGTTGTGTACAAATCCCAAGAGCAATAGGAACCTTCTATCATGTCTGAAAGTGACACAATGTTCAATAAGTGAGATTGGAGATGTGTTGCTGTACAACTCATGCTCTCTACCGAACCAAGTTATGACAACAGGACCATTGTCAGCACCTTCAAAATGCATCGCTGCATTGCCACAAATAACAGGGCCGTGCCCAGGGTGATGAAAAAGTGTCTGGTTATGGTCGTTGATGTGGTTTCAAGTGAGGACCACATGATGCCACCTCACATCTTCAAAGCCGGCTTAAATGTCAAAACCAAACCCAACTTGATCGCCGTCATTCACCAAGTTCCTGCCGGCGCTTATGTAAAAAGCATGTTCCCAGTTCCGGACCCATATTGAAGCAATGATTGAAGCTGAAGGCGGCGGCTACTTTGAATAAATGTCAGCTCCACTACATAATATCAAGTTACCTGAATTGATTTTTTTTCAATAAAAGTTTTAGTACTCTTGCAATCATCAGGCGACGCGGAGTATACTGTTATTAATTATAAGTCATAAAATTAATTGGTACTCTTGCATAATTTGACGCGATTTTTTTTCAATAAAAGTTTTAGTACTCTTGCATAATTTGACGCAAATTCTTGTGAATTCCTGTCAAGCATGGATCGGGCGAGACCGGCAATCATCGGTGTCAGCCAAATGTTGTTCAAATGTTGAAACGCTAACTCCACTTTTAATTTTATTTATTTTTGTTATGTTTTTAGTAATTTTTAAGGTGATATTAAGGAGGCGAGGGTGACTTTTTATTTTCTGATTAGTTATTTATTTACTTTTTTTTTAAATTGAATTTTTGGGAGTTTGATTAACCAATGAAAACACGCTATCTAAATGGAAGCAGACGACATTCGAATTGGAAGAAAGTGACTAAAACAAAAAAAATTAAATAAAAAAGCTGACAAACAAATAAATTTTCAAACTCACCAAACAGAAAAATGACAGGCAAGAAAAATTTATACATGTTAGAAAAAGAAATGAAAACATTGATGCATATAATTTCATTGTCAGGAGAAGGCTGTCCCTCAAAAATGCGGTGCAACACTGTTGCACTGCAACATATTTTCATTTTTCAAGGTAGAATTTTGTTATTTTTAATTCTTTGTATTTTTTCCGTTTTTTTTTTTCCCATTAGTCTGTGTCTGTTACAACGCTCGGCTGACGCCGATAATTGCTGGTCTTGCCCGATTCATGCTTGACGGGAATTCACGAGAATTCGGGTCAAATCATGCAAGAGTCCCAAAGTTTTAAAATAAAGAATAAAGCTGTAGTGTTGTTTTCTTTAGGGCGACAAATTTATCGTTCCACTCTCTCTAAAGATAGATATGCACAGGCATATTGGATGGCAATGGAAGTTATTGTGAAACTTCAATAAATAAGAAAATAATAAAAAAGGCAACACTTACATAATGTGACCCCCAATTGTTGACTTTCCAGCATCTAGAAAAAAAAAAAAATTTTTTTCAACCCAAGTTTAGAATTTTTCAAATTGCGTGGACAGAAAAATTTTCAGCACTCACCCACATATATCCATGTACTCCTAAAGATCTGAACAAATGGATATATTCGCAAACACTTCAATACACACATTTCCGCAAGTAGTTCTACAATCGCATAAATCAAAACCCCCAACTTGTCAACGTTAAAAACTCATATCATCCATCTCTCTCATACATGTTTCGCCTTCTGGTATGAATCAACTTGCTATGTTAAGTCACACTGAGGAGTTGGGTTATTGATAGCATAGTAAAAATATGTAAATAAAGTACATATAGCATTAGAATTTCTATTGTCGGTGGCATAATTTGTTGCAGGTGTTTAGCGTTGAGGTCATCAATTAAAAGTAGAGGCACAGTATGCTAAGAGCAGGAAAACAATTCACATCTCAGCCAAAATTTAGATTGAAGTGCTCAGTGAAAACCGAATTTAATGGTTTTACCGATTAAAAAAAAAAAAAAAAAAAAAAAAATCCAAAGCAACCCAGAATTAGAGTAAAAAAAATTTAATCAGTAAAATCATCAAATTCCACTTCCAACAATTAATCAGATGATAATTTTATTTTATTATTTTATGCTGAATAGAAATATGCCCAAATAAGGTGATCTAATCATAGATCATCAGAATTTGAGTTAAAAAAAAAAATATTACTGCCAGTTAGACCATTCTGTTCGTCAATCACTTTGTTAATTTTTTACCACATTTTGCAATAAGAGGCAAACTATGCATTGGTGCATTAATTGTGAAAACATTTTATACGATTTGCCACTTCTCCAACCATCTAAAACATTTATACACAAATAACTAAGCATGCAAAAGTTTTAGTATTACACCAAATACTTAACACATAGATTAACATCAAAATATTGTGTGAAATTATTTCCTTTACAAATGGTACATCTTTTGTTTAATAAATTGGACAATAATTGTTTATATGTTTGTTATACAACAAAGTCATAGCGCATATATTTTAAATAAATATATGGTGTTATAACTTTAAAATATGTCCATATTACAAGACATTTGCAAAGACAGAAACAAAGTGGATGATTGCATGGTATATTGAAAGGATTGTAAAAAATACTGGCACATCGAATAAAATGATTGGCCACTCCTGGTTTAAGTATTCAATGTTAATAGCTGAGAACAAAAAATGATTAATATGGAAATAAATTTTTCTTAAATGTGTCAAACCGTTTTGCAGATATTTATTTATGCAGAAGTCAAGAGAAATAACTCAGTATATAATTACTTCCCTTTAATGATTGAAAGCAATGATGGTGGTGGTGGGGGGCTAGCCTGAATTAAGTATCAATACCAGATCAACTTATTTGAGCATGACTTTAAAAATATGGCAAGATAACTGTACATGTTAACTAAATTAAATGACAATAATTGTGATAGCTAATTTAAAAGTATACTTGTTGGTAATTTATGGCAGATATAGATTTGAAGAAATTTTATATCTATTTACAAACTTTGTTAAAATTTTGTTCTTTTTCAAAACGTTTCTCTTTTGATGGTTTTGGCGTTAACTATAATCAAACTAGCATTCATTTTTAGCTGTGAATGAACAGAAAATGAAAATTTATTACACAGGGACTGACCCCTGTCTCCAGATTATGATTATTATTGTATTTAATACATCACATATACTTCCCATTTCTGATCCTAGCTAATACAATCAATATACAAATTAACTAGGCAAGACTATAAGAATTTTATTATACTAGGTTCACAATCTTGTGTGTATACATACATGATGATTGCAATGTCTTGTCAGACGAGTGCCACTCCCTCAGACACTTAAAGTCCATGAGCCCAAGAATGACTTCCATCGCCACAGGACCATTTTAATAGACAAATGCCTGAGGGTGTATCTATACACAGATGATGTTACAGAGTTTTAGCTTTGTATGACAGCTAAGTCTCTCTCTCGGTTCAAAATGTTGAGATCCAGCAACAAGCAAGAGCAAGATAGCCAGCAACAAGTTAACTGCAGACCAGCTTAATGCGGGTACTGGTCTCCCGCTTTATGGTTTTTTAAATCAGAGATTTGCTTCTCCTAGAAAGGTTGCCTTCACCATGGCTTACGAGAGCCCTCTCCAACCCAACACACACATACATACACACAAACACACAGTGCTAGTTGGCCGTTGACCTTGAGAAAGGGTTCATTCGCCCTTTGGAAGGTCTTGTTTTTAATCCTTCTGGGAGACTAGCCACCCTCCTCACCAAACAAATCTGGTGGGGGAACCAGTTTAATCGCCGGTGACCCGACCATGAGGCAGGTAGTACTGGGTTACACGGTACCAGTTGCATATGACATATATGGTCCTTATCAGTCGGATCATCTATGATGTTTCAATGAATAATGTCATTTTTTAGTTTAGCATTTATGACTTCATAAAGGGTCTTTCCAATGTCATCTGCTTCAATGGATGATGTCATCCTGCTGTGACATCATCTCGTGTGCACAGCAACATACAAAGCCAACAGTTTTAGTAGTAGACATTATATACTTACCTACATGACCAATGAATATAACATTTACATGTTCCCTTTTAATACTAGGTTCCGTCCAATCTTTCTTTTTCCGCTTTAGTTTCACGGGGGCACTTTCCACCTCCATCGCTTCAGCACCGTTGTCGGTCTTCTCTTCTTCATCTTCCTCCTCCTCTTTCTCTTCCTCCTCTTCAGCATCTTCAGCCCAGTCATCAGCTATAAGAAATAAAATAACATTCAAAACAAGCTCTAAAAGAATACATTTTAATGAACTGTAGAGTTTAATATCTGGATAAATATTTCAGGCCTAAAACTGAATACGACAAAGAAAAATTGAAAGCAATATTATATACCAATCGAACAGATTTAAATTGCACAATATTTGAAACTTATCTCATGCATCTAGTGGCAACCATGTTGGAAATGTCTAAATGAACTTGAAATGACTGACAACTAGCAAATTGGTATAAAATGCGTAATAGTGCATTGTGTGACAGGAAAAGTATATTTAATTATAAGGGGAAGAAACTTCTTTTATTTACCACTAATCAAAAATGAAATATGAATCAGGATTAAATATCAAAATCTATAAAACCAATTTAAAATTAAATACTTTTTAAAAATATGGATCATTATTTGGCATATAAATGAAATTTTCCCAAAGTTACCATAATTTTTAATTTGATATTTTTTTGTTACTATTGAAATTATATAAGCTTTTTTTTTTTTTTTTAGTACAAGTTACATAAAATTTTTTTTTCAATTGGTTTTAACAATTTTAATAATTTATCCTGATCAATATTTAAGTTTCTTGAAGTAGGGGGATCTTCATTCCCTATTTCGGTATAGGGATATCTTTTTCTGCCTGCAAAATGTTATGAAGCAAATTATACCCATAAGTTAACATAATTATAATTACCTTTTGAATTATTGTAAGTTTCAAATTATTTTAATTTCTACCTTCATTTACTTTTTCATAAAAAAAAAAAAAAAAGTATACATTAAACTGTTGTTTTCTTATTCATTTGCTAAGAGAGTATAACTAAGAAAAGGAAATATGAAACTGGGAGAAATAGCGTGCTCTGATTTGATAAAACTTTGAAACCATTCCTTAATGAACAAATCAATTTGCATGTTAAATAAAAACAAATTTTCTTATTAAACTTTTCCTGGAAAATGATGCTCTGTATTCTTACATTGAAATATATCAAATACGGATCTGCAAGTTATTTATAAAGTAAGTTCAATTCAGTTTAAGCGACAGTTTTCCGAGGTTAAAGGTGATACTAATACAATTTTGAATTATTTAAAACTTCTATTTGGCAATGGCTGATGGAACAAGGACATGTTACCTACATGAATTAAATAAAGAGTTCCGCTTGAAATTCCATACAGATTTTCAGAGTTTGACAATATACCTGAAGGTTTGAGGTTACAAATGCCGTGAGAATAACATTCTAAGATGAGAATAATAGTTTGAATAAATAAAAACTACAAAGGGAAATAAAGCGACCGGTGCTTTGCTAGTTTATTTTAAACTGTATTTACTGTACAAAAGTTTAAAATAATATTTACTTGGTATTGTGACCTTGAAACGTGACCGTACACGACCTTAAACCTCTGATCGCGGTCCAGTTATGATCTTAACCCTGGGTCGATGCCCAATTATGACTATCCTAGTCACCGGGTAATTAATTATGTCGACTGGGCAACCAGGTCTGCCAACCGTTGGTACGTCGCGTCAACCAGTGAGTCCTCGTCAAGGCGTTGGAGGACTCTTCTCGGTTGCACGGTCCTCAAGGCCTGTTCTTCTTGATCGTCTAGTTGGTCGTCCTGTTGACTGGGTGTTCGTTGACGGGAACGGGGTCACAAGTGGCGAGTAAAAGAAATAAAGTTACATGGAACAACAGCACATCAGCAAACAAACTCTGGAGGTTGGTTGATATATAATGTATTTAGGAAATTCATAAATGATTATCTACAGACGTATGTACAATTGAAGATTAAATGGAAACAAGCAATTAGATTTGTGAATGAGCTTCTTGTTGTTGAAATACTCGGTCGGAGTCGCGGACCGTTGTAATTATCGTTAAGGTGTTCTGGCTGGTCTCTTCCTAGGTCCTCTGAATTCTATTAAGTTGCAAATTGAGCTCTCTGGCGACCAGCGAGGGGGAGAGAGAAGTTGGGTGGCTGGATTCCTCTACCGAGACCTTTATCTCTGTCTCTCAATAGGTCTCTCTCTGTCTTCTATCTGATTAAATCGAGTTCTACAGATCTTATATAGTAAAACCCTTGAATAATGACGACGCCTACGTTCGTCTTCGACCAATCAAATTGATTGATAACAATCCACCTGATTCCTTCTCATTGGTCAATTTGGCCTGTGGCAGGTATTATTTTTCCGCCCCCAATTTCCAAAATCAAATTGACCCCTCCCCAACTTGCCTGACCTCGCCTTCTCGATAATGGTTTTTTTCCATATTATCAACTGATAATCAGAGGAAATATTATTTTTTAGCTTGTAATAGATCACCAGCTTTCATCTATTTAAAAATATCCGTTTGATCTTCTTTCCCCTTTGAATTATTTGTTTTGTAAAAACATCCGTGTGATTTTTAAAAGAAATATTCTTTACATGTCAGAATTCCCCTTAGCGCCCAAAACAATTTGCCAAAAGACATTTTTAGATAAGTCATATTGAAAAACAATTCATGTCGAACCTTGGGCTGATGTCATTAATTCTTTTATCAGGCCTGATCTGTTTCGTGTGTGTGTGTGTGTGTTTCTCAGATCAAAAACGATCCAACATTTCACCTGTCAAACAACACATTTCAAGCCGACCGACATTTCCAATCTCTGTTTCGGAATATTTTGTGTTGGCTCGTTTAGTTCAAACGCGAGCGTATTTTGGTTAAAAAATGTTTTAAGTAATCTTTCGCTTTGAAGTTTAGCATGCGATTTCTATTTTTATCCCCCGACCGTATGGTATCTCAACAACAAGATTTTGACGCATAAAAATATTAACTAAAAAAAAAAAAAATTTTTTTTTCTGTAACCGGTGTTCGCACGGGATTGAATATTACATTTAACACAAAAAAACGTCACATCGACCCTACTGATCTAATGTGGCCCCTCTTTGGTGTTACAGTATTGGTTAGATTGTGACAGAATATTTTGGTTCAAATAGGAATTAATTTTAAAAGATTTTTAAACATGTACGTTGCTTAACATTAATATTCTGTAAACATGACTTTTCAGTGGATGCGGAAAAATTTAATTTATTTAGATTTCTTAAAATTCTTTACATTTGGAATGAATCATAAAAAAAATTATTTTAAGAAACAACATTAATCAATGAAATTATTGTCTACAAAGAATACTTGTCGTGGCAGAAATTTTGAATGGTTATGTTGGAAAAATATTTGGTTGTTTTTGACGTGTGCACAGAGGGAAATGGATACGCTGATAGGAATACAAAAGGAGAAAGAAATGTTAGAATTTAGTCTTGCCATGGACATGTTGACTGCAAATACTGATAAAGAAATAAGTTGGGTTAAATATGGATCCGGAAGAACAAAGATTCAATTTGTTGTTAAAGAAAAAAGGACAAAGCTCTCTCTGGTGACATGAAAGTAATTAACCTGTCAAAGAAATTATCACACTGCAGAAACCAGTAATTAGCGATTTTAAATTGAAGAAAGCTTATAGAGTAAAGAGTAGGTTTATCTGCAGTTGTAGAGATTGAATCAAGATGTGAAACCAGAGTGAGGGTTGGGGATATGTGTTGCATGGGCAGAAATAATATGAGAATGATGTGCTGGATGCATAATGAGTCTTAAAGATAAATTTATGCCTGAAAGTTTCAGAGGAAGATTAACATCTTGATCATATAAGAAGATGTATGCAGTAAAAGAGGCTTGCAAAGAATAAGTCTGAGTGCTTAGGTTAGATTTAAAACAGTTGAGGTAGCCAGGCCAGTTGGCAGGGGAAGACCAAGAAAAACATTGGAGGAAGTGATATGGAAGGGTTTAAGCGAAAGGATGGCCAAAAATAGGTTAGTTTGGAAGTCATTTTCTAAAAACTGGCCACACTACCATGTAAAAATGTATGTTAAAATTAAGATGAATTTGAAAACATTTTCAGGTTTAGGTTACCATTAATTTGAATCAAACACTGCTATTGGTCAGAAATGATGATTAACCAATTAAAACACTTGACAGCAAAACTAAGCTAGCAAATATTGATATGTAATCAGTTTGAACTATTTTTTAAGAACACAACCGGATATTACCCAGCAAAATTAAATATTTTAGTGGCCTGGCAAGTCCACAGGGGAGACGACCAAGCAAAAAAAAAAAAAAAAAAAAAAAAAAAACCCTAAACAAAATTCATCATAAAGCAACAAAACTGACGCTGGTGTGCCAGGACACTATATATACAAATGTAGACAAATTTGGGCATATTCTATTGGTTTGAAAATACAGGTTCTTTTTTACCAATTGTCATAAAATTTTAATCATAGAATTAAAAGAAAACAAAAAAACTTCAGATTTAAAGCTTATAAAATTGCCAAAAAAGGTGGTATATATACTCTTAGCCAAATTGAATACTGAAATCCTCATATCTTTGGTTTTATGGGATGAAACATGAAAATTTGCAGGCTTTTCGAAGATTATAATACTATTCTATGGTTAAAATTTTATGACAATTGGTAAAACAGAACCTTCATTTTCAAACCAATAAAATATGCCCAAATTTGCCTGCATTTGTATATATATAGTGTTCTGGTAGGCCAGCTTCAGTTTGCTGATTTGTGATTAATTTTGCTTAGAGTTTTTCTTTACTTGGATGTCTCCCCTGTGGCCTTGCCAGGCCACTTTATATATATTTACGTATTACACACACACACACACACACCACCTTTTCTGACAATTTTATGTTTGAAATCTCAGTGACTATTGATCAGAATTTAACAAATGAAGGCTCATTGGAAAGGTAATGACCTGAATTGTGTAGTGGGCTATGACATTTGCCTTTTAGGTAGCACATTATCCATCATCCAGAGCCTATTTTTGACACTTTTTACAGCCACAAAATGTTTCAGTCAGTCATTTTTTTTTCTGGTTTTGCATATGAATTACAAAATATCTGATATTTCCTTAAAACTTCTGGCCTTGATGGAGGGGAGACTAAAACTTGTTGCTGTTGTTTCAAATGATCTGAAATAACAAGGGGAGACTTGATTCCAAATATTTCTTGTGTAAGATGATCTCTTTGCTTTTCATACATTAAGTAAATTTCACAGTGTATAAGGATTTTTTAATACTGGAGATATTCATAATCGTACCCTATTTCCAAAAGAGAGGAGGTATGATATATAAGAAATATTTGGAATCAAGTCTCCCCTTGCTGTTATTTCAGATCATTTGAAACCATCTCCCCTCCATCAAGATCAAAGGTTTTGAGGAAATTTATATTTTTTTCACAAACAGTCATAAACCTCAAAAATATGTCACTAATAAGGGTGCAGGAAGTAAACATTTTAACTGGGCTGACGTTATCCGCCTGTTAGAGACCTGAACCTTGGATTAACCACTAAGGAGGTCGTCCTATCAACAGATGGAAAGTACTGGGGCTGCTGTATTGCCATTTAGTAAATGGATTCTGGACCATGCAGTAGCTTCTGGTGGGGCTTTTCGATGCCATATTAGTGGGTAATTGTTATGGCTTTACTTTATCATGGGCTACGAAATAAAAAAAAAAAAAAAAAATTATAGTTCTTTGTTTTTTTTTTTCTCTCTCTTTCCCTTTCTGCCCTAACCAAGTCCGTCGACCTGTTCCACAAATCTTAAAACTATCATAAAAAGTCTCCAGAAAAAATACATGATTAAACCCAGAACTCCAACTTCCAATGTAGACTCCCACTACCATGTCTCCTTCTCCAACATCAGGGGTCTATGTTGCAACCTTCCAGAGGTTGAAACCCAATTACAGAAGATCAAATCAGATCTATTATTCCTAAGCAAAACTGACATTGGACCGACTATTTCCCTAGAGGAGTTCGTAATTAAAGGCTACTCTAACTTAGCATCAAAATCTGACCCCCAAGATCGCCATGGGCATGGAATATGTGCCTACATTGAAGATGACTTTCCGTGTGGTAAGGACGTCTCCAGAGAAGATCCTAAATTACTCTATATGTGCTTATAGGTTGCACTTGCTCACACTACTGCATTTAAATTTGCCCTCTATCACCCCCACAACAGTTACTTTTTAAGAGCATATCTGAGAAAATTGACCGCATCCTGTCTGCTCATTCTTCGTTTAACATTCACGTCTGTGGAGATTTTAATGTTCACAATGTGGAATGGTTAGCCCACTCAAAAAAGACAATTGATGAGGAGAGATTCTGTCATGATTTCTCCATTGCTTATGGCCTAACTCAGATTGTTCACGAACCTACCTGTGTGACCGACACTGACGGTCAGTATAAAAGTTCCCAAACCTTTTTCTCATAACTACCCCTGAACTATGTTCATCCTCTGTTGTTTCCACTGGGATCTTCCGACTACTTTGTTATATCAGTTAAGATAAAATGAAACAAAAAGCAATAAGGAGTAAATGTAACAATCCTCAGTAACCACAATGCATATGATTCAAATTTTATGTCAGGTCATGTCATTTTAGTATAAACAAGTATTACATTTTTTTTAAAAGAGGAGTAAATGATGACGCTTTTGCATGCTGACACAAAGTTTAAACAAATTTCACAGTATATGATTCAAAATGGCACTCCATTCTATTTGCCCACTGAGAAAACTTGAAAACCATTACTTTTTTTTTACATGAGTTTGCACAAAATTATAAACGTATTTACGTTGTTCGGTGTTGCTCAGCCCAGAATCCGAGACACTCGCAGCACCTTAAATTCCAACACCGGGTGATGTGATAAAGTTATCGAGGATTGTCATTTCACTAAGAACGAATTAAAAATTAAAAGTTAGTATAAAAAAAAAAAAAAACGAATTACCCATTTTTTTGGTACCATTCATCTTTTTTAAATCACCAATAATTTTTCCTTGAAGACATCAAATCAATTTTAGAGTGGAATTAATCAAATGAAGTGAAGAAAACATAGAAAAAAACCCAAAATAATCAACATAAAAGCTTAGAAATTTAAAACCTTTTTGCATCATAAATTATATTGGGCATTCAGAGAGTTGCTGAAAATTTTAAAGTCAAAAAGTTGTTTTTTTAACTGCAAATTCTGTATTCTTTTTCTCTCTTTGAAGTCATTTGCATTATTTTTAAACCCTGCAAGATCCTTTACGCTGCACTGGTTTGAAAAGACCCCCCCCCCCTCTCCACATTTGTAGATGGTCAGATAGAATTTATAGCCCCATCCAACCATATCTTTATTACCCCATTTTTGTTCTCTGGTGGTCGGGTGTCCTCCACCAGACCAACAAAAATACTTCTGAAGTAGGAGAAAGGGTTTCAGAAAGACTCCATGTCAGTAGGAGGGTGGTAATTCAATAACTTTCTGTATATAAAATAAAATTTGGAGTATTTGGATTCTTCAGACTAATGTTCTCATCTCTAGTGTTATTCTCACAACGTTTTAAACAATGTAACCTCCAACCTTCTACAGCAAAATTCAGTTGTAACGTTACACTTTTCTGGAAGTTGAAGGGTCAATCCTCAGTAGGGGCAACACTCAAAATACAATTGTAAGACATCAAGACATCTACCCAGTCATGACTAACAGAACAAGAGCATACTACCCCTGTGGATGAAATAAAGGATTGTTTGAAATTCCGTGCAGATTCCGCAAGTTCAACAAGATACACTCAAAGAAGGTCAGAGGTTACATCGACCAAAGCGTTACGTGAATATCATTAAAGATAAAAACAGTGGTCTGAAGAATGCGAATAATCGTCATTTCAAAAAATTAAAAAATTCCAGAAAAATAATATTTATTTAGAAGTATTAATTAGATGCACAGTGGGCCCAGATCGCGAAACTTTGGAAATAGGATTGTAACACAGATTTTACTGACTTATGCGACCTAAAAAAAGCTTATTACGTCAGAATAATCATTTACAACATTGGGTACTATTGGAGCATAAATAAAATGGTTTCCAGGCTATTTTTCCCATTTTGGGGTCCAAGAATATCCCCAACTTTAGTCGGATTTGGACCTTATAATTCACCTTCGTGCGTGCATTCCAAAATTCTCAATGACTATCCATTGTATTTTTCTGAAATTTTGCATGGAGTTACACTTTTATAAGGGGAAATGTAACATTCTCAGATTTTTGAAAATTATTGATATGTATGTCTATTTAGTGGTTTTCCATGGTGCTGAACTCAAAAATGGATGTTTTACACCTGAAACTGCACTGTTTGCCCATTTTCAGTAAGTTCTGGGGTCCTTGAGAGGGCCACAATAGGTCAAAATGCCCTAAATTGGTCGAACATGACACATTTGGGCCTGTAACTTTCGATCCATTCATTTCATTTTTCTGAAACTAATGGCTAAGATCAAAGAGAAAAAAGATCAAGAAAAGAGACAAAGCATTTCAACAAGCTGAACAAGGCATTGCAAATATGATTTACAATATACTAGGGAAACAACGAATAAAACGACTCTTACCAATACATGGGTCAGTGAAATCTATGCAGAACAATACCCATTTCATGGTAGACAATAGCATTGCATTAATTCAAAAGAATATCCTCTACAAGAGAATAATACCATCTCTTTTTGGTTGAACAGTCTAGCATGTGAACGAATAGTGTGATCAGTGGCACCACATTCTGTGCTGTGCAATATTTCGGATGCTGGATTCGTGCACTCAACTGACATATGACAGAATCAGATCATTATAATAACCTGCTCATCACATCTGTCAACTGTGCAATAGGTGAGATTTTCCAAGACAAAAACTGGAGATAGTTCTGAATATCTTTGTTGTTGGCTTCTAAGCATTCCTCAGACATACCTCCAAGACCGTGACCGTCATTCAAACCAATCAACTCGACTGAGTGATGAAGTGTTCCATGCAAAGTTTGGTTGATCCTGATCCAAGGAAAATTGTCGATTATGTTGTATGTAGCTATGTCACATAAGTCCTTGAGCTTGGTCAAGTCAACTTTCTGTGTAGACGACACAACAGACAGAATGGTGGAAAGTTGGCGATGCAGAAGGAGAATGTTTTCTTGATGTTTAATGGAGGAACGACCCGAGAGCAACTCTGTGATGGCACCGAATACCTCCTCAGAGAAAAATCGTCTCCCCTGGTTACCATCTGTTGATGTCCCACCTTTTCCATTTGCTTTGTTACATCGATAGAGGTAAAGTCCTGTGGCATGAAGAATCACATCAAGTACTCTTTCTCTGGATTGCCGAATTGGTTCACCAAGTGGTCCAGATTTCTGGACCCAATTCTTGTAATCTATATGACATCGATACAGAACTTTCAAAAACCATGTGGTGACATTAATGTATGAATGGGTGACGCAGATGTTTGTTTGGTCCGATGTGGTAAGTGGTTTTTTAGTAAGCCCTTGACGAACTTCAAAGTCTCCTGCTTCAGTAGGCACATCGCCCTCTTCATTAACCAACTGTTCATAAAGCTTCCACGTTTCCTCTGCAGACCTTTCAATTGGAAATCCTACAGAAACTTTTTCGCGATTTGTCCAATCTTTCGTTTGACTGATACAAAGGATGCAATCAGCTCCACCTAAACCAGATATATGTCTCTTGAATTTGAGATCTTTCATTGAGTCATGAATGGTTACCTTCACATTAACAGCATTGTCCTCCTGATATTTCACACACACACACCTTCTTTCAGCTCAGAGCGTGCCTTGTCTGTTGTGGGTATTACGAGATTCAGGAGATCCTCATCAGTTTCAGACTCCCTGATTAGAAACAATGGTCGAAGTGTGCGGCATGAATTTGGTGTATGGTTGATCCATCAATTTCAAGTCAAGAGCTGGAGGGTCTTGGCTCAATTATTCATTGCATTAAGAGTTTCAATCCACAAATATACTGCTTTTTAGAGAATTGAAAAAGATTGTACGGATGTCGAGATATGTGAATTAAAAGTTTGCAATAATGCCCTTTATTCTACACCTTCGAATTTTCAAATATGATTTCTTGAAAATGGCTACAAATGGAAATAAATCAACTTAAAAGCATGGTAGAAATTGGCTAGGATGTAGCTAACAATATTGTTTAGAGGTTATATTGATTATTCTTTGAGTTTTCCTTTTTTTTTTTTGTGGAAAATTTTTGTCTTTTAGGGGAAAATAGGGAGGAAATAATGCTATTTTTGTCAGATTTTAGAGAAAAATTCCCCAATTTCTCCTTTTTTACATTGCCTTAAGACCAATTATCCTCTTTATATGCTCCTCCCACTCTCCTAAAACAATCAGGAACATGTTAAATCTTTTTTTTTGTCCCTTAGTGTAATTTTTGGGGATTTTTGCTGCGTTGAGTTATTGGAGCTCTGATTTTTTTCATCCGAAACCTGTGACATTGGCTCTGAAATTGATCAGCAATAAACTAAAAAACGGCTAAGAGTCACATCATAAAACTGCCAGATTCTGAAAGTGTAAAGATTGTACTTTCAGAAAATACTATACTTTGATATGTGAGGAATAGCTGTTTTTGACTTATTTTGGATTGAAGGTCCCAGTTTAGTCAATTTCAACCCCCGAAAAACAGCAATTTATATGCGAATTTTTCTCAAATTTCTCCATGAAATGCTGAATTTTTCATATACTCTAATCTTTTGAAAGCAATTATTCTTCTGGTATGATCCCTTCACAACCACAAACCCATAGAAAAAGAATAAACTGTCTTTTATAGCAATTTTTGGCCATTTTAGGGTATTTTTTTTGCAAACGCTTGGATTTAGAGCAGCAATCTCTTTGTTACAGTGCGCGCGTGAAAGTTTTCGCGATCTGGGCAACTTCAAAATATCATAAAACAACTTCTAGTTGAGCTCTGGACTCTTTTTTTTTTGTTTTTTAGGAAATTTAATGCAGATTTGGAATATGCTAATTGTGAACAAAAATGAGAGAATATTTTTTTGGCCTATTTCCACCTCTGGGCCCACTGTGAGATGGTCTCAATAAAATAAAAGTGAATAAATTGAATTTGTTACACATTCATTTCTATTAATTGTTCTAATATATATATATTTTTTTAACCATTTTAAAAGGTAATAAATTAAATCCAAATAGTGTTTATATCGATTTATAACATGTTCCTGTCATTTTTGGGGGATGGGGGGGGGGGTTATTACTCAGATATTAAATCTAGTATTATGTAGTCTTTTTCCATAACGTCATAATATATCTACTTTTACTTAATCTAGTATTATGTAGTCTTTTTCCATAACGTCATAGTATATCTACTTTTACTCAATCTAGTATTATCTTTCAGAATTGGTAAATAAAAACCTTTTGTCCAAATATTTAGATTAATTTTTTGCCAATTCATATGCTGAAGTTAAAAAAGAAAATTAAGCAACAAATTACTAATAGAAATATGTCAATTTTAAATCAAATTTTTAGTTTAGAAAGAAAGATTAAGAGAAGGGATAAAAACACTATTTCTTTTGAGCAATAAGACTGATAAATGTTTATTTCCCTGAACGCCTTTCCATTAACTATTTTACCAAAATATATTCCTTCATAAAAATCAATATGAAACACACACACTATATATATATATATATATATATATATATATATACACACACACACACACACACACACACACACACACACACACACACACACACACACTAACAGAGAGACTTGGCATTGCCCAAAATTAAATGAGGATCAACGAATGTTCCGCATTTCCAATACTTTTATTGTCATCAAAATCGGTGAAATCAACCATTTTTCAATCAAATTGATTGTCTGGGACCCACCGCAGTTCACTGGGAGTTGTGTATAATGGTTCAATTATGCTCTAAACAGAAACATTCATTTTGTATTTGGTCCCGTTTTAGCAAAGAACCTGTTGATTTTATATGCCAAACTAGTCTTGTGATGTGATGTTAAAAGGTCAAAACACGACTGTTCCTTTCTTTAATTGGATTTTTTCGATTATCAATTATTGGAGGCATTAAAAAAAATATATATATATATATATATATATAATTTGGTCCTCTAGGGGTATTTGAGGTTGCTGACAACTAATCTGATAATCAAATTTGTTGCAAATTTACCGTTTGAATGGTATGAACCCCTGGAACCTGGGACTACTTTGCTCCATTTCACCACCTTCGTTTACGCTACACACGATCGGTTTCTTACTGAAATGCGCATGCGTAGTCACTTGACGTTTCACAAGGTGTATGAATACATAGACATTTCAAATGACAAGAAATATTTTTCATAAAATATAGTTTTCACCTCATTTAATAGTAATCAGAACAAATACTTTTCATCAAATAAAAAAAATAGTTTTCACCTCATTTAATAGTAAAAATACTGCTGTCAGTAAGTCTTCACGAGCAGTTAACAAAAAACATTGTTTTTCGTTCCCTTTTTTTGAGGGGTATTCAATTATAGAACCTGTGCAGTTTAACAGGTGCTTCTGCAGTTTATTTTTCTATAAGTAACGCGCTAATATTTACAGAGTATAATACTGTTTAATATTTCACAAAAATTATGTGTTTACATTGGGGGGGGCACTCAGAATCTTCAGACAGTCTAATCTAGTAACATCAGATGCCCTAACAGGTACTGCCACTTCAGACTAAAGTGGACCTGCAAAAAACTAAAGGGCAACTCCACATTCCCCGAATGTTTTAAGGTCATACCCAAGAAAATAGTGAATAAATAAAAAGTCCAGTTTGAAATTCTGTACAAGCCCCAGACGAGATTCACATGAAGCAGGTCGTAGAGCAAAAACTCAACACATTTTCAATTATCTTCTTAAATATCCAGAACAGTTTTTTTATTCAGAATTCTGTACATTTCCAGAATTATTGCACCACAAACATATTCTCGAGATGTATATTTTCTGTTTAATGTAGATCAGTCAAAGTTAAAATACTGACTATTGTTATAAACAAGTCTTTAAAATAAATTACTGTTGTCGCAGACAAATGACTTGGCATCTTCTGAACAACACAAAAGAAAAAAAAAAAAAAAAAAAAAAAAAAAAAAAAAGAAAAAAGAAAGACAAAAGTACTCACCGACATTGCTGTCGTCCATGTCTACGTTGACAGAAGAAAGAAAAAAATTATAAATGGATTTTCAGAAAATAGTAAAACTTAGTAACGAAAATTATTTTTTTATATAATGGAGAAAATTAAAATAGATTTAAAAGAAAAAAAAGCAAAAAAAAAAAAGCAATGTAGATTATGATTTGAGCATCATTTATATTTTATAACAATTACTTCAAAAAAAAATTTTTATAAAATAAAAACTATAATCACTATGTTAAAATATTCTTTTATTTTAACAACATGACAAGAATGGGAGCAGTCAACAAAAATAGCTGGAATTGAGCTGACCACCCGCTGCATATGTTGAGAGAAACACAACAACCTGGATGATGCGTTAGTGATAAGTAGTCACAACAAATTCAAAATAATTTGTAAAATGTTTAATTAGTCAAATTAAAATCTTGGTAAAACAAAAATTTACATTGGATTTCAGTTGACAGGTCAATTTTTCAGAAAAACAAAAAACAAAACAAACAAACAAACAAACATCAGTTTCAACCAAGTCAAAATTAAAAGACAAAAGGTGTGCATATGTGGGTTGTGGTTGGAGAGAAAATTCTTTGATGAAACAAAAATTAACTAATTTCCCTACCCTCCTATCATGAATCATTTAAAGTTTTAACCTACATTTTCAGAGATAACTATCATAAGACGGAGAAAAAAGGCAAGGCAAAAGAGAAAAACGGTAAAAGAAAATGAGGAAAAAATTGTTTTTAACCAAACAGTGATGAAAAACTGAGGGGAGCCTTAAAAAAAAAAAGAAAAAAAAAAGAAAGGGGGAGATAACTCCTGTCTATAGAAGGAGTTAATAATCTAAGCCCAAATTTGCTTTTTTTTTTGAGATTATACGAGTATAGATAAAGAATAGACAAGTCACATCCCTGGTTAGACAAGTCACATCCCTGGTATAAGTATCATGGTATTACCAAACTGAAAAACAACTCATGGTGGAGGGGATGACTGGTTACATGTAACACCTTTAAAACCAAGCTTCCATGCTTTTGTCACCAATGCTCAGATCCATGTTTTTGCCCCATTTGAATTGAATGGCTCTATCCTTCATGAAGTCCTACGTTTTGATGAATTATGGAGACTTTCATTCCAGATTTAAAAAGGAAGACATCAAATCAATTGCTAAGTTGGCTAGTAACAGGGTTGGATCATTCTATCACTCCAGAAAGTACCCAACTTTTGATACACTACTACCTTTCTTCCTTTGTGTATCAAAAATCAAATGAAACTTTCATGAAGTTTCTTTCCAACAACTTATGATTGCTTCTCCAACGATTACAATAAGGTTCTTTTCAAATCTAACATCAACACGTGTCATTGCAATGTCATTAACCCTTATTTTTCAGTGGCTCTTAGCATCGATTAATGAGGACTTGTTAGGAAAAAAAAGAATTAATTTCAAAGAGTCACTAAAGTAACCATAAGTCAGCCATTTTAATAATCATTTTAAAAAAAGTAATGGATAATGCGACTCTTGAAAACTGGACAATTGTGACTATTCAAAACCGGAAGTCATTTTGGAGTCTTTAAAAGTATCAAATAAAAAACAAAGAATTATAGTTGATTTGTGATTAGCAGTACCGTTCTGCTTTTGTTTAGCAATGCATATGAAAAAGCTACTCATTTTATCATAAAAAAACAAAAAAAAACACTTTTGTTTCCAAATTTGTTAAAATCTACACTGTTTAGGGTGCATTTTTAGGAGACATTGGTCACGTACGCATGGAGCATTGTTGCAGCACTGTAAAGCAAGCTCTAACTCTTATCCCATCACCACAATATCGCATCCCTGTGCCCATTTTACAAATATTTTAATAGAATGTGCTATGATGAACTCATAGCACTTGTACCCCCTTGACATAAATATCCTCCCGACTGACTTGACAAGCAGCATATTCCCACCCCTTCACTGCAGAGGTCCTTAGATGCCGGAAAGTAATAGTTTCTTCCCTGGGACTGTTTCCTGCTTCCTAACTGTACTGACCTACAGAAATTGAATGCAATGTGAACAGACATCTCACTGCTCAACTCCCTACATAGTGTCCCTGTAGCTATGATCACAAATAGTAGTCCATTATGTCCAAGTGGCAATATGCCTTGTTTTGGTTGAAAAAAGTTAATTTCCCTATTTTTTTAAAACAGTATTCTGAAAGTTAAATTTAATTATTGTTCAATCATTGACTTGCACTGCAGCAACATGTGGCACAAGATGAAATAGGGAGAACCAGCACCCCCAAGGGTTAGATACAAAAAAATAGTCCAAATTGGTTTTCACAGTAGCAATGTTTCAAGATGATTGGAGGTCGGGGTAGGGGAATCCTTACTCCAGAAGAAGGTAATGTCCCATCCAGACAAAAGGTTGGGTAGTTTAGGGCAATCCATAGGTTGCTTGAATGATGTTAAGGATGGACCTTAGTTGGTATAATAACTGGCAAACGAGCAGTGTATGACCAATCAAAATTATTATTGAACTAATACACATACCTCTGACCCATTTAGTCACAACCATTATTTATTCTATTATATATTATACTAGTAAGGCTACTCAGCATCATCCAGGGCCATGAAAAAATAAATAAATAGAAGTTAAATAGGTGTGTAACATCTTTATATTAAAACTTCTAGCTCTCCTCTATCTCCAAATATTATACATCCGTGGTAATGCCAATCAAGAAAATATTAACTTTGTGTGTCTTTCGTTAATAGTTTTGGACGTTTAGCTGGACATGCAAACTCACTAACTACTGCTTTTTCTGCAATAGAAAAACTATGTTGTATCTTAATATGGGACAAGAGGGAGAAAGTAGTAACCCTAGTTGACGTCAGTGTCCCTAATGTTGTTGGTTGAAACAGAGCAAAGAGGAAAAAATAACTAAATGCCAAGGTTTTATGCATAACACGAAAAGAAATTGGAATCTTGCGTAGATCTTCATTGTTCCAGTAATCATGGCTCATGAAAAAGAATTTCAAAAACTACCCAGTGAATATACTCAGTGAACCAAATACAAACACTGGCACTTAAAGGGATGGTTAGAATCCTAAAACGATTTCTTGGTTGGAAACAATGAATGTTTGGTATCTGCTAGGATACCTAATCTCCAGCAAGGGGGGGGGGTACATTCTATTTTGCCTAACTGAAAATATTCTGTATCTATATTATCATTATTTTATAGAAGTAGAGAGATTCCTTTCGCCATCTAATTTACATATGGGTTTGTACACGTAAATGAAATTACACTAAAAACGTTACTGTTTTTAAATGCCCACAGGGGCATTAATATTAGAGAAGGATTGAATCAACATAAAGTGAGAGGGTTAAGATACGGATAGCTAAGACAGATATTGTGGCTAATCAGAACCAAACAATTCATTTTTCAAACAAAGGTATAATTGAGCATGTATTTTGTATTATATTTTTTTTGTAGGAAAAAACCCTTAAGGAAACAAATGTTGACAAACTCGCATTTACATAACTAAATTTTGTTAAATAACGTATGACTCCTATAGAAGCAAAAAACACACAAGTCGTCACACAATTTTATTCAGATAATTTGAAAATGATTTCCTCTCAAAAAAAAAAAAAAAAAATGACTTGAAAAGCAGTGAAAATGGACAGTGCAGCTCAAGGCTAGAATCAAAAGTGTAGTATCTGTTCAATTTAAGGAGTCATCCTCTCAGGTATTACCACTTTATTTTAGTGGTGGCAGTGAAGGGTTTATTGTAGGCAAGGTTAATGAGAATAAAAGTGATATGGACAGCAAACACAACGTAGCATCCTATTTAACATGGGCCACCAGTTTCCATGTTACCAGCCTGTTATTGTGCTACAACTAAAGTGGAGCGAATCCATCACAGCTGAGGCAGCAAATGTATTTGAGAATCACACATTGCCAGTGAAACTTGTAGAGACGGAAAGAGTGGCAAGAATTTCTGAGTTTTACAATGGCAAGCATCTCTGGCAATTCAAGCAGACCATAATAAATGTCAACATGCATTTACAGAGAAAGAACTGCAGTATGTAAGGACTCGCGCAAGCTCTATCAAATGATAAAGAGTCACGGAAACTCTGGTGTCAGTAAGATGTTTTGTATCCAGGATAGTATGGTGATCACTAACCTGAGCTGGTCAATTACCTGCCTACATTGAGAGAAGTAAATGTTGAGCTAGTCAGAGAGAAGTATGATTGCACTATAGAGGAAGTGCATCAAGTTTTGTGTCAATTGCATGATTATCATGCATGGACATTTTATATATATATATATATATATATATATATATATATATATATATATATATATATATATATATATATATATATTGGATTGTACACAAATTCTGTAGTCTACTAGTCACAACCCAAATGGAAAAAGTACAAATTAAAATTTGGTTTAAAATTCAAAGAAATGAAAGAAATTGATAAGCGAAGAAGACACCATGACTGACAATGAGTTGTTTGTTAATATAATTGTAAAATTCTGAAGTTTATTTTTAGCCATAGTGATCATCTGTGTAATTGATATGCAGTTAATCTCATTCTGTGAATACATTTTGGTCTGATATTAGGAGGAAAGTGAAAATGAGGGAGCAGTTAAAATTTATTGTAATTTGTACGCAATTATGAACGATGGAAGGTTGAACAATGGTGTTCGAGTAGCATTTCACCTATAAAAACAGCTTTGACAGTAATTTTGAGTTCTGGGAAAATAGATAATGTTAGAGAGTGATAAACCTTTCTATCCTCTGTATATGAAACATTTGTGCAAGTCAAATTTCCAGGATAAAATGTAAGAGTAAATGAAAGGATGTAAAAAGTGAAGATAATTTCTAGAAACAACTATGACGCAGGCTGATCAAGTAACAGATGGAGTTTATCACAAAGTATTCAACTTTCCTATGTTTCATGAATATATATGGTTTCATTTTGTGTAAACATGTAGAAACGTTTTTTTTTCTGTGATTAAAAAGTAAGGGACTACTGTACTACTGTAAGGCACCGGTTCATTCATTTTTTTTGTTGGGGGGGGGGGGGGGATTGTGCTCCCCACCTTTTTTTTACACTGCAGTTCCTGCCATGTATCCTGCACCTCAATTCTGATGGTATTAATTTGTTTTTTTTTGGACAATATTTTAGGACTTACTCCAGTGTCTGTAATATTTCATCCAGCCTGGTTAAATTTATTGTCATGTGCTTCATTATTATGACTGATTAAAATTTTAAAAAAATTGACATTTTTTTTTCCTTCCAATTTATCAAAAGTCATCTGCTCTGCTTTTTACAACCTAACCGTGTCTGTTTATCACTATTTTGATTGGCTGATCAACTGGATCAGAGCTTGGCATATTCCAGCAATTTTTGTCAGCTTCCGTCCGGATGAGTCAATAGAATCCAGTTGTTTTTAAATGCCACTGTACCAAAAATATTTATTCCCGCTAAGAAAACATTTTCCTATACTCATCATAACAGATTAAAGGGAAGTTATGTGCAATTCATTCTTTTGGGTTCTTCAAAAATAAATACGTATTAAATCATGCGACTTCAAACGTGATTCCTTGTTTCCACATTAATATTTATTTACTTTTAATCAATATTAGCACCAAGTACTAAATCAAAGTAAAAAAAATTGTTATTTCAAAATAATTTGATTAATTTCTATTTCTTCATAAATAATTTTTCTTTTATTCTTAGCCAGGTACAGCTAGTTATTAAAATAAAATGATGTGTATAAAATCATACAATGGAACTGAAAACTTTGGATATTTGCTTTAGGAGATTTCCTGGTGTCTGGGATATATCTTAAAGCACCAGGGAGCGTGGTAGACCATGAAAAACTGGGCCCAAGTGCGTAAGAAACAATCTGACTAATGTCAACCCTTTTGGGTTCATGGAGAGTATGTATGAAAAGTTGCCTGTTGTTGCCAACCCTTAAGTCCGATACATAGCACTGTAAATCAACGAGGATAATGAGCAAAGAAAAATTTGATGAAATGTAGTGACCAAGGAAAACCTGCATCTAAGGGCTAGGATCAAAAGCAGTCACATACGACCATCCTCACAGGTTTCGATGACAGTAAAAGGTCTATTGTAAGGACGGATGATGGAAAGAAGTCATTTTACCCCCTCCCTCAGAATTTGTAGTTATGATGGAAATAGTATTGCGACGAGATAGAGATAAAAAAAAGGAACACATCAAGTCACACGTCCACCAACGTTTCATCTTTATTGTAAGACTTCTTGATTAAGTCTTACAGTAAAGATGAAACCTTGATGGACGTATGACTTGGTTTGTTCCTTCTCTTTCTCTCATATTCTTACTTGCAAATTATTTGGTTCCGACTGTAGATATCCATCTGCACCATTGTTTTTTTATTCTTTTAATATCTTTATACTCCTATGATTAGGATTTACAAACAATTTATTATTCTACAAGGAAAACCCAATGAACAATTAGAAATTCCTTATTCCGCAGAATTTCAAAGAATGCCTTCTCTTCAGAGGAAAGATATTAGAAAAAATATTACTTGTAATTAAACTATGATTTTTCTGTTTAGCGCATAAAATAAAACTGCAAAATGAGGCGAATCATATTTGCATAAAAGTTAATGAAAAAAGTTTCTAAACTGCAGAAATTCACGTGAAAGGATATTTAGATGGAATTCAAATCCAGAACATGATGCAGGTGGGTAAAATCCTAATTGTTTATTGGGTGTTCTTTGTCAAAAAAATTGTTTGTAAATCTTATTTTGCACACTTGAAATTTTATACTTTTATAATAAGCTCCATTTCATATTTGGTTTATTGAGCTTTTTCATCTGGTTTGGGGTATCCTATAAATATTAGTAATATTTATATTCGATTTAAGTTTACAGAATTATTCAATCAGTAAACTTAATAGTTATTTTGAATCAAAGCAATAAATTATATTAATAAATGTTTTCGTAATCAACATCTCTAACGGTTGCAAAATGGGTCCATTAGCAAGCGATTCTAAGCTTTCAGTTTGAAGGTTCAATCCCTACTACAGACGATAACTAAAATAACATAACACTTCTATATGGTCATGGCTGACGAAATGAGACCCCCCCCCCCACGCACAAACCGATTAAATAAAGGATTCAGTTCGAAATGATGTAACTGAAGGAGGGCGAGGATTAAATCAGTCGAAATGTGAAAATTAAAAGAAAAAGACAAGCCACAACTATGGATTTATAAATTAACCCTTTTGCCAGTTAAAATAAATCTAGGCATGACTGTCACAAGAAACAAATTGTTTGGACCAGTCACTCATGATGATAGGAGTAAAAAAAAAAAAAAAAAAAAAAAAAAATGGTACAGATGGATATCCACAGTCAGAACCAAATAATTAGCAAGTGGGGAAAAAATAAAGTGGTGGTTATCATAACCACTGGTTATGTTCTTAAAAACGCCGTCTGGTTGAAATTGGGTGATTCCATGGCCCAAACTGGGTCATCATTTTACGTTACATTTATATTCGAAAGTGATCCCCTACCCTAAAGTCTAATATTTATTAGTAGTTTCGTTTAATTGCCACAGGCTGTTTCTATGTAATCGCATAAACGCATCACAATCTTATTTTTAATTTTAGGAGAACCAAGATTTTAACTACGAAATATTAAAAAGAAAAAAAAAAAAAAGTGATTACAAAAATGCGATTAAAATAGCTTTTAAAAAATAAATAAAATATGGCTAATTTAAAAAAGAAAAGTTAATTTGACATATGGGACAATATGTTCAGGAAATATAAGTAAAAGTTTGATATTATTTCAAAATAGCAAATCTCAACTGCACCTTCGCACAAAATGAGATTCTACTTAAAAAAAAAAAATAAAAATTTATACAAAAGTATCAGTTTCGCATATAAATTCAACATAAAATAGTTCTCAATTTCCTGAGCTATCCTAGCGTTCTAGGGCAGTATTTTTGGTTAACAGTATTTTTTCTTTTTGCTATGGGAGATAAATTCTGATTTTTTTAAGGGTTGCTTTGGGAGAGGGGTTTGTTTCTATAGGCGATTATATGTGAATTTACGGACTTAGGGTTAGTGATAAAAATATTTTAGTCAACAGTCCTAAATAGTCAGAATACCCGGGAAAGGGGGGGGGGGGATCATTTTACGCTAAATTTATATAAAAAAAACTTATTCCTCACCTCACTCTAAATTAATTGCTTTTTTGTTCTTTCCAACAATTTTTTTTTTTTTTTTTTTTTTGCCGGGTCACACGTAATCGCTTAAAAACGCAGAATCTAATTTAAGGTAAGGATCTCTATTCACCAATTTACGAAGTATTTAAAAAGGTTACACAAAAGATGCAAACGAGATTATAACAGGTAAAAAAGTGAACTGTGGTTAATGATTAAATATTGACATATTTGGGACAATATGTTTAGGAAATAGAAGTTTATGGCATGGATTTAGATTAAAACCGAAATCTTAACCTAAAAAGTAGTAATAAAATTAAAATAAAAAAAATTACTATAATAAGATGCCAGCATAAATATAGGCAGCATATAAGGTTTTTCAAATAAAGGCTTTTTTTTTTTTTTTAACTAAAAAAAAAAAAAAAAAACATTATAAAAAGCCAGTATTAAACTTTATTAGTTGTCCTTTAATAACGGATTAAGATATAAAAATATAGACTTTATTAAAACAAAAACATTATAAAAGGCAGTATAAATAAAGTTAAACTTTATGACTTTTTAGACTTTAAACACTATGAAAAAAAAAATCATTATAACGAACTTTGGATTTTTTTTTTTTTACAAAAAAAAAAATGTAGGCTTTAATTAACAAGTCAAGATGTTTTTAATCGTCAACGAACAATAAAATTAAAATAAATTAAATAATTATTTCAAGTTATAGATATATATTTTCATATGTATATTTACTGTATGTGTGTGTGTATATATATATATATATATATATACACGTATGTAATATATAGACTATGAAACTGGTCACAAAATGAGGTACCAGTTTACATAGTAACTGTAATTAAAAACAGGACCCTCACTTTATACCCACCTCATGGACGGCATGTTTTTTTTTGTTTTTTTTAGAGGAAACAGAACTCGTGGAATAGAGATTTTAAAATGGAGCCTTTTTTATTTAAATAAATTGGCATCGTCTTCGGTTAATTAATTCTGGATAATCAAGGATTATGCAGGAATAATCTGATTAATTAGAGGATATATTCGGTGACGTTTTGTTTAAAGAAAAGAAGAAGTCTCACCTCCCGGACTGTCGTCTTCGGATTCTTTCAAAAAGGACGATGGAACGAATGCCGGAGCGTGTACATTTTGGCCGGGAACGAAAACCTCGGCATTTACATTCAGGTGCGACAGGGAGGAATCGAGTTTGTCTACATCGGAATTGTGCAAGTTTTGCTCCCAAGAGTCCGGAGCAGCAGTCGCGGTATCTTCTGAGGCCATTTAGGCTTCCCTTGTTAGTATTTTCCTTTCAAGATTGACAAAAAGTATGCGTCTCTAATAGTAAAAAAAAAATTTCTTAGCACGGACACCGCGTGTGGATATTCTCTTTTTTTTTTTTTTTTTTTTTTTTTTCTCTGACGTCACGTTCCGACCACTTACGGAAACTACCGAACTCAACTTCGGATCTTTCCGCTACTTTCCGTAATAACCTTTTTTTTCTTGATGTCTTCGTATAGAAATATTTTAGAATTTTTAGGGCAGCTTTTAACGACTTTTTACGTCTATTTTTTTTTTTAAATTAAATTTTCTTTCCTCTCGAATAAAGTGATTTTTATTTATTATTCTTTAAAACTCTCGTTCCCGTCCTAACAAGTCTCCGTTCTTTCAAGATGGCCGCTCAGGCAGCTGCAGCGCTTCTGGATGAATTAATGGGAAGAGATAGAAATTTACAGCCGACAGAGAAAAGAAGTGAATTAAAATGGGACGATCCAGAGGTACGTAAGCCCTTGGACGTTTATAATAAATAATTATCTTTTGTTTTGTTTCGTAGCCATTAAAAGAGAAAATGTCACATCGAATCACTCATAACAATTGAATCTATTATGGCCGAATTTAAGAAAAGAAAAAAAGCATGCTCGGTTTATATTTTCATAAATTCCATCTCTTAAATTAAATTTTCATTCACAAAAATATTACCTATTTGTTTAAAACTTTCTATTTTAATTTCAGTTAACTAAAAATATTTCTATTAAAGTTTATATTGTCTATTTCGAACCGAGATATACATGTGTCTTTCATGTAATTGTAAAAGTCCATTTTATGTAATGAATTCAGTGCTTATGCATCTACGCTACCACGCTATTTTAAAAAAATAGTATTTTCAAGTTAGATGCAGTTTTTACGACATATTTGTTAAATTGTTAGGCGAAAGTACAGAATAGTTACAATACACCCTCCCCTCCCCATGTTAAGAATGAGTTTCTCTTAACCATAACCTTATTATTTCAGCGCGGTAACAAAGATGCATAAGTACGATCAAATTCTTTTAGAAAAATAAACTTTTACATTAAATGTTAAGCAAAGAAATTAAAACAAAACTCTAAGGTTATTTAATTCCTCAATGTAAGTATAAAACTTATTCAATATTATAAATGAAATCTTATTTTTAAACTTTTAAAGACTAATTTCTAATCAATAATCGAACTGCTTTAAGTTTTTTTTAATCCAATTTTTTGTATATAAATATTAATCCAGAATCGCATGTAAACTTTAGAAATAAAATATCAAATTCTTAAATATAATTCCTACAATAGCATTTTAAAGTAATTCCTTTTTTTTCTTGGAAAATGAATAAAATTCAATTTTAAATAATAAAGATATAACTCTTTCAATATAAGTATTAAATAAGTTCAAGTAAAAATAATTAAACCTTAAACGTAAAAACTAAATTAGGATAAACATCATTAGGTTTATAAAAAAAAAAGAACCGTTCAATTCAAATTCTATGGAATCACAATAATTACAAGGAAAAGTTTATAATTTCGTATGTAAAGTTTTAAAAACTTTACATTATATATTCGTCATTTTTCAGTATAGACACCAAAACGAAAAAGTTAGCGCTTTTACGCTATCGGAACGAAATGTCGGAAATCGTAATACTAAATATCACATGAAAACAGTGGTATCTACGTATTCCTCGTATTTTTAAGTTGATTATATCCAAAAATTACGAAAATCGATAAGATAAAAAATTATTTATTAAAGAAAATAGAATTTTAAGAAAACTGTCGTATTTTCATATGTAAGACACGGGAGAGTTCAAAAGGGGGAGTAATTTTCCAGGTAAAACTCGCGGAGAATGCGCTGTTTTATATTTGTAAAAATGGAACAGAAATTTAAATTTCGTTGCGTTTTAATCTTTTTTAATTGTGCCCCGAAAAACGAAAGTAATCGAAAGAATAACCTTCAACAATCGTACTTTTTATATATAAAAAACGGAAGTTTTTTTTTTTTTTTTTTTTATATAAAAATAACATTTTATTAATAAAAACGAAATTAATTTTTAAACGAAAAAAAGTTAATTTTTCATACTTTTTTTGGTATTTTCTTTTAGGCACTTCTGCATGACAGTGACATGAGGCAAATGTGTATTTTAGTTTCAAGAACTGCCGATAGAAGGCGTGTGCCAGCCGAACAGGGGTCGATAACTCGTACCTTTCTAAAAGTTTGTGCAAAGACAATCCCTTGGAAGGGGGTTTTGAACAAATCCCTTGTAACTGTGCAAAACCACTATATGTCAAAAAGGTTTCAATGAAAATCAATCATTGAAAAAAAAAAGTATTAAAAAATTTCTATAAATTTTTATAAATAAAAACTTCTATATTAAAATTATATTTTGCTACATTGACAAACAAAAATTATATCTTGATATGTTTGTACAATTTTACTGTGAAAAAAAAAAAAAACAGACTAATTCTTTAACCTCTATAAATGTTTCATGTTTTTAAATTTTGATATGTTTATACAATCTTTCTGTAAAAAAAAATCATTCTTAAACCTCACTGTCATGCAGAAATGCCTTTTTTTTTTTCTTTTTTTTTTTTTTTTTTTAATAGGTTTTTGGGTATGCTTACAGCGAATAAACACAGCTACCTCCCCCATATTAAGAACGGCTTTCGGAATAGACACCCCCAAACCTTGTCAGCATACCTGAAAACTTATAAAAGTTGACCTGTCAAATGTGAACGATGAGTTGGAAGTAATGTAAAAAGTGTACCGAATTTAAACCTTAACGAATTTAAATTTCCATTCATTTTTACAACAACCGTCTTTAATAATTCAGTGATATTCAGGTAATTTCGACTGCATAATTTGGAAGCTAACATTGTCATTTATTAGAATTGACATTAAAATCAGTAGAAACTATTGGTTTTTACCTGAAAACTATTTATCGACCACACTTCATTCTGATAGTGTAGAAGCGCTAAAAAATGTTAAAAACAAAACAAATAAATGTGACTATCAGAATACCCTAGCCAAATCACCGTTAAAAAAATTGTCCGTGTCCATCAAACTTAAACACCAAAAACGAAATGAAACGTAATTTATTTATTTATTTTTTTTGCTGTACTTATTTTTTTAGTCCAGGTACGCGTTTACTAAAAAAGATGTATTTCCCCAATTATTATTTTAGTACGAACGAATTACTATTTCGTTATCTTTCTCACTAAAATGAAATAAAATTGTTAATCCTTTATTTTTCTTGTGCGTACTTGAACAGAATTCACTGAAAATGAAACAAAATAACTGAATAAAAAAACAACACTAAAGCAGCAAATAAAATAACATTAAATTGATGTTAAATATTTATATGTAGGAATAAATGAGTAATTCATTCTTACTAAAATAATAACAGGGTAAAATACGTATGTAAAAAATAAAAAAATTAATTTTATTTCATTTTAGTAAGAAAGATAACGAAATAGTAATTCATTCTTAATGTCGAAAATTTAATTTCAACTCTGATGGACTGGATGCTCCAAGATGGGGCTGATATAAAGGATTGTGAAATGATTATTTTGCAACCCCAACTCTGGAGTTGGTTAACACCTAGATGATGACGGATGACGTGTTGACTCTGTGGTGAGTTGCTGGACAAGCTCAGAAAGGAACCAACGTCCGCAATGTACCTCCTTATGTCAAGACTCTGTATGGTACATGTACGTCGGCAACCAACTGATGATAAATGAAATGCTAGCACCCTACATAACATGAATAAACCCTAAACCCTAAACCTACATAACATGAATAGGCGCAATGTAAGAAGCTATAAGCAGACAGGGAACACCGCAAAACAGACGATGTCGCCACCCTCAGAACTCTATGGAATGTTACTGACATGCCCACGGCACGTTCAATATATGTCCAAGGAACAGCACCTCCCACCACTTCTCCCAGTACATATACGCTAATCATTCCTTATAGATATAAAATGGTAGTCAAAGATGCCTTAGGCTAGAACCAACCCTCTCGGATCTCCAATCCCCTCTAGGCATTAGTGCTTCCCTTATTTTTTGAACATTACTAAAATAATAACAAGGGAGAAACATCTTTTCTAGTAATAATAAAAATAAATTTTGTTTCATTTTCTGTGATTAAGTTTGGAAGCAGACAATCTTTTTAGCAGTGATTTTTACCAGGGTACAAAAAACAAATATAACAAATGTTATCTTGGTTGTTATCGTCACAACGATGTTAACAAACGGTTCCCCAGTTCGATACAAAACACCTGATGAAGGCCGAAGGGCAAAACGGACGAAACGTGACGATAACAACCAAGATGAGGAAGTCAGTCCAATCTCAATCAATAAAAACACCTCATCTCAAAAATACAGACAATTAATAATGAATGTTACTAAAGACAAGTTGCTCTTCTACTTATCTGGATAAACATTTTGCAGTTTAACTTATTTTAAAACGTTTGTTCACTTTGAAACACAAGTAATGCTAACAAGAAAAAAAAAGGTACTTATGCACTTTTGTTACTGTGTTAAAACAATATTATTTTGAAAGTCATTTTTAACAAAAAATGGTATTGTGAAACTTAAATTTAACCTGAAAAAAACAATTTAAAATAGCATGGTAACAAAAGTGCATAAACACTGAAAAAAATCACTGACATAAGACGGTCATCGAGTCTTGATAATCCTTCAAGAATAAAAAAAAAAAAAATTAAGTGGGTTTTTATCAGTATTTTGTTTGATTTTTGATCGATTATGAAGAGTTTCCGTGTGGTCCTTATGGCGACCATGATTATTTTCCATTCCAATTGAACAGTGAATGCAACTTATCTAGGTAGGTAGAAGAGTAACTTATCTTGCCTTTGGTAACATTTATTTGTTACTAGCATTTCAGCCTGGTGTTGCCTGGGTGTTTGCAGGTATATGTTGAAAAAACAAAAAAAAAAGTGGTAGAAGGAAGACAGGCTCGAACCCGTACTGCGAAGGAGGAAAAGAATGGGAAAAAACGTGACGTCTTTGCTGTTACGACCACTGCCAAACCGGAAGTGACGTAGGTTTAAATTAAGGCTAGACAATCGAAAAGAAGGGATGACTTTTGAAAATATTGGTGAAAAAACGACCCTTCCCTGTAGAAAAGTACCCAGTTGAGGGTGAAGAAATTAATGTTTTTAGCCAGTTTTTCGGTATTTGTCATCTGAAGGGTCGAGCTTCAAAATGATACTGATATTGTGAAAATCTGTCGCCTTTGTTGAAATTTTTAGGCAGACATGCAAACATACATGCATACATACATTTATATATTAGTAGCTCAAATTTTCGACCCAAACCGATTAAAAAGCTTGCCCTATCTCTGAATACCCTTTATGTAAAATTTCAAATATTTAGACCAGAAATTGTCTGAGTAATTTGGTAGAGGCCGCAGAGGTCAAATTTTTAAAAACTTTGACCCCTTAACATTTATTGTTTTGGGCTCAAATCAAGTTATTATGTCCAAGGAATCCATCCATAGCCTTGAGCCCCTAAGGGCCATAGGTCATCTACAACTTTGTAGATGCTTTTGTAGCTACTAAATTCTTTTTATAAGGTGAGGGTACTGGGGCCACGCTCTACCTTCGCAAAAGGTACATACAGCAACTATCTGGTACTGGCCAGGCTCAACGTTGCTTAACTTCGATGATCTGGCGAGAACCGGTGTGTCAACGTGATTATGCCGTACTTGTCCAAGGAACCTATATCTAAAATTTCAAGTGTTTAGACCCAAAATTGGCAGAGGAGTTTGGTAGAGTTCTCAAATGTTAAATCGTTGAATTAACAGCCAAATTTCTGGCCGAAAACTGATTACAAAGATTTTCTTAAATCTCCATACCCTGCATACCAAATTTCAAGTCTGTAGACTGAAAATTAACAGTTATTGTGTAGAGAAATATGCGCGCACACACACACACACACACACACACACACAGACAGACAGGCACTTTCACTTTTATAGATATATAGATCTATATTTTTGATTACATTTTCATTTTGTTGCTTATATTGCAAAATAACATATTTGTTAGTCACATGTTTTCTTATACAAAAACAAGAATGAAAATAAACCTACAGATCAATCAAATTCATCAAATCAACTTTAAACAATGACCATTTATATTTTTATTTTAGAAAAATATTTTTCTTTGTATGGAATTAAAAGTAAACTGATTTTTTTATGAATGAAAATATTTGTTTTTACTTGAAAGAGATCACAACCTCATAAGAAAAGACTTTGACCTTGAAAATGCTTTTAACCATAAATATTTTTACTATTTAGTAATTTTTTTTTATGTCAAATATAATCAAGACTAACTCTCCTAATCAGACATTGCCTAAGTCTTTACTTTCATTAGTGGTTTATGTGCCACCTGAAATTAAATGAAATTTGTACATTTTAGTTGATATGGACATTTTTTTTTTTTTTTCATTTTTGAAGAACTCTACTTGGAAGAGAGGCAATTGAAGATCACAAAAAGTCACACACTTTCCAATAATGACTGTTCAAAACTCTTTATAAATCTTGATTGTTTATTGCTAAAATTTAATTTAAAGAAAAGTTCTTTTCATTCATTTCATAATTTTGAGAGAAATTGTTCATTAAAAAGTTTGGAAAAAAAAAGTAAATTCATTTTCATAGGAAACTTGAATATTTTCGGAGAAATTCTTTGAAAGACTTTAAAATTGTCTTGAATTGTCTTCCTGTTTTGAATGGAGTTCTTTAAAAGTGAAAACAAAATATTGTCCTCAGTAACTGAAATACACAAGTGCCAAAAGTTATTTTGATCATGAATAAATGTAAAAAATATTTTGCGTCCACTTGAAAAAAAATGGTAGAAAATTGACCATTTATTTCTTGCACTCCGTCAAAGTAAACTGGTTGCAATGATTTTAAAAATATAAAAAAATTTTGCATCCCCAACTTTTTCATATCTTCATTGAGCTAGAAAAGGCTTTTGACAGGATGCCAAAAATAAAAAAAAAAAGCTATCTTGTTTCAGAAATTAATAAATGCATTTTCCAAACTTTACTTAGAAATCGACCATATCCGTGACCTTTGTGGGTATGTTTTCTGTACCTCTAGAAATAACAGAAGTGCACCAGGGATCAGTACTTCACCCACTTTTATTCATTAAAAACCTGCAGAAATGCTGCTACGTTGGAGATTCTATATGCACATGATGTTGTTATCAGTGCACCCAGTGTAATTAGAATCATGTACAGCATGGAACAGTTGGAAATCGGTGCTTAAAAGAGTTAAGGGTTTAATATGACAAAGACAAAGCATATATTTGATGCTAAAGAGATGACATTTGTTCCACAAGGCAAATATTCATACAACAGTTCTAAGCTTGGAACTGACTCAAACTCTATTAAATGCATAACATGCATTAGTACAATGTGTATGTCATGAAGTTGCAAGAAAAACAGACCTTTTTATGAATATTTGGGTGATTGTGCAGTATAGTTAACAGGAAAAAATTGAGGAGGGAGGATAATCTATTGATCTGCGTAACTTTTCCATTTTTAAAATTTTTTTTATTGTTGCCTTTAGATTAAACATGGCCACCATATTTTACTTAATGCGAAGTCTCGATGTATGTTTAACAAACAAACAATAGTTAATAATTGCCGTTAATTCGTCAGAAACTTTATTTTCAATTGATCTGTATGCTTAATCCAATTGAATCTCTGGCGAAAGCCAAGTATCTGATTTGGCAATCAGTGGCTTCAAACTGTCTTGTCTCTGCATCTATGGATAATCTACTGCAAACAAGTTCTCACAACAGGGATATACTTGCGACTGGAGATTGCTGTTACATTTACTCTTAAGATACTCCATACGTTCTTTCTTGCTCCTCTCGAACATATGAATTCAGTATGGAGTCCACAAAAACTGTTTTATTCCCAGTCATCACCAAACTAGGATGATCATGAAACACAGAAAGGACTTTGATGCAGGAAGAAACCCAGGTGCTAATAATGTACTCTCTTTTCAAGTATAACATTAATATAGCCTCTCAGAAGTCAGATTCTGATACGATCCACATGATGCCTAATATCATCTCTACCACAGAGGTCTGAATACTAACTCGGTCTTCATGGAGTTTTCTTTGCTCTTAAATGATTGTGCCAATATATTGCTCCTTACCTGGGAACCTATCTTCCATATCTGGCCTGTGTCTGCTTGAAAGGTTCGGTTCTCAATCAAGTGTCATTATTGTCTGCAACCCCAGCATTAATACTGATGTTAAAGATGACTCTTTTTACAACAACTTGCAGGCTAGTGTTGACTGCTGCATACCTTTGAGTGATCTTTGAATTATTGTGATTGGAATATCTGCACAGGCATAGGCGACATCAGCAAGTCATAGTCTTGAATGATTAAAGACCAATGTGATAATTATAAAAGATATATCAACTTTACTACAGCAAACTGATCGTATCGATCATGAATTTTCAATATTCCTGGCAATTCTTACCATGATGGTGTCACAGCTAACCACTTTGACCACTTTCTTGTTAAACGTTGCTGGTCATCAAGCTTCCTTAGTTATCAAGTGCTCTGAAGTGCAAAAACCCAATGGTGAATATGTCTAAAAAACGAGCAACAGTACATTTCAAGACTATCAAGTTGTGTGATAAGCTTCCCTGGTATGACATTTTGAAACTGAAAAATAAACAGATAATGCATACTACAATGATCTTGAATAACACCAATCTGAAAATGCCACCTCAGATAAACTTTGAGATACGGAATCTACAACCTGTGATGTCTGAGACACTTAAAACCACTGAGCAAAAAGACAAATATTACATCTCGGGCCAACTAATTGAAATTGCTGAAGAAGCAAATCAAGCCTGTTGCAACAAATCTACAACTTTGGAAAACTGCATCATGAAACTACCCGTTCTGCATGTGCTGATTGAAATATATTTTGGAGGAAAATGGTTGAAAACCTCAACACCTCATCTGCTAGAGAATGGTTGAAAACCTCAACACCTCATCTGCTAGAGAGATCACTTTGCTAATTGATGATGCAGCAACTGCAGCCTGATCAGTGTTTGCTAAGATACTTGCTTCAATTTCTCTAATAAGTAAATAATAAAGTAACACAGCCTGGGTGTTTGTAGGTGTGTGTGTTTTTGGGTAAATGAAAAGAAAAGTCGTTGGCTGGGTGTCCCGGGTGTTTGACGAGTTAATGATGTCAACTTTGAGTGCGGAACAGTGTTTTATTTACCGCGAGCCTGTTCGCTTCTTTTTTTATACGAAAAAGCTTAATGCACATGTGGCGATCGAAAATTGTTGAATATTTATCTTTTCAAAGTCGGGCAAATTAAATAAACAGGCGACCTCGGTTGTTAACTCGTAGATATCATTTAGGCGCGATATAAAAAGTTTTAAGAAGTTGTGAGGCGACTGATAGGTTCTTGGAAAAAAGCCTTTCTTGGACATACACGAAAACGCACACACACACACACACACACACACACACACACACACAAACATTATTTATAGACTAGCGGGAGGTACCCGGCGTTGCCCGAGTGTTTGGAGGTGTGTGTTGGGGGAAGGGAGGTAGATCAAAACAACCTTGTTTTAAAAAAAAAAAAAAAAAAACGTTGGCCGGGTGTTTGGAGGTGTAAAAGAAAAAAAGTGTTAGTAGAAAGGTAGGCTTGAACCCTGAACCTTTGACACTGAGCTGGAAAGGAAATGGAAAAAAAAAATCTGCGACCTAACCATCTCGACCACGGGAATAGATGAACTGATGACATTTATAAAGCAAAATTAACAGGTGCGAGAACGTTAAGTCACGTGATTTTTTACCTAGTTTTGCGCTGGAAACCAGTTTCTGTTTTCCCCGCTATGCGGCGATCTAAAATTATCTTGAAAATAGCTTGTAAAAGTCGGGTAAATTAAAGATAGCCGCGACCCGAGTTCCTTAGTCGTATTTAGACAGCATATAAAAAGTTTTAAGGAGCGAACCAACCGAGAATCACGGCAAAAAAAAACTTTTGTAGACATACAGAAAAAGCGAACACACATACATACGTACATTTTCGCTTATATATATCATACAAGGGAGACAACTCCAAGGGAAGGGTTTTATGTGAAATTACCTCCCTTGGGCTGGGCAAATTTTTTTAATGTTTTTTTTTTTTTTTTTTTGGAAATAGACTTCGTAACCTCGTAGGGGATGTCTTTTTCTATTCCCTGCAACCTCTTTCTCATAGAAGAGATGTTGCGAGTTTGTCTGCTTTATCGTTATTTCCATGGCAAGTGCTCGACTGAGCTCCAATCTATGGTCCCCTCTCGCCAAACTTTCACAAGAAACACCCGTCTAGCAGAAAACACTATTAATAATTTCCCCCATTCTTTATCTGTGTTTAAACCTGAATGTAGATTCCATGAACAAAGCTTCTTTCTTAGAACTGCATGCCTATGGAATTGTCTTCCGTTTTCCTGCTTTCCAGCTGACTACAATATGATTGTCTTCAAGTCCAACGTAAACAAGTTTTTGATGAGCCGTTCCATATAAGTTAACAAATTTACCAAATTTCCATTACTAATGAGTACTATATTGTCCAATAGTCTACTGTACACTCTTTAACCCTTATCCTTGAGTGGCCTCTTGGCCTTGATAAGTGGCGATGCCTATGTAAAAAAACAAAAGAAATCTCTAGGTAGGTCATAGGTTGTAACGATAGAAACGTTGTGCCAATAATACCCAAAATGAGAATAATTGTGCGAGTTAGCAAGACAGTACAAACGTGTAGAGTGACAATTAAAATTAAAATTCATTGATGTTCAACATGGTATAGATTTGTGAATGGATATGCAAATTAGTTTTAAGTAAAAATGCAAATGGTTTTCTGAGATTTTATATAAATTCTCTAACTTTTACTTTTATAGGAAACATGCAAACATCACACACGCACATTCAGTTTTATATAGAGATTTTACAAACCTAACAGGAACACAATATTAACCATTTTTTTTTTTCTTTTTTTTTTTCTTCTTAGGTTTGTAAATATTTCCTGTGTGGATTTTGTCCTCATGAGTTATTTGTTAACACAAGAGCAGACCTTGGTAAGTTAAATTAATTTGTTTTTAGTTTTGTGTAGCATGCAAGAAGTATAAGACCATGAAGAGAGATGAACACTTAGATGTGGAATAAATATATTCGAATGGCGAGGCGATTGAAGTGATAGCATTGGAGCAGAAGAGGGAGCTGGTGCTAGTGTGATAGTTATGAATGGATGGAATAACTTTGAAGAACTGCTGTTGATAATAAGAAGTGTCTGTCAAGTATGCTGTATAATGACATGGAAGTGAAACCTGCCCAATGAAGGTTGAAGACATTTGTTGCATGAAAAGAAATGATATTAGAATATGATGTGTAATTTTAGTGTTAAAGACAGGCTTCGATGTAATGATCCTCGAGGAAGTACTATGCTTTGGACAGTGTAGAGATAGGTATACAGAACAACAGACTTTGTTGTTTTGGTCATAAAGAATGGATGAGTTTTTACGTTTGGTGTAGAACTGTTGAGTTACCAGATAAATGTCAAGAAAAACCTGGGGGGAATTTGTGAAAAGAAGCTGATTAAAAATCGGGTCGTGTGGAAGTCAAATGGATGTTATGATGAGTTCAATTTCTTGAATGTTGTGATTGTTTATTACTGTTTAACTTAAAACTCATTTTAATTTATTTACAGGGAATTGTGAAAAGATCCATGATGATGTTTTAAAAAAAGAGTAAGTATTTTTACGGAAATTAAGTAATTGTATTCTTTTTACTAATAAGTCATTGTAAACATTGCTGTTATCTTAAATTGTCGCTTAAAATCCCTTAACAAGATCTTTGTTAACCACTCTCCAGACATATACTTAAAATTTATACAGCTATGGTATGACCACACTAACCATCATCAGTCTGGAACCCACATCTTGTTCACATGTTCGTATAACCAAGTGAACATTCACCATTAGAAACTTGTCATATTTTGAATGCCTTGCTCCAACTTTTAGTAAATTATTTGGTAAACATCTATAATTATTAACCACTTTGCCAACAATAACTTGGAGCATTTTGTGTCTACACATGTTGGCAAGCTTAACGATTCAAAACGCAGCACGGCATGTTGGTTTTTGTAAACTTTTTTTCACACTTGGAATGAATGAAACCTGCAATGAACTCCATTGGTTTGTTGCTTACTGAGGCACTGAATTTTTTTTTTTTTTTTTTTTTTTTGCTTTCCAAAATTTTCCTAAACTATACCAAAACTACTGCTCCATGCTTTTTTGATGACTTATCGTGCACCTGAGCACTATATATATAAATGATTCTATCATTATTAGCAAGGCTAAAAGCTACTCTAGAATCAGGCTTTAATGAATAGATTAACAGTTAAATGATGACTATTATGAAAGGATTGAAAATAATAAATGGAATGAATAAAATCTGACATCTCTAAGACGTCAGATTTTATTCATTCTATTTCTACCAGACTTGTTTATGACAAGTATTTATTAAAGACTATCACTATCATTCTGTAGCACTCAGAGAAGCAATCTTTTGGCAACATGTCCCACGAATATAAAATTGTTGGAAAAAAACTCTGTTTGATTTTCTAATAGGTTTTATTTATTTTGCATTTAATTTGTCTTGTCTTTTGATTTAAATGACTAAATTTTTTTAATTTTTTTTATTTTTTTATTTTTTTTTTTTTTGTTAAAGAAAGTATATTTTGAATTTTAATTATTGCAGTATTGTTTGGTCATTAAATTATTAATTAAACTAGATTGTCCAAAAACTAAAACAGATTACGTTATGGTATAAATGTTTTAATTTTCTAATTCAAAATTAAGTCTGTCATATTTTTAAGTTAGACCTATATAGCAATGCATATAACAAATTGATTCTTTCATTTATGTAGATTATCAGATTGATATTTACAATTTGAAATTCAAATCGATTACTTACTCTGTATTTGACGCAATATTTCCATTAGTAAGACACAAGTACTGACACACGTTGCTAACTTTCATTGTTTATGTTCATTTGTTAATCATGTCACTGTGTTGCAAATAAATAAAATGAAAATCACCTCCATAATCTGTTGTTGGGTAGAAATGTGCATTTTACATTTTCATTTCTATTTTAGGCCGTCTGTGTGCTTTGTGAATGAAAGATCAATCTACTTTTAAAAATGGTTTTCATTTTCTATATTCAGCTTTTTTATAGTCATGATGACTATATTCCTTTCCGTTTGTTCTGTAATTACAGGTTCTGCTATTGATAATTCTGAAAAAATATAAAATCAAATAATATTCTGGCCATAGTAAGAATATATCTACCCAAAATAGAACATTAATGACGATATTATATAATCATTCTTCAAAAATTCAACAGCAACAAATATTATTTTGTATATGTTTCAGAAATTTTTAATCTTATCAGCATGAAAGAAATCACTTTATTACAGGTTAAAATAACAATGTAATCATTAAAAATTATCCAACATCCAGAAACAATATTTTTCTTACTACTTTTAATGGACGTCCAAATTTTCAGAGTCAAATGTCTATATATATATATATATATATATATACTCACAGAATAATGCATTCACTTTAGAAAAAATGTATATAGTTTCAGTTTGTAATAAGTTTTATGAAATTTTATATTTTAATAAATGATGCTTAATTTTTACTTGAAAAAAAATTAGTAATTTTCAACTTTAAAATGTTTATTGGTGCAATATTCTCTATCTCGTATTTGGAATGTTTCATTTTAGATATTCCACTCTTTGTTCCTCCCTGACGTTGACAAGTCTTTTTCATTCTATTTTCATTCCCCCCTCCCCCTCCCTATGCACCAACAAATGCAAGTAAGATAACAAGAAAAAAAACAAAAAAAACTTGTGAAAATAATTTCAGTTCAAATGAAAAAGTTTTTCTTTCCAGATATACAAGAAGTAGCCGTTTTGAAAAAATGGGTTATGAAGAAGAATTTATGAGATTTCTTCAAACTTTAATTTCTGATGTGGAAAGGAGGATTCGACGAGGACATCAACGTTTAGCTTTAAATAGTACCCAGGGAACGGTAAATGCTATTTACGTTACCTTTTCATGTTTTTTTTTTCTTTTTCATGACTATATCTGTAAGAAAAAAAGCAGCTATGCATTTTGAAGAATAGAACAGTTTTTTTTTTTTTTACTGAATCACCATATATCAAGGCTAAAAGCACTCAGGGCTAACACTTATAGATTGACAATTGAATGATTGAATGCTATTAGAATACTGAAAATGTTCACATACCACCCACTCAAAGCAGCTGATCCAGAAAAGAGCAAATCTTCCTGCTTTGTCAGAAATATAAGAAAATTGCAGAAGCAACCTTGTAATTCTTACTTCCAATTTATTTGGAGAATGTGATAACGAGTGTGCCCCTTAGTTATTGCTCCCAGGTTCAATTTGGTCAAAGTGGTAATATCTTTTCGGGTGATCAGGCTGTCTGAAATGTTATGGGTTTTTTGGTACTAGTGCATTTATTGATCCATGCTGAAATGTTATTTAGAAAGCCATTATTAACATGGGAGGGTGTTTAGTACCTATTCTGTACTTAAACCTTACAATTTAATAAAAACAAAACTTTAAACTTAAATACTATTTTTACATGGTAGTCACCACTTATCAAGGCCTGGAAGCTACTCGGGGATAAGGGTTATTGCGTGTACAGTAATCAATGGGATAATATCGTGGTAATCGTTAGTAATGGTCTTAAGGGGGTGGTTTATCAGGAATTTGTTTATGTTGGACTTGAAGATATCCAAGTTGTAGTCAGGTGGGAAACAGGCAAACGGAAGAGAGTTCCACAAGCATGCACTTCTAAGAAAGAAGCTTTGTTCATGGAATCTATTTGATTTAGGCACAGATAAAGAGTGGAGAAAATTATTGACAGTGGTTTCAGCTAGATGGGTGTTTTTCATGAAAGATTGGCGAGGGAGGGGAGCAGAGATTGAAGCTCAGATGAGCACTTGCCATGGAAATAACGATAAAACAAAGACAGGCTCACAATGTTTCTTTTTTTCAAGGAAGAGAAAAGGACATCCCCCACTAAACCACGAAGCTTATTTTGTACTCTGTCAAGGCTTCTACCCAGATGTGGCAACAGTACTTCATCCTTGGACGTACTTGGCTTTTCTATAAAGAATTGCATCATTAGTGAGATATCTTCTGGAGCGGTAGAAGGATCCCACCATTTTTCCAGTGACCTTGGCAACAGACTTGTTCCATTTCAGATCAGGAGTAAAGGTTAATCCCAGAAGCTTGTCAAAACATGGAGCCTCCGCAAGACGAGAACCATCCATTTCAATTGATGCCAGATGGGGATCAAAGCGTTTATGATGTAAAGATAAAAGCTTAGTTTTAGATGCATTGAAAATAACCAGCCACCTCTTTCCCCACTGTACCACATGCTCAAAATCAGAGGAGAGAGAATCAGAGAGAACTTTGTCATTTACGGCCTTTGATGTGTTGCCATAGATGGTCATGTCATCAGCATAGGTGTCAACGAATGATTTAAGTATGTGTTTTGGGAGATCATTAATGTAGATCAGGAAGAGACTTAGGCCCAGGATGGACCCCTGAAGGATTCTAGCATTAATACTGTGGGCCTCTGATTTCTGCTCATCAACCACTACTCTTATGAACCTATCAGAGAGAAATGATTTAATAATTGAGAAAACATTTCCAGTTATACTATAGCTGGAAATCTTGTGAAGTAGGCCTTTGTATTATACTTTATCTAAGGCCTTTGATATGTCAAGAGCAATTGCCCTAGAAAGGAAGCCTTTGTCGAGAGATTCACTAATCCTATGAGATATAACCGTTAGCACATCTACTGTAGATCTAGTAGAACTGAAACCATATTGCATATAACTAAGGTTATTTCTGCTGAGGTGGCTGACTACTTTATTTAATATGGATTCCAGCAACTTACTCATGACACACAGAAGACTTATTGGTCTGTACTGAGAGAGAGATGACTTTTCACCTGAGTTCTTAAATACAGGGCATGCTGATGAGGTTTTCCAGGGTGTTGGGAAGCACTTCTCCTTAAGGCAACGCTTGAACAGTTTTGTAAGTATGAGGGCAGGTTCTGGTTGAAGCTTTTTCAACACTATAATTCAAAAAAATTTTTTTTAAATAGTGCGGATCAATAAACGTACTAGCACCGTTCTTTTTCTTGTTTTTATTTCCTTTGTCAAACTCTGTTATGAAAACTCCAAAACATTTTCTTTACAAAACCATCAAACCAAATACTATGAATTAATCTTTGGAGATATGAAGGATTTGAAACAGAAAGACTTTTCCAAAATTACTGGATTAAATAATCCAGAAATGGTTGATATGTCATAAAACAACCAGCCAACAAGCGTGGAGACTCGACCCCCCCCCAAAAAAAAAACCCCCCAAAAAACTGAGCTTCTTGTAAAATCAGTTGATGTGATTCCAAGGCATCTTTAAAAACTGATTGCAAATGCAGATAACCATATTGAATTTGAAATGATCAATCCTCTGCCCAATTCTGATTTTCATTAGTGATGTAAGAAACTATTTTCTTAGATCATTTATTGACATTTACAAAGATAACATTGTCTATGGTTGCACTTTGATTCTGATTTGAAGTGCTTCGTGCAATGGAGGTAAAAGTAGTTTGTTACATTGAATATCTTGAAAACAAACCTCTTTATTTTTAATTTTAAATATTTAAATGCATGGTTTGCTTCCATTGAAATGTTTCATTTCAATAATCTTCTAGGACTCACTTTTACTCCAGATCTAATATGAAACACTTACAGTCAATCTATTTCTAAAGTTGCTGAAAAAATGGTTGGATCATCCTATGACTCTAGAAAAAAGACATTGTTAGTCTTTCTCAACTCTGTTGTTATTTTTATGGAATCAATTAACCAAACTTCAATCTCTGGTTAGCCCTTAGGAACTTTTTTTTTTTTTTTTTTACTACCACTGTAGTAATTCTTTTTTTTTTTTTACTACCACTGTAGTAACTCTTTTTTTTTTTTTATTTTACTACCACTGTAGTAACTCTTTTTTTTTTTTTTTTTTTTACTACCACTGTAGTAACTCTTTTTTTTTTTTTTTTTTTACTACCACTGTAGTAACTCTTTTTTTTTTTTTTTTTACTACCACTGTAGTAACTCTTTTTTTTTTTTTTTTTACTACCACTGTAGTAACTCTTTTTTTTATTTTACTACCACTGTAGTAACTCTTTTTTTTTTTTTTACTACCACTGTAGTAACTCTTTTTTTTTTTTTTACTACCACTGTAGTAACTCTTTTTTTTTTTTTTTTTACTACCACTGTAGTAACTCTTTTTTTTTTTTTTACTACCACTGTAGTAACTCTTTTTTTTCCTCTGTGTGCCTAGTATTAAATAGAATTTCCATAAACAGTTTTTTCAAAACCTTTCCATTTGTGGAACACCTTGTCAACAGATTACTTCCATGACTACTGCAACAGACATCATCAACTCTGTTATCAATAAACATTTATCAGAAACGATTCCATTATTTTCAACTCTCTTTCAAAATTTATCAGCATTCAACTTAAATATTCAGGAAAAACAATTTGTCACAGAAATCTGTTTATCTTTTTTTCAGCCAACCAGTAATGCAGCTGCATTAAAAGAAGAAAAAGTAGCCATGTTAACAGAACGAATTAATGAATTGGTCCAACAGGTAACACTTTTTTTTTTCATTTAAACTATTTTTAAGCAAATTTATATAAATCTTTACAAGATAGTAGATAAAGGAAGGGGTGCGAAAGTAACTCATTTCCATCTACTCCCACTCTCCTCATGAACACTGGGAAAAATTAAAGATATAATCCACTGTTTTGTTGGCTATTAATCTACCTACTTCCTTTTTAACCTACATTCAATTGTAAAGGATAGGACATTTTAGTTTATGTATTAAATAGTGTCATCATTTTGTACTTGCCATTCTGGATCAATCGGTTAGTGCATTAAACTTGCAAAGGTCATAAGTTTGAAACTCATCCGAGACAGAATTTTATTTTGATCTTGTCCCAAAATGAATATAGACCTTTCAAGTTACAATATTAAACAAATTTAGTTTTATTTATAATTTTTTTCTATAATCTGTATAATTTATGGAAATTAGGACCCTAAGTGATGCTGGGTAGCACTGCTAGTTGTTTATCATATTGCACAAATTGTTATGCCCCACTTTTCTGAACATTTAACCTAAATATCTGGTGTTAACAAGTTTGCTGTTACAAATGTAGAATTGGAATATTTCTATAGAGGATCCACAAGTTGCAAAGTTCAGTCAGCAGGTTGACCAGTCAAATCCATGAAAATTCGCCTCTTTCTGTTTTCTCATAAAATATACATTTTGGTATTTTGGATTATGTTATAATACCCTAACCTCTCTGTAAAAGAATACAAAATTATTTGAAAATAAGTTCTGCTTAGATCCTCTCTGTCACTGTCTCCCGACTTGGACCCCCTCAGTCACTGTCTCCCAATGTACCTCCTCCCCCACCTTTGCTTTTAGTTTATCCTTCGTCTTAGAACTGGATTTGTTGGTGTCTTGTTTAACTCCACCCTATATGAAGTCAAAAGTTGCTGTCAAGTTAGCTGGAAGGTCAGATATGTGAAGTGTAGTGTTCTCTGACATCCAGGCCATATACGGCATAATCATGCTGACACACTAATTCTTGTTAGATCACTGAAGTTAAACAACGTTGAGCCTGGTCATTACCAGATGTGTGACCAATTTGGAAATACCAAGCACTGTATGTAGGAGGACGTCGACACCTCCCTGCAAGAGTTGCAAAAACCTGACGTCATCTGGGAACTGTTTGTAAATTTCATACTCCCATGAAATTTCCTCCTTCAGAAGAAGCCGGTTAAACTGTCTTTAGGATTAGTGCTGCAGTTTCATATAGTGACAAACTCTGATAAATGCATTTGTCTCTGATGTCACCTTATAATCAAATTTTGAATCTTTCAATATCTTTCTGGCCTTTTTTTTTTTTTTTTATCTGCGATGGTGGTGGTTTAAGATCTGCATATGTCTTGGCACCGATTCTTTTCTATAAACTCTTACATATGTGTTCCGTAAAACATATTGCCACTGTTTATGTTAGCATTTGAATATCACCTGCACCTTGTGCATTCTTGAGACTCTTGAAAAGGTCAATATAGAATATAATAAATATTAATGATTTCTAAACAGATTTTTTTTTGTACTCTAATTCTTCTATTTTCTTTTTTCAGGCTGAAAATTTAGGTTGTGAAGGCAAAGTTGAAGAAGCACAAGGTGTGATGAAGTTATGTGATCAGTTGCGTGAAGAGCGTAAAGCATTGGAAAATGTAAGTACATTTCACATTTTTCTTGGTAAATCTAATACTGAATTGAAATGAAAAATAAACTTATATGCACTAAGAGTTAAAGTTTATATATAATACCCATTCCAGGACAAGTCATAAGTTGATTAAATATGTACCATCTACATATGTGCAAATATTTATTTATATGGTAAACTCGGTTTTAGTTGATATCAACCTGTAAGCTCAGATGGTAACGAATAAGGCTGAAGAGCAATATGTTTTGGTTTTGATTCTAATTGATGGCACCTAAATCCTGTTTTTTATACTTTTGAAATCACTACTATATATTGGGTACAGTATATTAGAGAATTGGCTCTATAATAAATAGAAGATTTCCATACGACCGGGCAATGCCGAGTGGCCTGCTAGTATAAAAGTGAGCTGTCTGTATGGAACGGTCTCTACTAAACTATTCTGTCAATTTTTGGTCTCTAGTCTTGAAACTAGATATATAGAGGATTTAGACCTAACAAATTTGATTTTGTTTTTAGCCGGGGAAAATAGCTACTAAGAGGTTAACATTGAACAAAAAAAATTAAAACTTGGCGTAAGTTGACTAAACGTGTTGCTTTTATGCATAAAATTAAGTTTGTTAATTTTGAATATTTTTTATCCATCTGTAGTTAGCTCAATGACAAATAAGGCTGGAGTGCTAAATGTTTTGGTTTGAATTCTATTTTTTTTACTTTTGAAATCACTACGATATATTAGGTACAATATAATAATAGAATATTGGCTCTATAATAATAAATATGAAATCTACATAAATTAAAATATATGTAAGCATATTTTACACCAGCAAACACAGGGCAGCCTATTTTGTCAGAAAAAACACTTTAAAATAAGTTATATTCAAAAACTTATCCTTGTAAGTAGGAAATTAACTTGGTGCATAAGTACATAAGTAGGCAATGTTTTCACCTGAAATGTGTTTAAAAGATCTCCACAAGGAGGCCTTCAGAGCACTAATAAAACAAAATTTCTAATCCCCTCTTCCATCTGTTTTATAAGTATTCAAATATGTCCTCAAATAATGCGAAAAACAAATCAACATTAAGACAAGTAGACGCAGAATTTTGATAAGTTGTTTTTTACTCTCTATTGGTATATGTGTTGCTTACTTTCTTTCTCTTCATGTGTATTTCTCTTCCTACTGCCACTATATACAACCATCTCATATGTAATGTCTTTAAAAAATCTTTACATTTCAAAACAAACTTTTAAATAACTCTTCTTTTTTTCAAATGCAAAACTTTTAAGTACTCTAAAAAGCAAACGTTTAGAATGAAATAAGGAACAGATTTTACATAGGTTTTAGTAACAAACATGAGAAAAATCGAGATAAAATTTTGAAGCCTCCAAAAACAAATTTAAGAGACAGTCAATTATGTCCTCGCAAAACAACGGCGCTTATTACAGAAGTAGTAGAAAACAATTTGTGTCCTATCGTTTTTGTGCAAAGACAATGACACTTTTTGTTAAAATTTTACAAAAGTCAGAGGTATTTAAATTTTCACAAAGGGCTTCCACACTCTCTTTGGTCCCTTTACATGAAATTAAATATAACTCTCATTACTCACTCTTATACTTATCAGATTTTTGCAAAATTCATAATGATCAGTGAATTAATTTAGGAGTGAATCCTGTGCATAGAAATATGTAAACTTATGCAAATAACTTTGTGACTCTTTGTAAATGGAGATTACCAATTTGAATTATTATATCAAGAAATGTAAAAAAAAAAAAAAATAAATTGTAAAAAAATTAAAATTAAAAGGAAAAATGTAAATTAGTTTATATAATTGTTTTTCCGTTATTAAATTACTCTTTAATGTTAAACTTGTGCTTACCTGCTATTGTTTAATTGTTTTTCATTTTTTCGTTTTAGCTATGTCACTTAATTTTTTTTCTTTTAAAAATATATCTTATTCTTTAAAATCTTATGTTCATAAAACTATTAATTGAAACCCTGTATATATGTCTTATGTTTCTGTAGAATTTTTATAACATGTAAAAGTTATTTTGATTGGATTGTGAGCTTTTTTTTTTTTTTTTTTTTTTTTTCAGAGCCGACAGATGAATCAAACTCCCGAGAGTGAGAAGACAATGGAAGTATGCAATGTGTGCGGCGCTCTGCTTGTGGTCGGTGACATCCAGCAACGCATTGACGAGCATATCATGGGAAAGCAACATTCCGGTTATGCACGAATTAGAACTTACGTGGAAGAAAGAAAACAAGTTAGTGAACACTTTCAAAGATTTTTCTTTTATACAGCCCCCCCCCCCCCCCATTATTTAGACCCTAGCAGCTTTTATATAAAAAGTGTTCAGCTAGTTACTTTTGGCAAAACTAGCCCATGTTCTAAAAATAAGAATTTCATTTCCAATCGATTTCATCAAATTTCATATTTAATTCGATGAGCAATTTTTGTTTTGATTACTAAATCATGGCGGGAGTTGAAGGAGCTAATTTTCCTACAGTCCAAAGTCCTTCTGCCATCTTGAAGAAATTTGAGTTAACTATTTAAGTTTCATCTATAATACACTCCCTCTCCTCCTTTTTTGATAAGCACTTTCTCTCAATTAAACATTTCCATACCACTTGTTTGGTGGAAAAATTGATACAACACCAATTGACTTTTTGAAGTTTGGTTGCCAGTTGAAAATGTAAAATCTATTTTTCATTATTTTTAAACTAGCAGGCCTACCCAACGTTATCCAAGGCAAAAGTATAACATACTTCTATTAAATCCTTTATCTCTCTCTACCTATCAGTCTCATTCTCATTTTCTTCCTCTCCTCCATCCTCTCCTTCTTTGTCCAGCCTATGTCTCTCTTGCTGAATATATATGCACAAACAAGTTTTTATATAATAGATCCCTTGAGGAATGAGTCAGCATTTTCTTTCCAAATAAATGAAAGAAACCACGTGAATATTTTGTTTTCCGGGGCAATGCTATTCAAAAATATAGCAACTTTGTGACTCTTTCGTTTTTAGTTTTTATGATTTAGCTGTATATACGAACACACATACACACAATTTTTATGTAAAAGATTATGGTGAGCATTTTACCTTGAAAAAAAATAAAATGGATTACATTACATTTTTTTTTTTCTAAAGACGCAAAATTGTTTTCACATTCAATTTATAACCCAAATAACAGACAAAAATCTTATTTCAATCACGTAAATTATTGATGAAAGTTAAAACAAAAAATTGGAAAGACTTCTCAGCGCGTACATCCGACCTGTACTTCTCTTTACTACTCAATTGCCAGTGTGTAGAACAGTTTCCTATAATAAAATTAAAACAACTAAAACCCATGTCTTTATAATTAACTATACACACTAGTATTATTGGCTGAGAATCATTTTTATTTTAAGTTTTTCCTTTTGTGAATCACAAATTCACAAATAAAAATTTATTTATTTTATTTATTTATTTTTTAATTTTATGAAATTCCATTTCTCCAGAAATGGAGTTGCATAAAAAATTTTTTATTGAATATATTTATTTAAAAAAATAGAAGTGTATGTCTCTATTTACTTGCCTTACGCCTTACATCAGGGCAAAATATTTGTTTTCTTGATTTCGACTTAGATGTTGTTGGATAATGATGCCATAATTAACACCGCAATACCTCAAGTGATAGCAAGAAAAGTAGCTAGCTGTGCATAGTCAATGATGCTAAATATTGTGAACTGCTTAATTAGACTGAAATATAATTTGCTAAGAAAACTTTAGCTTGATCTCTAATGTGCTATGAAGAATCAATGTGTTAGAGATCTCCTTTTCTTTGCTATTTTGAGTTAGTAAAAAACTAAAATCTACTTTGCACAATGATTAAAAAAAAAAAAAAAAATGTACCCATTTTTTTTTTTTTTTTTTTAACTTTCACAGCACAATTGAATAAAGATAAGTAGATTCACTAGAGTCTTAAACCTGGATTTTTTCTGAAAGATGACTTCAAACCTTATATTAAGCCTACTTTATTGACAAATAGACATTTTTTTTTAAGAAGGGACTATTTATATGCATAAATGTAAATTTGCAAAAACATTTTTTACATGAAAAATTGCTTGTCACTGAAAATATAGACTTAAGTAATCTGAAAACAAATGATTGACACAATAGAATAGCACATGTATAAGGATAAAAGAATAAAATTTGATTACATTAAAATTTAATGAAAATATTTAATTTCAGAGAAAGCTACAGACCGCAGAAGAAAGGGAGGCCAGACTTGTACGAGAGAAAGAAGAACGAGAGAGAGAAAGAGAACGAGAGAAAGAGAAAGAGCGTGAAGAAAAGCGAAAGAAAGAAAAAGAACGGGAGAAGGAACGAGAACATGAAAGAGAAAAGTGGAGTTCCTGCCGAAGCCGGTGTCACTCCAGAAGAAGTCGGAGTAGAAGCAGAGACAGGTAAGATAAATTAGAGCGAAAAACGCCATGTTTTGAACATTTTTTTTTTATTTGCATTGCTCAGACTACTAATTTTGTTTTGCTTGTTTTTACATTTCATCCAACGTAATCTCCAAACTGCATCTTTTCAAACTCTGAAATCTTTGTTGAACTCATCTATCTGAACATGTAGCACAGGGCACGAAGCTGTTGAGTGTCAGTTCGAAGTGACCGTCTTCCAGAGTTGACGGTTCAATACTTACCACACTTCAGTATGAAATTCAAGTGCAAAAAAAATGTACCTGAAGGAGGTTGCCATTTTGACATTTCATCAGTGAAAACTTTGAAAAATAAAAGCCAAAATGAGAATAGTAGTCTGAATAATTATCAATCCTCATCTCAAAGAATTCCAAAACATTTTTACTTTGAAAATTTATGATTATAGTCTTCATATATGCAAGACAAATACAGACATGCGACTTGTTGGGCACGGCTGTGTGTGCCATTGGATCTTGTTGCTATTGTCTGTACTGCCTTTTATATTTTTTTTGCCTTTATCTTCACTTTGTCTCTTAATTCTATTCCTCACAATTCCACCAGAACTGAAAAACTTGCTTTTTTTGCATCTTTTAAATTTCCCTATCTTGACCAACCGGGCTGGATATTATGTCTCTGACTGGTGTTTTTCAAATGCTGAAAACAGTTTCATCAAGAAGTACATTAGTAAATAATCTGAATACATTGTAAGAACATATCAGGTAGTCCTTATTGTAGTTCCTTAACTAAACCATTTCCTGAGAATATATTTGTTGAACTCATGGATTTAGCTAAATTGGTTAAGTTTAGTTTTGATGGGAACATGTATCACTAACTTGATAATAATGGCTAGTCCTTTACATACAGTGTTGGCCATTATTTTTTGTCCGATTCATGGACCTTTTTTTTTTTTTTTTTCATCAATTGTTGTATTTCTGCTATACAAACAATATGTTTTGTTTAAATCCTGCATAAACTGATTTTTTTCTTTAGCATTTAAATCTCCTTCATCCTGCACTGAAGTTTACAATGGAGAGAGTGGGTGTGTTAATAATTAGTTAACACTCTTGGAGCTTTTGTAGAAAAATCTGACAAATGCTTTTTAACCAGCATATACAGAAAGCCCACAAGCCAGGACAAGAGCACCCAAGTTCCCAATCAAAAACCAATATGATAGAAAAATTAATGTATTAGGTTTTCTTGCTTCAGTTCTAAATGAGATACAAATGCTCACATTCAATTGTTGCCTTGGCATACCATGATGTGCTAAAGATAACACTGCCTTACTGCTGCTATCAGATTTTGGCTTCTTGACTCAAATGCACCACACATTGTTTTTTTCATTTCTTCCTTTTCTTTTTGAAAAGGTATTCACCCAAAATAACAACCCAAAAACATTTAAAAAAAGAAAAATGTAAAACAGTAACCAACTTGTTACAGTAGACGACTATAAAAATGCAAACACCCTCTTAGGGATGGAAAAATTCCATACTTATAAATGCAAGACTTTCACACACAAAAGATTAAACACTTCAAAAGAAGCCATGAACTAACGCTATCTATGACAGAAGAAATACCAGCATCCCCAAAAACTCAAGTTAAATGGTCAAAACCAAAAACAAGTCAAAAGAGCAAAAAATAATCTGATCAACAAAAACTACAAATAAACAAATGTAAAAGATCTAAGTCACGAAACAAGGAGAAAAGCAGACGTCAAACACAAGATCAGTGAAGATGGAAGCCGAACAGGAAAACACAAAACTTCCTTCAAAAACCAAAATAATCTAAAAACAAATACTGTAAAACCCCGGTGACCCTAGGATATGTTTTTTTTTCTTTTTTCTGAATACAATGTTTTTCCAGCCCCTGGTTACAATATTTGCCCCGCCTTATGGTATTATTTAAGTTATTTGATTATATACATGTGTATTATATGCGGTACTGTATTTTGTTACTAATTTTTAATGTCATATCCTGGAGTTCTACTGTAATATTAATTGAAAACAAAAGTAAATTTGAATTAATCAAGGCACTCTATAATATTGCTGAGGAATACATTTCAAAAAGCTTTACCTTCCCAAAACACAATAAACTCTGGTTTGGCGAAAAATGCAAGGTAGCAATCAGAATTCGTCAAGCAGTACTAAAGAAATTCAAAAGGGAGCTAACTAAAGAAAATCTCAAATGTAAAAACAGTACAGCTAAAACTCACAAAACCATTCAAGAATGGAAAAACTCTGTATCAAAAATAAATACAAAAAGTAAAAAGGTTTGGGACATGATCCAAAAAATTTCAGGGAAAAATAACAGCAACCCTACACCTGACATAAAATTACTAGCAAGAAAGAAATGGTAGATTGTCTTGCTGAAACTTTTGCAAAAAAACTCCTCTCCCAAAAACTTAAAACAAAAAAAATCAAATTATTAAGGAAAAAGCAGAAAAGGAAAAATTCCAGTTTCAAACAAATAATACAGAAAAATACAACCAGCCATTCTCTAAAAACGAATTGGAAATATCCTTTAGCAAACCTCATGACTCAGCTGTTAGCCCTGACCAAATCCACTGTCAATTTATAAAAAGACTTTCTGATACGTCTACAGACTATTTACTGCAAATATTCAATGATATTTGGGAAAGTGGCAACGTCTCTGAAATGCGGAGGCAGGCCATAGTGATCCCTATATCTAAATAATCAAAAGACTCTACAATTCCCATGAATTACTGACTAGCTGTATTTCCAAAATGATTAACAGCAGATTAGTACGGTACCTCATTAGTCTGCCCAGTATTTAAAAATATTTCAGTACGGACCAATCAGTGTTCTGTACGTCATGAGTAAGTTGCTTGAATTGGTATTAGAGAAATTTTCAACCATTTCTGTAAAATCAACCTACTCAGTGACTAGTAATAAGATTTCTGTCCTGCAAGATCTACAGCTGATGTACTTATTTTACATCGAATTAGTGAATCTATCGGCAGGCCTTTCCTCTCTATAGTAATAGCTCAACATATCAAAGGTATTTGATAGGGTTTGGTATAAAGGTCTACTTCACAAGATTTCCAGCTATGGATTATCTGGAAATGTCTTAACCATTGAATCTTTTCTCTCTGATAGGTTCATGTAAGTAGTCATCGATGGGTAGAAGTCCGAAGTTGAAAGTATCTAACTAGCATACCTCGAGGATCCATCCTGGGCCCAACTCTCTTCCTTATCTTTATCAATGATCTAAATCATATTCTAAGTTCATTCGTTGTCATGTACGCAGATGCCATCTGTGGTAACACTTCAAAGGCTAACTGACCAAGATCTCTCTGGGTTTCTCTTCTCTGATCTTGAGCCTGTGGTGCAATGGGGCAAAAGGTGGTTGATTAATTTTAATGCATTCAAAACTAAGCTTCTATCTTTTCGTCATAAATCCTCTGATTCCCACTTGATCCCAATTGGTATGAATAGTTCTTGACTCAAAGAAGTTCTCTGCTTCGACAAGCTTCTGGATCTGACCTTCAGTCCTGACCTAAAATAGAAGACTAACATCAAATCTGTTGTCAAGGTCACTGGAAAACTGTCATTCTACTGCTCCAGAAGGTATCTCATTCCTCACGCAATCCTCTATCTGTATAGGAACCAAATATGTCCTGAAATTGAGAACTGTTGCCACATCTGGGGAAGAACTGCTCAAAGAACCTATCCTTCCTTTACAGAGTTCAAAACCTAGTAGGGGATGCCCTTTTCTCTTCTCTGCAGCTTCTTTCCCACAAGAGACGTTGTGAGCCAGTCTCTGCTCTATCATTTTCATGGCAAGTGCTCATCTGAGCTTCAATCTATGGTCCCTCCATTTTGCCAAACTTTCACAAAAAGAACTCTAGCTACAACCACTCTGAACAATTTCCCTGACTCTCTCACTGTACTTAAATTTAAACGCAAATTCCATGAGCAAAGCTTCTTCCCTAAAACTGCCTGCCTGTGGAACTGTTCTGCTAGACTTCTTTTCAGCTAACTACAATATGGTCGCCTTCAAGCCCAATGTAAACAAGTTCTTGTTGTTCCCCTTAAAGAATCAAATTCTACTCAGTTTCCACCACTGACAATCACTATGCTGTTGTCTCAGTGACTATCATACACTCATTAACCCTTATCCTCGAGTGGCATTCGGACCTTGATAAGTGGTAACTCCCTTGTGTGAAAAAAAAAAAAATTTAGCTGTGTATGGCTGTTATTTTGCCACCAACGTGCAAATAAATGACTTGAGATGACCCCCCCCCCTTTTTTTTTTTTCTTTTTGATGTGTGAAACTAACTGCATGGGGTGTACTATTCATCGATTAGAGGTAAAAATTTCACATGTCCTCCAGTTAGATACATAGGTCCAGGCAGTGGTATACATCTTGGGTCTTTATAAACCCATGAATCTGATATTGGTGACTATTTATTGAATTGCCAATTATGCTTTAGAGTGTATTCTGATGAGGTGCTATCTATTCTATTATGGCTTTGTTTGGAAAATCATCTCAAAATTCCTGAAGTGATTGCCATTTACTTGCGTCAACTGTCCCTGTGCAAACAGAATGAGTACCTCCATAATTTTTATTTTTTAAACTCTCGCTAATTCTGTTTTTTGACCATGTTTTATTCTGATTTCATCCCCTTGATAAAGATTCAACTGAAAGACATTTTGGTAGAAATTATGTTACTCTTGCATAATTTGACCTGAATTCCCGTCAAGTATCGATTGGGTGAAACCGGCAATCATCGCTGTCAGCCGAGCGTTGTTCAAATGTTGAAACGCTAACTAGACTTTATTTAATTTAATTTTTTTTTTTTTTCTGTTATGTTTTTAGTAATTTTTAAGGTGATATTAAGAGGGCGGGGTGATGTTTTATTTTCTGATTAGTTATTTATTTATTATTTATTTATTTTAATTGAATTTTTGGGAGTTTGATTAGCCAAGTGCTATCTAAATGGAAGCAGACGACATTCGAATTGGAAGAAACCGACTTAACCAAAAAAAAAAAAAAGCTGAAAAACAAATATATTTTCAAACTCGCCAAACTGAAAAATGACAGGCAAGAAAATAAATCTATACATGTTAGAAAATCTCATTGTCAGGAGAAGAAATTGCAGTCCCCCAAAATTGAGAACAGTGCAACAATTGTAAACACAAATGTTTACTTAAAAAAAAGATTGTGTGTAAAGGATGATTTCTCCTGGAGATGTACAAATGGATAGTGCCACCAAAAGAACTTGACTGAACAACAAGTCTTGAAAATAATAAAAATAAAAAAAATATGGTTACAAAAAAAAACAAAAAACTTACTTACACCTATCAATTATATGGTTAAAAAAATCTTTTCTTGGAGAAAAAAAACAAAAAAAACTTTTTTGATAAATATTTTGCAAAAAATAAAAAATAATAATAATTAAATGCTAAAATGAAATAAACATATTTTCATTTTTCAAGGTAGGTTTTTGTTATTTTTGATTATTTGCATATTTTTTTTTTTTTTTTTTTTTTTTTTATTAGTCTGCATCTGTTACGATGCTCAGCTGACACCGATAATTGCCAGTCTCGCCCGATCCTCAGCTGACACCGATAATTGCCAGTCTCGCCCGATCCATGCTTGACGGGAATTCACGAGAATTCTGGTTAAATTATGCAAGAGTACCGAAATTCTCATTCTCTTTTCCTCCTCTATTCATTGATTTCTTTTAAAGTTGCTAAGAGAAGAGAAAAATGTTTTATTAATAAGGGCCTATCCCTTTCTTAGTAATTATGGCTATTTTAGCAATATTATTGAAATGCATGTTAACATTTTGTGCGGACAAAAATCTAAATATGGATTTTAGGTATTTGATAGAATGTGTAAAGTTAACAGACCTTTTTATAAGTTCAAATCTTCCTAGTAATTTTAATCTTTGTTTATATATAATCTTTGTTGATTAGATTAAAACGATTATCTGGTGTTCTTGCATTTTTCCTTTTCTTAGGAAACGGCGTTCTAGGAGTCGTACTAGTCGCCATCGTCACAGATCAGGTAGTAAAGAGAAACACAAAACCGGCCGTCGGCACCGATCAAGGAGTCTTTCCAGCTCCAGAAGTCACTCTTCCCGCCAGCCCAATCATCGCAGTCGCAGATCCCGAAGTCGAGAACTGAAGATCCGATCAGATAGTAAAGAATCAAAATACCAGTCGAGGAGTCCAGATTCAAAGACTGGCTCTCCGGTGCAGGAGTTTAATAAGCACCGTTCACGGAGCAGAGATTCAAAACGACGATCTGGCAGCAAAGAATCGGGACATCATTTGCAAAATTACGAGAGGAATCGGCGCTCACCTAGCATGGAATCAAAGCGTCTGTCTGATAACAATACAAGAACCTTTCTACACATGGAGAATGGTGAGTTGGATTTTGTTAATTTTAATGATTTAGTCAGAATATTTAACATTATATCTAATGTCTGTCGATTGGTGACAAGATGCAAATTATACTGATCAAGCGATACGAGTTTGTGCATATCAGCATATAAAAGGTTCTTCCTTCCTTGATCTCTTGAAAGATGTGGAGATCACCGTTTCTGATTGGTGCTGTCTTGAAAGATATGGTGTTAGTTTTCCTCAGATTTACCATCGTTCCATCTGATTTGTGCACCTTTCCATTATTGTAATGTTGGGAGTTTTCAATATCAACCTTATCTAGTCGATCTTCCTCTGTAAATGGAAACTTGGCCAATGAGGATAGTCTGTCAGCTTAGAAGTCTTTAACAATGTCTGGCATTACCTTATCCTACATTGTCAATTAGAATCAGTTGAGAAACTGATGTTCTTGGCTGACACCTGAACTTGAGGTCTCTGTAGTCTCTTGTTGCAGTGATGCATTCGATGGTTTATGCATGCGGCTTGTCACGCAGAGGGGAAATTAATTCACAGCATAATCTTCTTGCATGGGCAACAAATATCAAGGAGGACTATGGTTAAGTCTTAAGTCCACAAGTAGTTTGTTTTTGCCGGAGGAACTATGGGTTACTTTCAATAAATTTTATATATTTTAATATTTAATCCTGATGAATGTTTTAATTTTTATTGTTCATGAATAGAAAGCAGTGGAGAAATACTTACCCTCGCTATGTACTATGCCTGTCACCCATAATACCAGGAAAAATTGAACAAGATAACATTTTACTGTAAACACCATTTCATCTTTAGCCTTCATAGGATTTTAGAAAAGTGTAAGAAAAATAAAAAAAAATTACAAGTGTGTTTTGTGTATCTAACAGCATCAAGATTTTGTAATTGGATTGGACAGAGGTTGTCAATCCAAGCCTCACCTGAAGAATAATTATTCTTCTCTGATTTTGTCCTGAAATGAATTAAGATGACATTTTAAATTACAAGAATAACTAGATTGTCTTTTATCTTTTATTCTGTAATATTGTATTTTATGGAACTTAGCACCCAGGTCGACACCAGGTTGTCTTATTGGTTATACATGTGTAATGTAGATTTAAATATTTCTGTTTCAGAAAAGCGAGGAATCTACAATGATTGTGACTATGAGCAAATGGATGAAATGCAATATGAGAAATATGAAGATGGCGAGATCCCATCTGACAGCCGCGGTGATTTTGACAGCAATGAAGAAACTGGCACTCGTTCTGAAGGTGACACTAAATGAATACTTGATCTAGCCTGCTTCTGATCCCATCTTCTACAGGTAAGTGACTGTCTGACTGAGCCCCTGCTCTTGCTTTCAGCTTGTCTTCTATCAGAGGTAAGTGGAGACCTCTACTGGCATGCATCCGTCCGTCCATTTGTTCACCCATCGAGGTTGAGCAAGAGACACGCATACGCACATACCACTCAAACGTGACGGGAAGTATTCGTTCGATGGCACCAGTCAAGTGAATGTTCTGGTTTGTTAACCTGCTACACATCTGAGCGATTATATTTTCTCGTATTTTTTATGTGAGCTCTACTTTCACTCTTTGCTCACTATCATGATTTGAAGATAATAATTTTTCTTAACGTTTTGTTCTGAAAGTTTTCGTTCTAAATTTCAGTCTACCAGTGTGGAACTGCTGCAGACCTAAAAAATGAATTCCTCTTTTTATTAAAAAAAAAATAAACACTGATGAATTCGTTGTGATTAACAGTGGAAAATTGTATGGTCGCTTATTATTTAGAGTTAAATGAGTTCCGGCACTTGAAAACAAATTTTAGTAAATAAAAAAAATAACATTAACAGTAAGTTAATTTAATTATCTATTTGAAAAAAAGTCAGTGATATAGATAAATCAAGAAGGGAGATAACTCATTTTATATTCCTCTCCCCATTTATAGTGTCATTTATGGTCTGATTCTTTTTGATAATCTATCCTAATCTCCAAGTTTGGCAATCTTTAGGGTTGATTACCTTCAAGGCCTGTTTGTCTAAGGTTTTTGCTGATGGTGTGCATCCAAGTCTTTTGGGTTGTCCCACTTTCTGCACGAATAGAAAAAAAATTCATATCTGAAGTGGAATTTGATTCGCTTACCAAGACGATTTTCTTTTGTTTTTTTTTTCATTTGTAAATTCCACAATTACCTTATTTGGGCATATTGACGAAATCTATTTTCACTGTAATTCAACAAAAATGTACTATTTTAGAGTGGTTTTTAATTTAAAAACCAAAACCAAAAAACCCTCAAATTCTGAGTGTCTTAATGTTATTGCAATGCAAAGAAGTGTCTAAGTTATTTTGAAAATTAATTTTTGAATTTAAAAAGTTATGTCGATCAAAGAGCCCATCTTATATCATCCATCTGTATTACACCTTTACTCCTTGTCGTAATTATGAATTAAAAAGGCAAAAATATAAAGTTATACGAATAACTTGTTTTAATCCCTAGTTTGGTTGTTTTGTGACATTTTTATACAAACGATAACCTTCAAAAGGTCACAATTTTAAGGAAAAGTTTTTCTTTTTATATTTTTTTACTACCTAATACACCTTCTGATGGACATTTGCAACTTGCTAACTCTGTCCCTTTTACTAGAAAATATTACATTTTATAAAAAAAAACAACTTGAGGCTATCTTCTTGATTCATTTGTTGAACCTGGTTAATCTTTCCCCCCCCAAGTTTTTAATTTACCAGCTTTTATTTTTATATTTTATGTTATGTATTTTGCTAAGTTTGTTTTTTTAAATGAAAATAATTTGTAGAGCAATTCAAAATGCATTTACCTGTAAATAATAAACGACCATACATTAGGAAATTATCAAATATTAAAATGTGTTTCCAGAATTTCTCTTTGACTTTTTAGAGTAAAAATATTACTAAAAGCTTAATACTAAAATATCAATTAATTTTGAATAAATTATTACATCAAATTACTTTGCATGATTTAAAATTATCACCAAAGACACATTTTTACCCAAATTATCTAACATATGAAATTATCTTGTCAAATTTTCAAAGTCACTCATTTTAGCTGACAAATTAAATTTTGCTTCTGACTAGCCATTTTCATTTGTTATTGTTGTACCATGTTATTGGCAATATAATAACATACTTATCTACAGTTGACTTTAAAAGTTTGTCCACTCCCCGATGACTGGTAATATGAAACATTTTTAAACAGTCACCTGAAAATAAAAATCAGTGAAGGGGAATAATTTGTATTTAAATTGAAGAATATAATAAGAATTGTTTACCTCTGACTAAAATTTAATTTTTCTGTTTTAAAATTTTCAAACAAACAAAAAGCAAAAGCTAAATTGGCTTTACTGTAGCCCAGGCAATGCCAGGTAGGTACAGTTAGAAAAAAATAGTTAACTACAAAATTTAAATTAAAAATGAAATGTTTATCCTTTAAAAACAAAAAACTCACGAGTTATGAAACATTTTTCAAATGTGCAGTTTGCAAAAATCTACTGGCGTGTCTTTTTTATTTTTAAAAATTTCTTTTTCCAAGTTCGATTTAACAAAAAACCTTTAATTCACCTTTTCAATTATCACAGCTTTCCCTGGCTTGGCAGACTGGTCTACTCAAGTCATAACGCCTTCCGCCTTCTCAAAGGTAACACTTATTGACAAGAGCTCGACTGTGGCTAATTACATGCAGTAAACATCCACTCTTATAATAGTTTTGTTAATTTTTATTTCCTCTTCAGTTCCCACCTCCAAATTTGTGTTCACTTTTATATTTAATAATTTTGGCTGTGCAAATTCATTTTAGTTCAATCATAACGGTTTTGTATTTCTTCTTGATGTAAAACTTAATAAAATGAAATTTTTCTTTAGAATAGGAATTATTTTTTTAGTATCTTTTTCATAGAGAATTTCACTTTTTATTTAGACTTCTCGAATTTTTAAGTAAAATTGATAATTTGGATTATTTAGGCTACTAATCTCGTCTTATGTTATATTCATGATTTTGTTGGCCAATTTAACATTTAACTGAACTTGAATAACCTAAATGGAACTTTGGACTGAATCGTTTAATCCATGTTGGGAGATTGTTCCATCAGGCATGATTGGATAGAATTTTGTTCTTTTCATTGTCTATAGTAAGGATTAAACCTTCAACCTTAGGAGTAATTAACCAATGCCTTTACCTGTTTTTAAGCAATGTTTAAATTAGCAGGTTTACATGTTTTGCATAGATTACAGAAAAAAGTAAAATGAAACAATCTATGTAATATTGTAATTTGAGATATTTAAGTTAATTTTAGGGAAAAATCTGAGTAAACATCTGCCTAAGAGGTTCAAACTCACAACCTCAGTCTCTTGAGTATGGTGCGCTAACTGAATAAGCCATTCTCTCTTTTTAATAGTCAAATGTTGGTTGAAACCCCAAAAGGCAGCATTCTGTCTCCTTTTCTTTCCCCATGTCAACTGAAGGTAAAGAAAGAGCAAGAAAGGAAAGATTCACGAGCAAAGATAAAAAATGATTAAATTAGTATCTGCTGATTTGGGTAACAGTTTCTTATTTGAAGAAAAAAAATTTTACGCCCTTTTAATTATGACTAATAAAGAATAAATTATTGACCAGGATTAAAAATTAAAATGGTAGAAATCAATTGACAAGAAAAACATTTGTCTTGTATGACTAAGACAATTTTGTTTTAGTTTATAATAAAAAGAAAAAAAAAACAATCACAAAAGTGTATCGAGGGGGATTCACACACACCCAGTCATTCGAAAAGTAATGCATCTTATTTTTTAACTTAAAAAACAAAAGTTGAAGAGCTACAGATGAAAGTGGTACCATTAAAATGAGCAATTTTTTTTTGTGTTCCAGAACTTATTTTTTCTACATAGTCATTACTATTCTCAATGCACATTTTACAGCAATAGTGGTGTTTGTGCATTGGTGTTTAGAGCATGCCTTGTCACTCACATCTGTCACCACTTCGAAATCAACAAACCCATCAACTAGATCAGCTTTGTAAATGTTCAACAGGCGCCAATGAATGTTGATGGGTCAATTTTTTCTGCATGGATGAATTGAACGACACATCTCTGCTTCTGGCGCACATCTATTATAAGGGTTGCTTTTTTAGTCTCACACTGTCAATATCTACAACAGAGATGAAACTTTCAGGTCATGAACGCATAAGTTCAGTCATAACAATGCAATTTGCAATTCCCTCTCATCCATTCAAGTAAAAAAAAAAAAAAAAGGAGGTAATACTTTTGGAATATAGTGTTACATCTGTAAAGGATGGAAAAACTTTTGTGGGGGATATTATATTAAGTATGAGAGTTCAATGTGTTGTAAAGCAAGAATAAAACTTGAAAAAGAACAAAGTCGACACAACCAGTTAGCAACTTCTCATATTTCGTTTCAACCAAGTCTGAGAGGATCATCAGCAGTGGTTTAATCAGAGAATGAGAACCTTCACACCGCTATTGTGATGCTAAGGGGACTGAAGAGTTAATGGAGGAATATTTAACACTTCTCTAAGATTCAGTACATCGCTATTGACACAGGGGAGATGTCAACCGCCCTCCCACATATTTTGGTTTAATATTCTTCAGTTAAACCACTGCTGCCCTACCCTCACTTAATAACCCTCTTTAATCTGGTTGAGTTTTTCTTTTTTTTTTAATCAATTTTCACCCCAAACAAGGCACAGTGCCACTTTGAAGTGGGGGCTACTATCGGGGACATAAGTTGCAGAGGCATTATGAAGGGAGATGAGTAGTAAGATGTTTGTTCACGTTACACTTGGACTTCTGCATGTCAGTACAGTTGGGAAAGCAGAATCCCGGAAGGGAATTCCAAAGTCTAGCAGTTCTGGGGGAAGAAACTATTGGAGTAAAAGGCTTTCTTACACCTAGGGATCTCAACTGTGAAGGGGTGGGACTTGGCTGCTTATTGGGTTTGTCGGAGGTAGTCACGTCGAGGAGGTACAAGTGCTTGTAGTTCGTCAGAGCATAGAGCATTCACCATTAAAATACTTGTAGAACAGGCAGAGGGATGCAACATTTCGTCGATGGGACAGAGGCTGAAGCCTAGATGACGGTTCAGGACCTATCAGGTTGGTGACTCTTTTTGAACCCTGTCCAGGAGTGAGACAAGCAGCAGATGCACCGGCCCAAAATGACAATAGTACTCCATACATGGGCGAATGGTGGCCTTATAGAGGTACAGGATACTTTCAGGCGTAAGAAGTTTTCTAGCATGGTAGAGAGAGCCCATCTTCTTTGCAGCAGCCCTGGCAATGCTCTCGATGTATCTATTCCAGTTTATGTTCCCTGTAAATGTTAGGCTGAGGAGTTTAAAGGAAGTCCTTTCAGGTAATGTGTTCTTGGCCATTGCTATTGGTGGTAGAGAAGATTTCTTGTAGTTATTGAAGGAGACAAGCTTAGTCTTAGCAGCATTGAATGTGACCATCCATTTTTGTCCCCATTCCACTACAGATTAGACTCTAGTGTTTCTGCCATTTCCTTAGATATGTGTTCATTTGTTTCCCCTCGTACTTGTTATAGAGAGTGGTGTCATTAGCAAACATGCCCATCTCCGAAACAATTTTATCAGGTAGGTCATTTATGAATATCAGGAATAAAGGTCCAAGGATAGACCCCTGAGGTACTCTCGCATTTATATCATGTTGTTTAGATGTATGACTGTCCAGGACAACTTGGATTTTTCTCTTACTTAAGAAGGATTTCATTACATTATGTATTCTTCCAGTGATTCCATATGATCTAATTTTCCTTAGAAGACCATCGTGCCATACCTTATCAAAAGCCTTAGATATATCGATGGTTACCGCTCTACCTTCCCCTGTTTTGTCCAATGAACGGTATATACGTCCAGAGATTACAGTTAAGATATCTGCTGTGGAACGGGCTTGCCTAAATCCATATTGTTTGTCGGTCAGGAGTTTAGCAGCTGTAAGATTTTGGACTAGGGCTTGATTAATTAAGGACTCAAATATTTTGGCGAAAAATGGGAGAAGGCTAATGGGGGCGATAATTTAATGGGTCAGTTCTTTCACCAGAATTCTTGAAGACTGGTACCAAAGAAGCGGTTTTCCAGCAGTCTGGAAAGAAAGATTCATTAAGGTGAAATAAATTTATAACAAATAGTTAACTGTTTGTGTTGCTTTTCTTTTAACCTGTATATCACTTGTAATACTATAGATCTAAACAAGGTATGGTATAATAAGACTCAGAATTCATATTAGAATTGTCTAAATGTAGCGAAACAGTAAAGTATTGGATAACTGTCACTTCTAAGTGAGTTTCCTGATGGAGTTTCAATCCTTACTACAGGTGAGAATGAAAATTAGCGCACGAGAACAATCTATCCCTATGGATTAAAGGCTTTAAGAGTTTGAAAGGATACACCTAACAACAGTTTAAATTTACATTTGTGGATAAATCAAGTTGAGGAAAGGAGTTTGAATAATCCAAAATGTACATTTTTTTCTATGTGATAAATTCACGTTTCTGTTATAATTGAAAATGTTTCTTGGCAAGAAATTAATTTCCTCACATTTGGAAAAAATTTAAAAAAAAAAAGAAAAAAAAAGTCACCTTATGAAAAACAAAATTAAATTATATTTAATTTTAATATTTCAGGCGGTCCTCCATCCTAGATATTCTTTGGTTAAAACTGATTGTATATGAAATTTTATGAAAAATGAATATTTCTGATTTTGTACAACATTCATTTCGAATGTCATTTGATGACATTTCTGTACCTTCATGCATCTGTTCGTCTTGTGTATGTTTGAATTGCAGATAAGTTTTTTCTTGGCAACGATATTTAGGTTCTTCAGAAATTTGCTTAGCTTGGTAATATTATTGAAGCACAGGGAGGAGCAAGTGCTAGTGTAATTGCAAGAATTAGGAGTAGAGATCCATATATATATATATATATATATATATATATACACTAGCTATTCCTATTCGCCATCCTCTAGTTCTTTCCTGTAAAACACACCCAGAAAGAACTTATCTTACTATTACCACTGCAAAAACTTTTCTGTCTTCCTCTACATACCTAAAATCAAATCTTTCAAAGAACTTCTCATCTGTTTTCCTGATGACTAAAACATGGTAATTTTGAATATGAACAAAGATTTGTCAAGCTGTCCTCTCAAATGTAATCAAATATTTGGATTCTTCAGACTACTGTTCTCATCTTGAGTCTCATTTTCACAACATTTCAGTTGATGTAACCTCTGACTGCTTTAAGATGTATCTTGTCAAACTCTGGGAATGTTTCTGTTGAACTTGTGAACTTACATGGAATTTCAGAACTGAACTCTTTATTTAATCCACGAGGGTAGCATGCTCTCATTCCGTCAGCCATGATGTTTTCAGTTGTTCACGGGATTCAACCTTCAGAAGAATGTCACTTTTACAACTGAATTTTTCCAACTACTTGAACTACTGCAGCATCAGTCTTTGCAGACTTTTGTCAATTTCATTGTTTTCAATCCTTTCATCGTATTGTTTATCACTCAACAATCATTAACTCTTATCGAATGAATTTTGGCCTTGATAAGTGATGACTAATTACTATATAAAAAACATAGAATTATCCAAGTTTCCACTATGAAGACAAAAGAATCAGACTAAAATATTGAGTCTGTAGTCTATTGTTGACTATATGTAAAATAAGCTCTTTTGTATTGCATAGATCTGTCATAATTAGCTGTAGATTCTAAGTATTCGATCCATTTGGATGAAATTTAGATTCTAAGTATTCAATCCATTTGGATTTATTTATTTTAATATGCAAACAGTAATACAAAGAACTAAAAAAGATGCTAAATTTTGGTCAATGTTTGGCCAGATTCCTTATCTTAAAAATATAAAATCACTAAGTCCTGATAATTTCCTCTTTTCACTAAATTGCCTGAGTTGTATCCCCACTCTACCTCTTTAATTGGGTCCCTATTAAAAAATTAATCTTGCACAGCCCCCCACCCCTTCCTGTGACCACAGTTTGACGGTTTCTTTTCTGATACGACAGATTTCTATGTATACCGTTCTATCAGTCTTTTGTCAGCACCGTGTTTGAGTGGCTCTGTCGCCAATGTTGAGATCATTGCTATGACTACCAGTCTGTTACATGAGACCATGGTACCTCGCCCCTTCCTCGACACGCAAGCGATGTTCACCTCTGTAAACAGGTATTTCTTTGGTCTTAGAAAATTGATATATGAAAAAAAAAAACGGCTTCATTTACACACTGTCTTCCCTGCTGATTTTTCTGTTAACTAATGAACTTGGGAGATATTTTTTGGAAGTACGCATGACTGCGAATAGATTGCAAATTCTAATTGATGTGTTATTTTTTTTTATTATTTTATTATTTTTTTTTTTTTGCTTATTTGAGATAAAAATGTATTTACATATAGAAGTATTTAGAATTGGCTTACGATTAAATCAAAAGCATAAATTTGCGATTCGCTTTTGTTGATCTGTCTCAGTTTGGCCCAGGGTTTGAATATTTAGAAGCATGTATAAATATTTATATATTATTTATAAAATTGACCTTGTGTGTATATGGCGAATGGTCTCTACCAAACTATTTAGTCAATTTTTTGTCTACAGACTTGAAACTTCATATAATGGGGATTTGAACCCGTGGAACAAATTTGATTGGGTTTTTAGCTGTTAAGGGATCAAAATTGGAACTTGGCAGGCATAAGTCTACTTAGTGCTCTATGCATGTGCAAATATACATTTATACGTTAAACTGCATTAATTTTTAAAGATTTTATATCCATCTGTCCTATGTCATATGGTAGTAAATACCACTGAATAGTTAAACGTTTTGATTTTAACTAGAGGCATCTAAGTTGTATCTGTTAACTTTTGAAATCACTATACGTTGGACACAATATAATGATCAATAAAGAATTGGCTCTGTAATAATACAAAATCTGCATAAATTAAAATATATTTAAGCATATTTTATGATCAGGCAACAACGGGGCATGCTCATATTTTTATATATTTTTTAATTTCTTTTTATCACAAACACTGAGAAATATCATTGTCTGTAAATGGATTCCTCTATCCTTTTATCCAATGCTCAATTATTAAACCACTGTCATTTTCATCCTTTTTCTCAGTATTTGCAATATTGGTGAGATATGTATCCAATTATGCTTATGATTTAATAAAAGTCTTCCATTCATTTTCACATGGCATTACTATTTACCTAACCACAATCCGAGCAATATGAAAATCAATCTATTACAATCGGACTTCAATTCCAGTAACTAAAAAAATATATAAAAATGGAGATACAGATAACACTTTGAACTTAATTCAAATATAAACTTTTTTAACCGTTTTCTTGTGAAGAAGCAAGTCCTTTAGATGATTGAAACTCGTGCAGTGATTTGGGACAGACATTTTTAAAACAAAAACAGTTTTGAACATGCATTTCTAGAAAACATTAAAAACAAGGAAAACTATTTAAACATAAAAAAAGATAGCTAGCAGGGTGATATCTTATGTATTATGTTTGGGAGTCCAGCCAAGTGACAAATCAACAAAAATGAGTCCCAAATTTCTTGTTTTTAATATCTATATAAGCTGATTGTACACTCACATGTAGGTGTTCATATATATATATATATATATATATATATATATATATAGAGAGAGAGAGTGAGTTTATACATATGATATAAATATGTATAGTATTGTATGTGTGTGTGTATGTATGTATATATATATATATTAGGTATAAAATATTTTTTTTATACAATCTTTTTACATATTTTATTTATACAATCTTTTTACTAATCAATTACATATTTGCAGACAAGTTTCTGTCAGGCCCATCAATATCCAGACCAATTCTGGGCCAATGAAATCCGTCTACAATGTGTAACAAAAAATTGCTTGTGTAAATAAAGTTCTATGCACAGAAAAAAAAAGTCTTATTATCGAGCGTAGTAATGATTCTGTGGATGTAAACCGATGTACAGATGTGTGTGTATGTATATGCACATGTGTGTTTGCATTATATACATCTATATATACACACATGTGTGTGTGTGTGTGTGTGTATATATATATATATATATATATATGCAAGTATGTGTGTGGAGGTTTTGAGGAGCAATATGTACATTTTTTTTTATATTTATAAGAGTACATACAGAGTGTTCTAGGCAAATGTGATTTTTTTTTTTTTTTTTTGTTTTTCTTTAAAGGGAGGCACCATATCTTTTTAAATAATATATTCTCTCAAAATTCAAAGATCAAATACGGTTCAAAGTTTAATGTCCAAGCACCATATCCGTTTCAGTGTCCAAAAAAATACGACTGGAGACTCGGATGTTAGAACTGATAAAATTGTTCAAATTCTTAGCCACTTCTGGGTTTTCCTGGAGGTTTTACATATTGTCTTCCTGCAACCACTCTCTCTACTTGATGGCTGTTGACAGCAATTCAATATAGCTGGCTGAATTGAGTCTGAATTCTTTATCAACAATGTGATAACCCTTGTTATAAATACACCTAAAGACTATCACAGTTTGAAGGAACTTGATCTTCATGGGGCAATGATCTTTGTGCTGCATACTCAAGGCACTTGTTCTGCATATTGTGCAACGGTTCTGAGATGAACCAAAGCATTTCCAGCTTGACTGGATGTGTGACCTTGTTGAGTTTCTTGGCTTTTGTAAGGTGGTTCTCTTGAGCTCTGGCAGTAAGTAATTATTAACCATAGCAACTCTTGCATGTGGTGTAGTGAAAATTCTTACTATTTTCTACAGTCACCATTCTGAGAACCATCTCTCTTGCCAACGTCTGTATTGTCTTGATCTTGCTATACTTTTTTTTTTTTTAATGTATGGTGATGACACCTACTGTGATTCTATCTGCTATCCATTGCTTTTACAACTCTTTCACAATTCTCTTACGCACATCTACAACTAAGAATTTTTTAATCTGGCACGAATCATCATGATATAGATCATTCTCATCCAAGATTCTGATGCTTTTCAGTTATCCATGCAATGTTTTTCACTTTATACCAAAATCAAGAATATACCATTTCTGAAATAGCCCTTTCCCTGTTAATTGCGGTATGTTGCTGGTCCTGTTCAGTTGTAGGAGGTACACCCTCCCAGGCTTTGCTTTCTCTTTTTTAGAAGAGGTTAGTTATTGCTAATCACCTGAAGCTACTGGGAATGTCTGGAGCTGGCCAGACATTTTTCGCAGGCCAGTGTGCTCCTCATCTGGCGTGCTGGCTCTACAACCTCATTTTCTGACTCTAGTGTTACATCTTTTCGCTGTGGGAAAGATAACTACCCTATTGTCTAGTCTCCAGCTTTCAAATTCCACAATAGTACACAGAAAAAGCTGTTCATTGCACTAAAATATTTTAAATGATTATGAAATGAAAGAATAAAAAAAAAATTTATATTTTTCTTGAACACTATGTATGTATGTATGTATGTATGTATGTATGTATGTATGTGTGTGTATATCTACATGATTGATGTGTATATGTAGGTATGCACACATTCATACAATAAAGTGCACTAACTTATACATGGTTCACAGTAAATTGTGTTCATTTCTCTTTGCTTTTTGGTCGTATAAGATAAGTATGATTTAAAAGTGTGAAATGAATTACCTGTTAATATTTTGATCTTGGGGATTTCAGCCTTTTTTCTTTCAGGACACAAAGGTAAGTGAAAAAAGGGGCAGGTTGGGCGGAAATCTTTAATGCTGAAGAAATCAGAACATCTCTCTCAGCAGAAATAGTGTGTAAATTTTAGTCTTCAGATATCGCAAAGATGTTCTACCAATGTGTTTAGCAATGGAAATCTTAGAGACTGAAGAAAAAAGAAAATCCCAATTTACCTCACTTCGCTTTTCCAGTAATGATTAATTTGATTTTAGACCTTCCTGTAATGTGGTTCCCTTTTTTTAAAAAATTTATACATCATTAAGATGGTTCTGACGTTTCCTCATTTCAGTTGCTTCCTTTTCACTAGAATTTCTAATCTACTTCTAGGGATTCTTTTTTGTGTTGGTCAGTAAACATAGAAATTTGCGTTAGACTGTTTAATGTCCTAATGGCAGCATTCATCCTAGTCAGGTTGAGGTAGCTTCTTTTCTGACGCACATCACATCTTAAATCATCATACATCACTAAACAATTTTTAATATTGTAATTTGATAGCTTAAATTTATTTTAGACAAAAATTTGTTAAAATACTTATAACAAATGAGCTTTTAACTCCTAACCTCTTTTTCTGAGTACAGTGTACTAACTGATTGAGCCATTGGCTCAATTCCTTCTCCTTCTCAATATTTGTTAAGTTTCAACAAGAGACATTCTTTCTGTCTTTCCTTTTTACTTTCTCTTTCTTTCTCCCTATCACCTAAATGTGAAGAAAAGAGAAAAAGAAAGCAAAAAGATTTCCTATGTTTTCACCAGTGAAAATCAAACTAATTATCTGTTTATCAAACTACATGCTGCTTTGTGTAGCAGTATTAAGATTTCTGACTGTGACAGTAAGATTTCCTCTGCTTTTCTTTTAATTATGACTAAAAAAAATAATAATCTGGATAAAATCAATGAAATCCTTTAATCCAGACAAAATAATAAGAGGGAACTTAATCCTGCTATTGCTAGAATTGTTTACTAAGTGGCCAATTATGGCTCTGTGTAGTGCACTATCAATTTGTCTACATGGCACCTGCTGGTGGCAATCTTATTTTGTGTAAATTGAACTCTACTTATGACTTCACAAGCAAATTCAAATGTACAACACAATGATTCATTTTATATTTCATTTTGTTATCAGGATTCACACAGACTTGAAAAGTCCTTGAATTTTGACTTTTGCCTTGAAAAGGCCTTAATTCTATTAACTGAAAAATCCTTGAACATATGGAAAATGTCTTGAAAGACCTTGACAATTGTATTCTTTTATGTCCAGTAAAAATTTGTGTAAAAATAAAATCGAAATAAATCTCCCTCTATTTTTGCTTTCATTTGTGATGTAATTTTTTTGGGGGAGGGGGGGGTATAAATAATCCCCTCCATCCTACCACCTAAAAAGAATGACATAAGGGATGAACAGTAGTTGCCAAAAGCAGTTGTAGCACTAATTGCATGCTGCTTTCTCAATCAGTGTCAAAGTTTGAGAAATTGTATGTTTAATAAGATATATACAACAAACTCTAACCCAACAGTTCACAGGTGGGCAGGCATACTATTAAAACTTTTACTCAAATTAGAATCAATTAGTTTTATGAACGTTTTCAATCATTTTGTTAAGTAATTTCGTGTATATAATTTGCAGATGCAAAGTAAAATAGAAAATTTAATTCAAGTAAAATAGTGAATATATTACTGGGACTGCAAAATGAGTTGATTACTACCACCGATAGTAACAACACACAGCTTTTTTTTTTTTGTGTAAACACACTCATCACTACACACACACACACACACACACACACACACACACACACACACACACACACACACATATAAAAATAAATATATGCATCAATAAATGTACCAACCCGAAACAGAACAGCTACTGATACTATCACAGATCAGCACTGCTGTTGCTGCTCTCTTCTCCAAACATACACACACACACATTAATGTGTGTACATATTAACGTTTTCCCCCTCTATCTCTCTCCACCTCTTTAAGGATGAGGAAGGTTGTCTGCTGGAGAAAGACAATGAACTTTTTCCCTTGCCTTTCAGCCTCCTCCTTCCATTCTCATTTGTCCTCTCACTACCACCCTATGTTTTTGATTTTGTCGCCGTTTACTTCTCTTCCAGCATTTACTCATTCGCAAATCCTGCGTGGCTCAAAACTGATTGCAAACCTATTTTTTTTTTTTGTTCCCTAATCGCAGTTTTTTTTTTATTTTTTATTTGTTTACATCTGTTGGTATGAATACGCGTTTGCAGGGTTATAAGCTGCTGCCAGAGATACAGTTTTATATTGAGGTATGGCTAACTTTATTATGCTCTGTCTCGATCAATATAAACCATTTATCAAAGGAGTCACCCTTTTTTTTATTCTTTTATATTCATCCCTAACCGTTTCTACAGGCATTTTAAAAATGCATCTTGTATAGAAAACAGACTGCTTTCTTTCATTTATAAATTTACATTTTATGCTTTTTTAATTTTTAAAACATAGTAAAATAATTTCTTTGTTTTGATTTAAAAAATAAAAAAAAAATAAAAAAAAAAAGGGGGCGGGGGGGGGGAGGTACTTATTTTTGATACCCGATCAAAAAGGGCGGTGGGGTTAACGCGTAGTTTAATTAAAAAAAAATTTTTTTTTAATTAGAACTGAAAGAACCTGGACTTGATTCAACAGGGCATCATCAAGAGATGTGGTTGCTAAGCAACAAATTCTGCCAAGTTGTCTCTTATGGCTTAATATTCTATATAATTATGTTTATGGTGTGAAAATACTATGCAAAACCTCACCAAGTAATTCTTTTTGACTCTTTATACAAAATGTAATTTTCTTTTTTAATATTGATTTTACGAAACAAAGATCAAATTTATTTTTCATGGATAAGATACATCATTAATGAACAACCCAATAAATCATATTTGATTATTATTCTCATCCTGGTCGTTACATTCATCACATTTCCGCAGGTGTAATCTACGACATTCTTCAGGTACATTATTTTATTTATTTTTTTTACATGGGGACATTCTAGTCAAATACTGTGTAGGATTTCCAACTGAGCTCTTTATTTAATGGCTCTGTGGATGAAATAAAGGGTTTAGTTTGGAATTCTGTACGGATTCTAGAGTTGTCAGAGTTTATATCGGCTGAAATGTTACAAAAATAACAACCAAGATGAGAATCGTCATGTGGATATTCGAAATAATACTGTAATTTTATGAATCGAATGTTTATGCATTTTATGAAAAGTATTTAACACTTAAGATTGTTCAAATTTATAAGTTTTTTACATGTGAATAAATTCAATGAAATTCTTACAATAAAACGATTGAAATGTAAATATTTTCATGTTACTCGATAATCATTTTTGGAACTGATATTAAAACATGAATACATAAAGCACCGTGCTTATGTAAACTTAACAAGGATGTTATTCTTAACGTAACAAGGATGTTATTCTTAACGTAACAAGGATGTTATTTTTAACGTAACAAGGATGTTATTTTTAACGTAACAAGGATGTTATTTTTAACGTAACAAGGATGTTATTCTTAACGTAACAAGGGTGTTATTCTTAACCCCAACCTGAACAAGATCATGTTGAATTAGATGTCAATTTTGTAATTGTTTCTTATATAGTTCCTAAGATTAATTTTTGACACACATTCTTTCATTCATATAAAAGACTAGCAAGAGAATTATCAGGCATTGCCTGGGAATATAGATAACAAAAATTATCTCCTTTATCTTTTTATGTCTTTATCTGTTTGGTCAGTGAGGGTTGAGGACATATGTTGCATGTAGAGAAATGTTATGAGAAAAATAGGATGGATGTGTAATGTAAGTCTTCAAGACGGGCCTAGATCTAAACCATGTATGAAGATGTAAGCAAAAGAGTAGACGCTGAAGGTATGATCCTGTTGAAAAATGGATGAGAGTTCTTGTGCTAGAAAATGTAGTATAGTTGAGGTAGCAGGTAAAATAGAGCTGGTCAAATAGGTTATTTTAGAAATCAGTTTCTTTAAGCCATCAACCGCATACCACCATTGAAAACTTGGTAAAATGATCTCTTTCTCTCTATGAACAGTGTATAAAATGGGGTAGGAGGTATCCAGATGTGGTTTCGTCAAATTTAGGGAAACCAGTGAATATTGAGGACATGTGTTGCATGGAGAGAAATGATGCGATGGAGGTGTGATATGATCTTGAAGACGGGCTATAATCTCAGAAAGATTAAGTCTTGATAGTATAAAGAGATGTGTACAGAGCAGGAGACTTTGTTGGTATGGTCATATGTAAAGAATAAGTGAAGAATTATTGGACTAGATGCAGAACAGTTGAGATAGCAGTCAGTTGGCAGAGGAAGGCTAAGAGAAACATGGAAGTAGTAAAAATGTATTTGAGAGAAAGAGGGATTGAGAAGACATCTGGCCAGAGATTAGTTTGGAAGTCAGTTTCTAAAAACCGTCCAACACATGCTGGTATGTGAAACAAAATATGATGAATGTAAAATGAATAGTATACCAGATTTAACATCTCGTTTCATTATGTTGTTCCTACGTTGAAACTTGTCTTGGTTCTATTAAATTTTATTTATTTTTTTTTAAATAAATTGTATATATGTATAGTTTTCTGTCATACTAAATATCCTGCACTTTGTGATAAGTTTTTTTTTTCTGCTTCTGGGAATGTGATATATTTTTCTCCAATCGTAGATGCTGTAGCAATAAATTTGTAGTTATTTGATGTAGCTGTTAATATTGACCGATGCTGTTTTCTGATCTGAAATTTGAATAATTTATTGGCCACAACCACGAACGCCATCATCGTCGTCATCATCATCGTCGTCATCGTCAACCATCACATGAGGGTGGTTTATATTAAAGGTCATCACTTGTCGCCAGCTTTCTACCCAATGTTTTGCTGATCATGGGAATACTGCATGTATGGATTTGATGAGCATACGGAGGTTAGTGCTGCTTTCTCTGGCCAAGTGTTTGTGAATGACACCGACTGATCGACTGTCGGGGGTGGGGGACATCATTTACGGACACCTTCCCTGTAAACCCCACATCTAGCTATCAGCGTTTTAGAAGGAACAGTACCTTGTTTTTAATCCAGAATGTTATTGTTGGATCTTGGTAAATTATCACCTTATCACTTTTTAAAATTTTAACATAAGAACAAATTGTATTTGCTAAGAAAATGCTCAAATTCAAATATTTATGCATAAAATGTCTCCAATGTATATGTTTAAAAAAATTGACATTTATGAAGTTATCTTGTCAAACTTTTGAAGATTGACCTAAACAGTTATCTCTGACATTGATATTTGATTTGGACTAGCTTATTTAAAAAATATTTTTGTTCTATGTTGTTGACATTTTTATTTAGCTTCCGTTTTTTCCTGAAGATACTTAATCTGGCTAAGAAAACTTATTGAAGACATTTTCTCTTATTGTAACAGATTAGTTAGCATGTGCAATTGTATTGTCTCTTGAGATTTCCAAAAATATTAATTTCAGCAGTGTGGTCTTTTACCTCCACGTGAATTATACTTTTTTTATGTTCTTTGCTATCAATTAGTGTCAATGACAAAAACATTTTTTTTTTTAACCTATTTCATAAAACGATTTTATCATGAAATTAATAATTGATTTGTGTTTCCTCATAAACATGCATCATTTTTTCTTTTATTCTTGTGCAAAAGCTAGTATATAGCACTATATAGATAAAGTTAGTGTGTGTATATATACTTGTGTGAGTTGGTCCTATAAAAATTGTCAAATAATTTCACACACTCTATACTAAGATTAAAACGTTTTCGAAAAAATATTCATACAAAAAATATCTCCATAAAAAAATCGAAATGTTAAAAAATAACACTTTGATTTAAATATATTTTACTTTAAATCGAATATAAATAAATGAATTTAATTAAATATCTAAATTTGCATAAAAAGTTTTAAATAATTAGAAATGGTAAATCTCTGCAGTAATAGTTGTAATAGTGTTTGAAATACTAAAATTGTTTCAGTTTTTCCTTTAATTGTTAGACTTTGTCTAACAATAATGAATCATTAATTTTAAGCAATTTACATTGTTGGAATACTGATTACTGGTTCTTCTACTGAATTTAACTTTGTAATTCATTATATATTTTCCTTAGTTTTGCTTTTCTTTAAGCGTTATTGGCAAACGTGTATTTATATAATTCTAAAGGTATAATCACAAAAGCACATTTAATAAAATGCATTATGAAACCATCACTAGGCTTTTATTATTAAAGTGAACAATTGAAACATTAGAAATTTAAAAAATGTAAAGTTATAGAAAAAGATGTAGATTCTAAAGATGTAAAGATAGAAGTGAAATAGCAACTAACACAAAATAAATTTTACTTTAATAAAAAAAAAAAAACTTAAATAGCAAAACAAAGATTTATATGCTGATGAAAATTTTAATCTAAAAAAATCTTAAGATGGCGATAGCTAATAATAGAAAAATGCATCAGACGAAATGTCTTGGGGGTTAGAGGAAGGTCACCATTTTTGTTTGATTTGCTTCAAAATGAGTAGCACTAAAATTTCAAAGAACAATACTCATTGACTGAAGAAAAGAATAGGTAGTGAGAAAGTAAGGCACAGACTCTAATTCGTTTTAAGTTTGTGTAAGAACAGACTGGCTATAAAAGTAACATTCATACAATTAGCTTGATTTATATATTTGTATACTATCTCTTTGTTTCATTTTAGTTCAAAGTTTTCAGAGGGGCTTCCTTGGGCTAATACTTGATTTTTATGTGAGATATAGATATTTGAATATTTCATCAGTTCTTTTACTTTTTAAACACTAAGTTAGTAAAGAAGTTGAAGACATAATTCTTCTCTCTTCATTTAAATATGTTATAGTATATCTTGTTTGTGGTCTCTTGGTTTTGCTGGATTCTGGGACAAGAATTCATTGAGTCTGGAATATCCAGTTTCATGTTGCTACATGAGGTAACCTCACTTGGAGAAGGTGCACCATTTCTTGTAAAAGCCAATATAGTTTAACCATACTGAGATGTTATTTTGGTTGCGAATACGAAATGTGATTTTAGATATTTAGTCAGGGTTTACTTGTAGGGTAAAGTATCTTCATGCCAGGTTGTCCTCACAAACTTCTGTACAGACTTTAAACACACCAGGATAGTGTCTAGTAGGCATTCAAGTTTTCTCTGTACGTATTCAAACTTGCTCCTATGTGTGTGTTTATAGATTAGATGCAAGTACTATTTTTACATTTATTTGATATAATATTGTTTAATTTTATGACATCTAATGATGTAATGCCTCATTTTATTTTTTTTTTTTAATTTCAGACAAAAATTGAATAAACTTTCGTAATTGAATTTTCCAATGTCTACATATTTGCAAATGTTAAAATTTAATTTCTTAGAAAAAAAATGACACAAAGAGCTACATAATAAAGTCTCAAGCTAATTTGGAATTCTAACGAATAGATTTGTTCCTCGTCAAGAGTTCATTCATATTTCTGGATGCTGGAACTTGTATAGTTCAAAGAGAAACAAGATTCAAAGTTTTCAAACCCATATTATTTAAGAAACATCCAAGGAAAATAGTTACCCAAGAAATCTATGAAAACTGATCCCAGGAAAGTTTTGTTCATGGAAGAATCTAAGTTCATCCTTGATGGTCATGATGTATGTGCATGGGGTTAGATTTGTATGCAACATGATTCAAGACAATTTGGTGAATCGCTACAAGATTGGGGTGGGATCATGATAGGTGTTGGCAGTGAGTTTGTGGGTCCTTTTAAAATTGAATACGAACTAAGTTAATGCCATTTCTTGAGTGGTTTGATAACCAACTTTTAACCAAATGTAAATCATTGTTTATGCAAGACAACACAGTTACGTTTCAAAGCTTGCCAAAACCTTGTTAATATAAAAGATTTGTAGGAGATTCGGACATGGCCTCTGATCCAATTAAGAGCCTGTAGAGTATCACTAAGTGATATTGCAATGGTAGACAGTTTAACAGAAAGTATGAATTCTGGCAAGCCATGAAAATGGCTGCAAATAGCTTATCAGTTGCTACAATAGTAAATTTAGCATCAGCTGTCGAAAACACTTTACATACAAAAAATACAAAAAAAAACAGTGCTGTAAATGATGCATCACTTTTCTTCTATATTTTAGTTTTTTTTCCTTTATATTTGTTTCTTTTTTTTCTTTTTGTTCAGTTTCAATTTTGTTATAGCCTTTTATATTCATATATTCTTTAAAATTTCTCATGCAAAACTTGTAAATATTGGCAGTAAAATTTATTTTATCAATCACATTTTATAAAGTGCAACAATAGCAACACTCATCATTTTGCATGTAAGTTAAACATTTTATAGATATAAGATTACATATAAGTTAAAATTTTAAAATACTTGTTTTATGATTTAATCCCAAGATACACTTTAAATTGAATATTCCGACAATAATATGAAATATAATATGGATAATTTCTTGCTGGTGATTAATAATTTAAAAATAAAATTATCTATAATAAAAATTTTTAAAGAATAAGTTTTAATACCCATATGCAGGGTGACTACCGAAAATACCATCTAAAAAATTCTTTATGCGATCTAACAATATTTAGTACAAATAAACTTCAGTCTATGCTTGACTTGTTCTCCAAGTTTAAGTCATAAATGTCCAATGGTCTTTGTTTTATGACAATTCAATGACATGCAGGGACACTTTTTTTATTGTCTACTAAACACTAGGTATGATCTTGATTTTTTTTTTTTTTTTTTTCTTTGATTTTTATTGGTTGGGTTATCTAAATAAATGTCTATAAAAATAACTCCCAAATTTTTCTTGATTTAAAGAGGGCCATCACAGTGCCAAGAGGCGTGTCAGTTACTGATAATTTTGCATGTTGTATCCAGGTGTGTGTGTTTATATGGCTAAATGTAGTAAGCATGTGTGTGCGTGTATATATATATATATATATATATATATATATATATATATATGATCAGCTATGGATTGAGCACTCTGGAGAGTAAATGATGGTTTATATTTAGCGTAAAAAGAATTAAATACTCTCAGTTGTTAGTATTGTAAAAGAAAAACATGAATAATTTCATTTAAATAACTTCTCCCACTGACACTTGCAGTTTCTAGCTCAGTCAATACAGGTTTCATACGGTCTTGAAAGGCCTTGAATTTGGAGCTTTGTCTTGAAAAGACCTTATTTATTTTACCTTGAAAATCATTTTTTATGTCCAGTAAAAATTTGTCAGAATATTCAAAATAAAATCCAAATAAATATATTTAAAATATTTTTGAAATATTAAAATATGAGGGGCGTGCAATAAGTAATGGCCTTGACCCACTTCCCATAGCAGTAGAGCAACGAAACTTGGCACAGTTATTAGTCTTTCTCTACATAGGAACCACCCAGAGTTATGCAAGTTATGCATTTCTCCCATCGTTTGATGCAACTCGGGAGACCGTTTTTGTAGAACACCCCAGGTTGGTCCTCCAACCACGACGTGACTTCAGAAATTAAGGTTGCATCATCTGGGAAACGCTTTCTTTTCAAAAACAACATCATGGCTGGGAAGAGGTGAAAGTCAGTGTGCAAGGTCAGGAGAGTAGGGAGGATGGGGTAGGATTTCATAACCACACGCCCGTGCTTCTGATCTGGCGACATGCGAGTTGTGGACCGGAGCGTTGTCCTCCAGGAGGAGGGTACCTTTGCTGATCTTGCCCCGCCTCTTGATTTTGATAGCTTCCCTTAATTTCCTCAAAAGTGAAGCATAATAGGCTCCTGTAATTGTGGTACCCTTTGCCAGGAAATCTGTCATCACTACTTTGTCCTGGTCCCAGAAGACTGTGAGCATGACCTTGCCAACGGAGGGCTGCACTCTTGCCTTTGGAGGTGGTGAGTCCAAGTGCTTCCACTTTATTGACTGGGCTTTGGTCTCTGGATCATAGTGATGGACCCAGGTTTCATCCTGTGTAATCAGTCTTTTGAAAAACTTTGATTCATCTTCTTGGCACATCTCCAAATTCATCCTCAAGCACTCAACATGTTCTTGCTTCTGGAATGGTGTGAGCGACCTGGGAATCCATCTGGCAGACACCTTATGCATATGTAAATGGTCATGAATGATAGTTTCCACAGACCCTGTACTAATCTTGACATCTTGGGCTCTTTGGCGAATAGTAATGCACCGATCTTCCAAAATGGCAGCCTCATCAATGGCAGAAGGGGAGGAGGGCGACCAGGTCTGGTAGCTGTTTCCACAGACTTCCAGTTATGTTTGAATTCACGATGCCAGCGTTTTACAAGGTCATATGATAGGGCATTATCACCATAAGTTTCTTTCATTTCATCAAAAGTCTCCTGTGGTGTGTGTCTTTTCAAATACAAAAACCGGATCACTGCTCAACATTCAACAGGCTCCATTTCACACCTGACTCAGTTCAAACATCTGTAAAACAGAAACCACAATTAGTTCATAGCTGTAATTTGCCACATAACCCGTATAGATATAAATCATTGCACATGCAAAATTTCAGCTAGATCAGAGAACTGGAAGTGGGTCAGGATCATTACTTATTGCTCGCCCTTCATATTTAGATATGAAAATAAAATAAACACATTCTTCTGAAATTGCATCATATTATTTCCAATGTTGTTGATACAAGAGTTAAGTCCCTTTTGCACAAAACTATGCTATCCATATACACTACTAAAGTAGCTGAAGTGAAATTAAAAAGTGGGTCAGGGAATGAAAACATGAACTGCAACTGAATGACTAAATGTATATAATTTTGTAGTTTTCTCACACATTACTATAGAAAGCTTTCTGTAAATAACTGGCATTTAAAACTACTTCATAACATACAAAGATAAATCAAAGTGACTTTTTCTGTTGTCACTTTTTTGGTTTATCATTGTTTTTATATCAAATTTTGTTTTGAAAACTCGAATTTTGTCTGGAGAAGGCTTTGAAAATGGACATTGGAAATCTGTATGTACCCTACAGTAAAAAACTGCATATAAACCATTTTTAAACTTGCAGTGTTTAGCCACACTGAGTCGTAAAGACAAAATGTCGGTGGAAGGAGCTATATAATTTAGATTTTATCTGAGACAAAATGAATAATTTTTCAAAGTGAATACCTGCTTAAATAAATCCAGTCAAACTCGTGTACAATTATTATTTCCCTTTTAGCAAATTGGGAATGAAAAAAATATTCCAAACTTAATCTTATAATGTAGTAAATGATTAATAAATTATTAATATTTGAAGTTGGTTGCTGCTGATTGTTGTTGATTCACACACAGCCATCAAAAATCGTGTCTCAGAATTATCTGATCTGCATGAAGTCTTAATTCGTCACAGCTGTTTGTTGTAGCTGAAAGGCTATGAAATTTTTACTGACCCCAACCTCTAGAGTAATAAATGATTGCATATGAAGTTGGGAAAAGTTTAGTTAAAAACACAAATGTTCATTACATATGTCCTTGTGGATCCTGATGTTCAACTGTAGTTTAATAACTCTAATACTACGACAGTGAAGAAGGGCTGGATTTTTGGGGTTGCAGTTTTTGATGAATATACAGAGAGATATAGCAATATTTCATTGAAATTTGGTACTTGTACAGTTTAATGAAGACATTAAAAAATGAAAATATCGAAAAAAAAAAGGTTATATTGTATGGAATCCGTTTTGGACTGAAGATCTCTGAAAAATAATTTCACTTAATTTGATCAAGTAGTTTTTTTTTTTTTTTTTTTTTTATAGTGGATACACGTTTTTATGACAGAGCATTGAAGGTAGCCATCTTTGAATTTTTTTGAACACGCCACGAGGAGATAACTCAGTTTAAAGTGCAGACACTCCCTCCCCATCTTTAATACTAGCTTTTCTTCCTAAAAATCAAACCTTTTGCTTGGTATCATAACAAATTGTGTTTTTGTTGTAAAAAAACAAAACAAAAAAAAAACTATTTGATGATATGAAGTGAATTTTTTTTCTTCCGGAGAACTTCATTCCATAACGGATACATACAATATAACATTTTTTTTTTTTCTCTCGATACTTTCATTTTTTAACGTCTTGTACAAGTACCAAAATTTGTATTGAATTTACCTGCCTTAGTATTTATTTTTATATTAAATGTGAATTGATCAACATTAGTTTCTCCAAACACTTTTTCTATATACTTTAATAACTCAAACTATATGCTGAAATATATTTTAGTTCTGGGATTGAGTTATGTTTGAAAGCAATTTTGTTTTAATTATTCTAATTCAACATAATTTATAATTAACTAAACATGTAACTATCTCTCTTAATCATCTATATACTTCTCTCTCCATTTCCTGCTCTATATTGATTCAACCACTCTAATTGCTTTGTGAGCATTCAAAAAATGTGGCTCTCCTATCAGCATAGTCATCTAATTTATGTATATCTGTACACATGACAACCACATTTGTAAATTAAACCTAAATATTTTTGCTTCTATATAATAATAATAATAATAATAATTCTAAATAATAATAATAATAATAATAATTCTAAATAATAATAATAATTCTATATAATAATAATAATAATAATAATAATTCTAAATAATAATAATAATTCTATATAATAATAATAATAATAATAATAATAATTCTATATAATAATAATAATTCTATATAATAATAATAATAATTCTATATAATGATAATATAAGAATGCTATGGAAATAAAGATACTATTTTAAGTTATGCAAGGTAAGAAAAATTTGTGACAGTTTTTGAATGAAATCAAAACTGTTTGTAATGGTGATGGGTTAGTGTTTAGTATATAAATACTGAAATGGCCAAAACGTTTTTATTTTATTTTATTTTTTTTAAGGATTATATTAGATAATTTTACTTATATATTGCATGATGTACCTTACCAATTGATATATTTTGTATGAATATTAATGTAAACATTGAAACAAATTTTTTTTTTTTTTTTTTTTTTTTAAGACAACAAAAAAACATGATATATTAGTGCAAACATTGACTAAGCATAGTTTTTTCACAGTAGGTGTACGCTACTAATTATAGTAAATAATAATAATAATAATAATATATATATATTCATTGATTCAACAATACTCACTATGTGAGTAGAGCTTAGAGAAATTAACTCAATGAGTTCCCCTGGTTAATGAAACAAACGTTTTGGCATAGCTCCATAAGTATATTGCTATACTATATACATATGATAAAGTGAGGTATTTAAAAAAAATTTTCTTGATTGTTGTAAATGATGGCTAAACATTAACAAAAATGATGCTGAATTAAAAAAAAAAAAAAAAAAATCAAAAATATTTTCAGAAAATAAAGATTGTAAAAAAAGAAACAAAACAAATCTTTATAGAAAACTGAAAGGGATGAGAAAAGAAAGTCCAATGGAAATAGTTAAATGGAAGGGTAATTTTCTTGGGTAGTTGTATAATCGCTAACTTTTGTGTGCATATATGCACACTTATATAATACATATTGCTCTTTATTATTTATTATTTTTCCTTTGCTTTCCAAATTAGTTGCAACTTTTATTAGTTTATTTGTTTACAAAACCTGTTGATGATGTTATTGTATTTAATATATCAAATTACCCCCCGTAGTATTACAGGCTAAGGTATCTATATGCAAAGATATTTAAACGTACAATTTGTATTATTACATGATCATATAAGATAATTCTCTCTCGGTTTGTAAATTGTTTTTACTACCAAATGAATTCGGAATTTTAATCTCTGATTAAATTTTTTTTTTCATTCATGAGTGGCAACAGCAGATCATCTAAGTGTGATAGCAAAAACAGATTTCATTTATGACTAATCAAAAATAAACTACTGATCAAGATTAAATATTCAAATTGATTGAAAATGCTATTTTTATTATTTACATACACAGAACAGTAGTTGTCATAAATGATAAAACAGATGTATGTACCTTACATTTAAAAAACAAAAAAAAAACACACAAACATAAGAATGAATAGGGTTTCTACTTCTAATAAATAAAATTTATTTTGCTGTTATTTGTAAATAACAAATTGTTATTTGATTCTACCTAACCATTTCCTTTTCTTAATTGTTGGTTCATGTTTAGACATTTATTTTTAATTATTTCCGTCCAGGAAATACTTTATCTGACTAGGATAATTTTTTTTTTCTCAGTTATTGCCATCTTTTTTATCAGAAAAAATTCATATTCCATGAAACCACATTTTTTGCTTCATTATGAAAATATTCTATTGGCAGCAAACTTTTGTGCAACTAATTATTTATATGATAGTCGTTCTACTTAATATGATAAAATAAAACATCTTACAGAATGTTTTATACATTTAGATGTCTATTTAAGGTACCCAGGTCAAAACCGGGGTTCTTTTTATTGGATGTATATTTAAAAAAAAAAAAACAAATAACAAAATTATTTTTCCAACTCTGACTCAAATAGCAATCCATCTCACATGATTTGAACTAGCCTATATTTTTGTTTTTTCTTCAACTATTTTATTGGCATAAATATTTTCTAAATCAGTGCTTACTATCAATTGAATATTTTTAAGTATTAAAATAAAGATTTTTGTTTAGTATAAATTAATTTGCGTTTTTTACAAAGAAAAAAAAAAAAGATTATATATTTGTATTCAATATTTATTTTTTCTTAAAGATTTTTTCCTCCCATCAAAAATAAATTTAATAAGCCAAGATGTGTGGTGTACAATGAAGGTGTGTGTAGTCTTTCCACCCCCTTTTTGTTTCTTTTCCCATTCCCAATTAAATATATATAATTTTTTTTTTGTTTCCTTCCATTAAAAATTTTTCTTTACAATGCCTTTCCATTTTTATCATGTCACACCCCTATCAGTCATCTTATTTTGCTTTCTCTTGCAGTGAAGCAGCAACATTGTCACTCATTTTACCCTGGCTACATCACATCACTATCTAACAGCAACAATACCAACAACCTGAACACCCAATGCCTGAAGCTGATGGTCATGACACTGACATCCAGATTATCTAATACCACCATCACTATTCCCACATAACGTCATGACCAGCATGTGCAGCAAGTTAGCTCACTCAGCCAGGATTCAGTGAATGATTGAAACCAGTTATTCAAATAAGTATTTCCACTTAAGAAACCAGAGGTATGTGAAATAGGTACCTACTGTTTCCTTCTCTTCATCCTAATTATTATGGTGTGTCAAAATGGTTCGTCCTCTGGTTAGATAAATCAACAGCTGCTCAGTCCCTTTTTGCCCCACTTTTTTTTTTTTCAAATTGCCTTCATTGGTTGGAATAGCACTTCAAGCAACCTATCCATTTGATTTCTCCCTCCTTCAAATTCTATAATTTTTTTATTACTTTATAAGAATAAAGTGTAAAGTATTCCCCATCTATAGCCCTATGCTGCTGTCCATTCATTGTAATATTCATGATTATATATTTTTTTTTTTTCATCCCAACCTACTTTTTCTTTTTAAAATCCTGATAGAAATAAACTTTTGCAAAAATTTTCTTCTGTCTTTTTTATTTTATATTTTTCTCTTTTCTGAAAAATGGTTCCCTCATTTTACAGAGTTTTATATTGCGAGTGAAAAAGTCGCATTTGCGAGTGATTTTTCAAAGTGACAACTAGAAATAATAAAACGCTTGCATTTTGATGATTGTGCTTCTTTTTTTGACAATTTTCCAAAGCTCATTACTGAGTGAAAAATATCTTTTCAACTTTTTTTTTTTTTTTTATAATAAAATGAGCAAAGTTAGATTATTTAAACAATTAGATGTTTAATAGAACACTATACTCTTCAACGAAGGCTGTTGAAATATATCCGAAGAAATTCAAGTTTTTTATCATTTTAAGTCTCAACATAAAATTTTGTAACAATTTGTTATGCTACATATAGATTCTGTTGGGAATGGTAAAAAAACGATGACTAAACAAATTGAAAAAAATTCCCAAGGTTCATGGCGAAATGGCATCAACACAAAGGGAATGGGAGATCCGATTCTCAAGACGTCGATTATTGGATAAATGTGACAGCAGAACACAATAAAACAGGACGAAGGCAGATGAAAAATTAATAAAATTTTATTTCTAGAAAGAAATGAAATTTAGCAAATATAAAGAGAAAAAACTGAAATAAAAGAATATATGTAGACAAAACAATCTAACATTGTTTGCTGAGCAAGCGATGACATATCAGTTATATAACGAAATTAACAAAAGTATCAGTTTGTCAATATAAGAGATATGTTGTAGAGATGTTTGTCAATATAAGAGAGATATGTTGTAGAGATGTTTGTCAATATAAGAGAGATATGTTGTAGAGATGTTTGTCAATATAAGAGAGATATGTTGTAGAGAGACAAAAAATAGGGAAGAACTCCAAATTCCTTTGATTTTATGTGTTTTTTCCCCTTTTGTTTTTCTTCAATATATTGTATAGCTGCTGCTTTTCTATCCCAGCAATCCCTGCAAAGCCCTCTACTCTGCTTACTTTTCTTACTTCCTCTTTCTCACGACGTCTCATGCACACACATGTGCGTTGATGTCTGTATCATCTCCTACTCTCTCTTGGTCCTGGATATGACCTTAAACTATATCCAGTGGTGAGGCCCCAATTTGCAGGCTTTGGGGAGTGTGGAGCCACCCTTTAATTACGATTGGTCCCAGGTCCACTCTGACCCGGAGTGGTAGTACCTGTTAGGGCCCCAACTATGGGTTAAATAGAAGCCGACTTGAAAACAACAAATATATCCTATTAAAAAAATTTTTCTTCCGAATCTTTGGATTCGGCATTAAATAACCCGAAAAGGATTGATATGCCATAAAACAACCAACCAACCTTTCTCTCTCTTTCTCTTGTTCATAGGTTCTCCCACTTTATTTACATTTTTTTTTTTAAGCAGACAATAAACAAAACAAGATATATTTTTTTCTCAGTCTAAAATTAAAAGAAAAAAATATTAATATGTAACAATATTTACAATTTCACTTATTTAAAAAATAGAATAAATCTAAAAATCGGTATGATGTACATTTAAAAAATAAATATAAAAATTGTTATGATGTACATTTAAAAAATGGAATAAATATAAAAATTGTTATGATGTACATTTAAAAAATAAATATAAAAATTGTTATGATGTACATTTAAAAAATAAATATAAAAATTGTTATGATGTACATTTAAAAAATAAATATAAAAATTGTTATGATGTACATTTAAAAAATGGAATAAATATAAAAATTGTTATGATGTACATTTAAAAAATGAAATAAATATAAAAATTGTTATGATGTACATTTAAAAAATGAAATGAATATAAAAATTGTTATGATGTACATTTAAAAAATGAAATGAATATAAAAATTGTTATGATGTACATTTAAAAAATGAAATGAATATAAAAATTGTTATGATGTACATTTAAAAAATAAATATAAAAATTGTTATGATGTACATTTAAAAAATAAATATAAAAATTGTTATGATGTACATTTAAAAAATGGAATAAATATAAAAATTGTTATGATGTACATTTAAAAAATGAAATAAATATAAAAATTGTTATGATGTACATTTAAAAAATGAAATAAATATAAAAATTGTTATGATGTACATTTAAAAAATGAAATAAATATAAAAATTGTTATGATGTACATTTAAAAAATAAATATAAAAATTGTTATGATGTACATTTAAAAAATAAATATAAAAATTGTTATGATGTACATTTAAAAAATGGAATGAATATAAAAATTGTTATGATGTACATTTAAAAAATGAAATAAAGTATCAATCAAGTAGGGTTTTTTTTTTTTTTTTTTTTTTTCACAGAAAGTCAGATTTAATGATTTTAGCGATTACTAATAAAATAGCCGACCCGTAAATTTTGGTAGTCGAATGGAGTTGTTGGCCTTTGAATTTTAACACTTGTTAAAACAATATGGTTGCTCCCGGATCTCTCCTCACTTCTTCATAAAATTTAATTTTCTTATTAAAAAAACAAAACAAAAACTACTTGATAAAGTTACATAATTTTTGGAATATGACATCTTTGTTCTGTGACAAGTGCATACACCAAAAAGACTTGTCTGTATTTTTTTTTAATTTGTTTTTTTTTTTTTTTTAAACCAGTGTAAATCCAAATGAGAATGTAAAATTCTTTATAAATTGCAAATATTATTTGTTTCATAATGGAAAAACCTAGCATCTCTCAAACACTAAATGAGTAGCTAGTCGTGAAAGAAGACAACTGAAGAAAAGATAGAAAAGGAAGAGGTTGACACTCAGACAGGAGAAGATGAAAGAAAGTAACTTCGCATGCATTTGTCAACAAAATTCATGTTTAATGAGTACTGAAATACTTTCTTACAAAAATTTAAAATAGTTTTTTGAGGCCAACCAAAAAAAAGGGCAATTGTTTGAAATGCCTTGAAATTCAGGGAAATAACACATGTATATATATATATATATATATATATATATATATATATATATATATATTCTATTTAGTTTTATTTTATTTTTATTTCTCAGACACATCTTAACCATTCTTAATTCACTTATTTTAAAACAATTTTCTGACTAAAGTTTTTCTCTTGTTACCATGACACATCGAGGTAGTAGGGGGAGAGGAATCCTTATATATTAGCTTATTTAGATGACAAAAGAACTTTATTTAAGTACGATACTTAATATAACCAGCCATGGTAAGACACAAAAAAAAAAAATTAGAAAATCTAAGAAAGCCCCCCCCCCCCTCGCACATTGCGTTCTCCTTTCTGGACACCTATTCCGGGTGTGTGTTTTCTTAGTTATTAAAGTCTATGCTTTTGATCCGTTACTTCATCTAAGCACCAGGAAGAGGGGCCCCTATTAGTCACCAATTCCTCAAGTTGTACAATTTTATGTAAGCTGATATTAAAAAATTAGAGAAGCTCTTTCTCTTGCAACAACCTTACACGCTTCTTTTCTTGTCAAATTTACCAACCGCGTTACAAGCGGATTTCTCTTTACGATAGCGGGTAGAACTTAAGCTGTATACTTAATATATACAATTCGTACATACTAAACTAAAACCACCTTGCTACCTACATCTAATCGCCTATACTGGACCCTCATCAGCTCACAACTTACTTTAAGTATCCTCGGACTGTTAATTTCTCAAATCCTATATCACTAAGACACTCTTCTGAATAGATACAAAAAATTCTCCTGAGCGGTTCAATATCCAGCGATCGTATATCTAATTCTTATTTAATTCCTTATATCACTTGAATTTTACCTTAAATCCTCATTTCTACCCCTAAGCAAAGATCAACACTGTATAATACTATATTCAACTTTTTAAAAAATTAGATAGACACAATTGCAATATCAGAGACTCCTTTGAAATGCTTTGTGCCTGACTTAGTCTCTGGACTCAAACAATTAAACCACGACGCTATGTACCGATAATTCCTCTTTAAACCAAAAAAAAAAAAAAATCCAGCTGCTAGTATATTACATATAACCTATAGATACTTTACCCCCAAGATGACTGCCTTTGTTTGTTTTGCATGACAACCCCCACTTTTTTTTAAACTCTACCCCCCCCTCCAAAAAGAAAACTCTATACCCTAACGTGTAAGTATACTGCACTGCTACTTAAGTCCTCTCTCCTGATCATTAACTAACTACTCTATTTCCTAAGTTGGCATTAAATCTAATCCATTGCACGAAACTTGCAGGGGTCCTAACTCTCAACCCTAAGCCCTAATAGACTGACTTTTCATAAATCGATACACATTAAAGGTTTCTGAGGCATGTTTCTGATTATACTCTCATCCCAAAACTAAGTAAATACTTACTCGCCATAGTCCTATACATAGATTAAAAGTGATCTATAATGAACAGCAACCCTTACTATCTCCTATCAAAAGAAGATATTATTGCGATAATTTATGCACAAACTGAACCGATACTCATCGTAATACAAACTTCTGGATATTAAGAGAAAGACGAAGCCATCTTCCCTCGTTAGAAGTCGGAAGACAACTTACTCAATGTCTAAAATTCCATACTGAAAACATGCCACTCATCCCTCTATATTTAAATATACTTACAGAACATGCCATAACTTGTATCTTCCTGGTATACCTGAACCTAACTCTACTCCAAATCAAATGTTGTATCTATATTGAGCATATATCTTATCTTTCAGTCGTATTAAATACTCAGTCTGGGCACCAAATTTAAATTTCTGATATTAAGTAGATCATACTTTAACATATTATCCTATTCCTGAACATACAAAACTATATCTAACCTTGCATAAATTCGTCTCGCAATCCAATGCTGTTGCAAATTTAGTGCTTCCACTGCTTGAATTCTTACCTATCCCCTCTCCCAATAACAATGGAAAGCATAGTAATGCCCTTTTAATCACTTCGAGGGGTAAAATCTTACAGTAGATGCTAACCTAAATAACCGTTTTATTTTCAGTAGATATTAACCTAATAAACCGATTAACTACCCATGCGGGGTCGTAGAAATACCTGGATTAGGACCCAGGCGCGGGGCGAACCCTCTCGGTGCTGATGGAACCGTAGATCTTCTCAGGTCATCCATTTAGAAGGAAAACTCTGAAGCCAAACCTAGGGGAGGAAGGCCTCTTCAGTCGTGGACGACAACCTTCCTAGAGCTGGTGACTCAAACAAATCACTGGTTGACAAACCTAAACTGCTTAAGTAGGGGATAGGCTCTGTCTATCGCCCGGCTCTCATACTCCTTTGCCTATTAGCCAGGCGTAGAGGTGCTATCACAGGGACTTGTCAAAATCGCCTAGTGGTTGACCTTGTTTCCTGACTAGAGCAATGAACGCCGTTTTTCCCCGCTCCTGCCATCTCCCATCCCCTGAACTGGACACTGGGGGTGCTTCAGTACCATATATGTCGGTACGGTGGACTGGTCTGACTTTGCCTAATGGATTGAGGGTACCGGATTGACAGTTTCCTGGCTGCTGTTTCCGACTGATAATACAGGATCCCTAACTCTTTGGTAGCGCTTAGAACAGTTGTATAATATCGGGCTGTTTGTAGTGCCATGTCGCGCATGGAAAGGGACCCTGCACTCATCCCCGGTGGGCTTTCCTGAGGCCACAATCCTGTGGGTGAGGTCAGCTGATGGTCTACTTGCGTTGCATGTCTGATATTCTGCACCCTTTATCTCAGACACTTGCTATTCATTTGGACACTCCTCTTTTTATGGGGAGCTGGTTTTTCCCGACATCTTGGGATAACTGCTGGATTTCATTCCCCTATAACATGATGTTTGACCTCATTAAATTCACACACCTGTCACTTAACTTTTTAATCATTAAATTAAAACGCTTTTCAGTTCCTGTCCCGTCATGGGCGAGTGGTAAGATGTTAGGATTTTTCACATTTTCTTTTTCACCTTCACCTCAAGGCTTCGGGTTCAAGCCTACCTGCTTCCCAAAACTTTTTCTTTTACACGGACAAATATCCAGCCAATGCCGGGCACCCACGCTAGTCTATATACATATAAAAGCAAAAATGTGTGTGTATGTATTTATGTCTCACAAAAACTTTCAACAGAGGCAATGGATTTTCACGAGATTGGTATCATTTTTAAGCCCAACATCTTGTACGACAAATATCGAAAAATTGGCCAAAAACATTAATTCCTTCACCCTAAACTGGACCCTTTTCTACAAGGAGAGGTGCCGAAAAAATTGTTCCTTTATTTTCTCTCCTCCTGCTACTACGACAATGACGTCATGTTTGACCTAGAAAACATTGACGTTAGTTTAAACCACCTGCAAGTGTTTTTAAAGGTTTAATTTTATCTGTTCTTTGGTGTAGGGGTAATGTGTCAGGCTTTTTTTTTTCGCCTTAGTCTCGATGCTTCAGGTTCGAGCTTAGCTTCCTACCTAAACTTTTTTCCTCTTTTACACCTTTTTTTTCCTTTTTGTTTTGGTTTTTCCAATTTTCATTAACATTTTTTTTTTATAATATTAAAACAGGGTCACTCTCTCCTATATACACACCTCCAAACACCCGAGTAACGCCGGGTACCCCAGCTAGTCTAATATATAAAAGGCAAAATGGGTGTGAGCATTTGTGTATGTCCACGAAAGGCTTTTTCGTCGGAGATCTTGTGTCAATTAGATTCCAGGAGAAGTTTTCTTATACTTGATCGTAATATCTTAGATTTGCAAATGGACATCGTCTCTATCTTTTTATTTTTTTAATTTTTTTAATCGAGTTTTAAAAAATTCTCTCATTTTGAGTGCTTGGTTTGTCTTTTTTGTATAATTAAAGCAAAACTAATTGAAGTAAACGCAACCGCCTGGCCTTTCGGCCAGGTAGTATCTGTTCTGTAATTGGTCCTTGATCAGTATAGGGGAAACCCTTCATACTGAGACAATCTATTTATTTGGATACTGCCAGAAAGCCCCCTTTCATTACATACGGCCTTGTGCCTGATTTGCTTTAGTGGGGAAGCAAATAAATAACATGACAGAAAGTGGAAAGCTTAACTGGCCCTCCTCCAGGTTTAAAAGCAACTTTCATTTCTGTGCCGACTCCCATGATTCTGAAGTTAATTACCAACTTATTGAATTCACTGTCCTCTTTGGCCTAATGGTTAGCAAGGAAGACTAATTACTAGGGCTAGAACAACAGCATATTCTTTCCATTGTTTGGACTCTCGAGTGTGTATCCGTTGATATCTTATATGCTTTTATATAGAGTGATGTGGTTCTCTGTTAATTAACTGTGTCGGATATATACTCTAGAGTCAAAACAATGAAAAGAATATTCTATTGTCATAGCCCTACTAATTACCCTATATTTTCTAGTTCGATCCCATCTCTCTCTCTTATCTTTTTTTTTTTTTTTTTAAATTTTTTTTATTTCGTCCTAGTGCCAATATCCTCCACCCGGGCAAAAGTTAATTACCAACTCATTTAATTCACTATTCTTCCCCCCCCCCTCACATTCTTTTCCTCCTTTGCGGTACAGGTTCGAGCCTGCCTGCCAACGACCACTTTTTTTACTCAACACACCCTGCCAAACACCCAGGCAACTCTATTAGTTTATTAATAAAATAAACTTGTTTTGGAACAAAAAATAAAAATTGCCTTTGTCTAGAATTTCTTCACTAAGCCGACGGACAGAACAAATGAAGTATAATATCAGAACAGATACAACACTTCATTTATTTTCTTTAAGATACAAATTAGAAGTTAAACGTTTTATAAAGCTATTTCTAAATATAATTTTTTGAAGCAAATAATTCTGTTTTTATTTTGCAAATAAACTGTAACTTTTTTTTTTTATTAATTAAAAAATATTGTAATTTAATTAGTTCTTTTTATATTACAAAAAAGATATTTAAGACCTTTTTTTTCTTTTTAATTTTCTTAAATCCTGAAAAAATAATTCTTTAACATAGAAGTGTTTGTTCTTTTTTATAAATCGGTAACTATTTTACATTGATTAATCAAACAAATTAAATATTTTACTTTGATTAATCAAACAAATTAAATATTTTACTTTGATTAATCAAACAAATTAAATATTTTACTTTGATTAATCAAACAAATTAAATATTTTACTTTGATTAATCAAACAAATTAAATATTTTACTTTGATTAATCAAACAAATTAAATATTTTACTTTGATTAATCAAACAATTAGAAACTGAAATAAAAGTAATCGCATCTTAATTTGAAAGTATGGAAACATCAATAAACATAAAAATTGCAAAAAACAAAACTACACATTTTGTCAATTTAATTTCTAAATGACACCTTTTAAAAGTTTGTCAGGTAACAATTGAAATGAATGTAATTTTTATGAGGTTGTTTCAAGTTTAATAATATATTTAAACTGGTGAGATCTTCAAACTTGCATTTGTCAATTGACTGAATTATTCTGAGTAATATTTGCCAGGTAAGAATACCACTCACTGTAATTGTTCTTGACATTTCTGCATTTCCTATAAATTTCACCTGTTATTGTCGTAAAAAATAGAAATAAAACAAAATTTCACCTGGAATTGATTCGATTCATTATATTGGAGTGTAATAAAATTACTAGAGTTTTTTGCTAAAAAGTGAAAATATTTAGTTGTCAATGAAGTGACTCCTGATGCAATTCACTATATACATATAGGTGATATGCATTGGCGAAGAGAAGTAAATCAAGGTTGGATTCAGTGTGATAATGTATGGAAGTAAAACCTGAGCAGTAAAGGTTGAGAGAAATCATAATAATATGATGGCTGTGTAATGCAAGTTTTGAAGACTTGCTTAGATCTGATGACCTCGGGAAGATTAAATTTGGATAGAGCAGGAGAACTTTTATGGACCGTCCATGTTGGCACAATGGATAAGTTTTTGAAATGAGTAATGTAGAACAGCTGAGTTAACAATGTCAGTGCAAGGAAAATGTAAGAGAAAGTGCTAAGTATGGAGTAAAGTCAAACTATAAACTGGACGTTAACCTGAGTATAACTTTATGAGTGGCACTTGCCTTGATGGAATACAAAATCAACTTGATTTATATCGAAATGACCTCTTCTGTTCTCTACAACGTTTTTCTCGCAGAAGAGACGCTGATAATCTATTATTTCAATCAAAAGTTCTCTTGTTCCTCTTTGAAAGACATCCCCAGCAAGAACTCTTCTTGCTACCACCATTGCAAAGAACTTTCTTTTTTATGGACTTAACCTCAAATGGAATTTCTATTAACAGTATTTCTTTCAAGAACTTCCTATCTCCGAAACACATTACCATTAGATTCCTTCCCTGTAGACTATAACATGGTCATCCTTCAAATCCTGTCTGTGTGTGCGTGTGAAAAGTCTCTACTAAATTCCTCTCTGAATGTTTGGTCTACAGAATTGAAATTTGATATATAGGGTATTTGGACCTGTAGCACACTTTCAATTTGGTTTTTAGCAAAAATTGAAAACAAAACAGTTGACCTTGACAGAGTAAATTGAATAAAACATTACTCCTGCTGCTAGTTTTGCACATATGCAAAATTAAACATAGCTCAAAGTCACTTAATTTTTAATCATAGACTTTCTGTAGACTTTCAGAAAGTTACTAAAAGAAATATGGGGAAAATAAACAGACAGGCATACAATGCCATTAATTTATTTATTACGGACTATTATCCCCATCCTTTAGTTGTTGCTTCACAATGTTTCGGCCAACTATTCATCTGGCCTTCATCGGATGGTAACCTCAACGGGATAGGAACTCTGAATCTCCTAACTGCATCCTTAGCAATTACTGCCTTCCATAGTTGTTGTTGTCTCACTACGTTTTTGGCCTAATTCTTAAATATTTATAACTCATTTATCAATGCTGTCATCTAAAATGTTGGACACGTACATTGAGTACATTGAGATATCAAATACATAGAATTACAGATGTGAGTAATAAAACAATATCCTTCAGATTTATTTCCTGTGTAGAAATTTGTTGCCAGGCTAGAGTTATGTCCCTTGGTAAAAGGTATATTTTAAATCTCATACAATCATGTAGACGAAAATTCAGATGAGAATTTAACCTCAGTTGCTGGCCTAATAAGTACATGACATTCACATATACACACTTGTGTGAGCTATGACAACCACAGCTACACACACGAATTAGCTGGAGATACGTCCTCATTGCAACAACGGACAGAAGTTTAAAAAAAATGTGTACAAGTTTAAAATTGCGTTTCTTTTTCGTCTTAACTCTCATGAAAGTTATGACAACAAAATTAATTTTTTTTCATTTTTTTTTATTTCTAGCATGTTGACATATAATTGGATACACACAAAAAAATAGAGCCTCACTTTTATTTTTCTGTTGATAACATTTCACTTAAATATTTGAACAAAATAAGGATGAGCACTGTACGTGAAAGCAATGGACTTGTGTTTGTGTGTGTTCATTGCATGGGTTGTGATTGTCTACTCATTGGCTTTGTTCGAATTTAGTGCTTAATTTTGATACTGGCTGTAGTATCAATCATGTGGCCTCAACCAGCGCTGAAAAAGGTGTTTTTCTTGAAATAAGATTAGTGTTAAAACAATATTTTATTTTGTGAATTACAACTTGGTTTTCTTTTCAAACAACAGGCTTGCAGTCACTTCTAACCAAACATCAACAAGTCACTTGACTTTACCCAGAGTTCAATTGAACACATACAATTTTTCAGTTTAAGGTCCAAAGATCTGTCTCTCAAACCAATAAAGAAACTCCCCTCTGCTCATTTCAATATATATTTGATACCATAATCACTGTCATTTGGGTTAGAGCACACAGCCAGCCTACTTGAAAATTATAGGCTGTTTTATCACTGGGCATAAAACTTACTGACCAGGGGATGAGAGCTATTATCTAGAGTTAACATTATTTCTGTAGGATTTCATGTAGTCTGATTCCTCAGGATGATCAGCTGTTTTCAAGAAACTTATATTTTTCAAAGAGCCAACCAATTTTTTTGGATACGCTTAGATACTTTTCCTACTGCAGGTCTTCCATTTTGGATCTACGCGCTGTGACAATAAACCTACTGCGTTGTGCATGGGTACAGTATTTTTTTTGGGTTGTGAACAAAAACAATATGAGTGAACAAAAACAAAATGAGTGAACAAAAACAAAATATGAGTGAACAAAAACAAAATGAGTGAACAAAAACAAAATGAGTGAACAAAAATCATCAATCAAAAATCAAGAGAATCTTCATGAAACTGTAGTTTTTTAATTAAAACATATTTCATTCTTGAAATGAAGGGGAAGTAAAGTAATTTAAGTGACTTACTCCTCAGGGTTAATACCACCAGCTTCAAAAATAAGCAAAACAAAAAAATAATGGTCTACTTAGGAAAGGGTGTCTTACACTGAAAGTCTTAGAAAAAAATGATAATTATCATTTAATAAAACATTGATCTCCTAAAAATTCCAAACTGACTTTACGTTTACAAAGAGGTGATTAAACTTATATTTAATCATTTAATAAATACTGAAACGTTATAATTGTTTTCACTTGGCCATATTCATTTTTTGATTTTAAAAAATACTTAAACTTCATTGCCCATCCCTATACTAAAACAAAAATTGTCTTTTAAGTAAAATTTAAGAAAATTTAATCAAAGAATTTTATATCAACATCTAAAGTTAAGTTTCTAAACTAAAAAATTTTTTTTTTCCAAAATGTTATAACTTTATAATGACATGAACAGAAAAACTCAGTATTGTCTTCGATTGAAACTCTGCATCTTTTACACTCAGTTGATAACATCATAGTTTTTTTTTTTAGTTTGTATTATTTTTTATTTCTTCTGTTTAACATGTCTTTTTCAAATCAAATGTTTGCTGCATGAAATTCCATCATTTAAACTCATTTTGATTTGCCTTTGAAGCCATTTTTGACCGTTATTACAAATCTGTCAGAAGTTGAAATGGAACTGTGCGTCAGGATATGATGTTACAAACAGGAAGTTTGAAATTAAATGTGGCAATGAAGTGAACAATATCTTTCTCTTTGATATGTGAGTTGACTGTGTTCGGACACTTTCTATTCCAAGCCTTATCTTCATTTGCCACTGGAGGGTTTAGGTAAGAGGAAAATCACATAATCTGCAAAAAAACATCAAAAAGCATTCTACAATTGCGGAAATGTGTGTTTAGGGTTTTTCTCTTTTATTTTATGTTATTTTATTTACAAGTGATGTATTTCTGTTGTGTTTAAAAGTGTAACAATATATATATATATTTTTTTGGTGATGGTTATGGATGATCGGTTGTTAGGAGGGAGATACATCCATTGATTCTTCTCAGGCTCAAATCATCAACCAACTCTTTTTAGGATGGTATTGTCATTGTAGCCACTCTCTAAGAATGTTTTATTTGGACATTTGTTATTTCACTTGATTGACCTGATGTTGATTACACCTGTATAACCTTTTGCTGAAAATGACCTTTTAAACATTGTACTTTTAACTTATTTTCTTTTTGATAATTTATCAAGTTTGTTGCTTATTTACGTAAGTGCCTATGTCAGGTTCATAATTTTTTTATGCAAATGTCCTTTTAGTATATTTGATAATTATTTTGTTGTTTCTTGCATTTGTCTCTAGGTGTAGGCTTTTATTAAAATGATTTCTCTGTACACACTGTCTAGATATCCAACAAAAGGAGAAAAGAAGACACAAACCTCCAACGCCCACATCACCACTATGACTACATTTACAATCAACCAACTACTTATGTGTCGGACAAACAGCGGTTTCTATTAATGGAGAAAATGATGGGCAGTCTGCAGTGATCAAAAAAATCCCCCTCCCCTGTAACACAAGTAGTTTAATATATGTAACCTTTTCAATTAAATGAGTTTAAACTATTTGGCACACATGAGAACAACAAATGCGTACTTACTGTACTTGTAGGTTATCGGCGGTGAATGAGCAAGAAATGATTCAATCTTTTTAGCATCATTTTTCACATGTGTATGGCCATTGATCATCCAGTTTATCTTTTAACTCCGGACGAATAAAGTTCATGCACAAGGAGATGTGTTGGTAATTTTAAAGGCTTTATTAGAGAGAGATTCATTCACATGGGGAGAGACCAAAATTAACTCTTTATAAAATAAAAGCTAAAATGAATTATTATTTTTGACTTAATTTTTGGTCTCCCAATTTATTGGAGAGGGACCTATGTTTTCAGTGGCATCCATCTGTGCATCCGTTAGTCCAGATGATTGCCAAATAACCGTCCATTAGTTTTTCTTGAAATTTTGCTACAAATTGTATTTCATTAAATAGATGTGCACAGTAAAAGCAAAATTTTTTTTGTGAAAATTCCTGTTGCATCCTCAGGGGCTCAAAAGAAGTAAAAAAAATGCCCTAAAATGGCCAAAAATGACACTTTTTGCCCCATAGCTTTTGATCCATCCATTAGATTTTACTGAAACTTGGCCAAAATGTGGAGGCTATTGTTCTTAATATAAATTCAGTATGGATGACCCTGGCAAAATTCTGGTTCACATCCCTCTGGGACTTTTAGGGCTAAAAAACATGCCTCTTTGGAGCTCTTTTTTCATATTACTTAAAATCTTGATATGTATGTCTATATAGTGGTTTTCCATGGTGCTGAATTCAAATATACATGTCTTAAGGCGTGAAACTGCACCGTTTGTCCATTTTCACTGGGATTTGGCATTCCCAGGAGCTCGAAAGGGGTCACAAATGCCCCAAAATTGCAAAAAATGACACTTTTTATCCCATAACTTTTAACGTTGGCCTTTCACACTTCTCACCCAGCACCAGAGAGGGACCACGCACGTGTGGCTTGTCTTAATTTAAAATTGATTGACAAAAGGACAGTCTTCAGTAGATTCACTTAAGATCCTTACATTGAGGATACATATAGATCTTCCCTTTGGAGTTTTGTTATCTATTGTTTGTAATTCTATTGTATAACATTCTATTGTTTGTAATTCTATTGTATAACATGCCTTTTTTTTTTTTTTCTTTTGTACATGCCATGCCTGTGCCAGTGAAGACATTTTTTTCTTTCATTTTTGAGAACAAATACTCGTCTATCTACAACAACTGCTGTCAATATTCTGTGTTTAAAACTAAACAAAAATTCCATGAGCAAAGTTTCTTTCTTAGAACTGTCTGTACCATATAGCTGCTTCTTAACTGATATGGTCATATCAAGTCTAATGTAAATAAGTTCTTGTTGTTCTTTTAAATAATTAAATCCTACCTAAGTTCCACCTTTTACTGATTGTGATAATATTGTCTCACCATCAGGACACTTATTAACCCTTATCCTCAAGTGACCTTTGAGCCTTGATAAGCGGTGATGCTTTTACTCTAGTTTAAAAAAAAGAAAAAAGGAAATTCCAATGCAACATATTGGTCTTCTTTTTTCTGTTTCTTTAGTTAATGACCAACAAAGCAGCAGTAAAAATTTGAAACATCCATATTTTACACTATTTGACATTTTATTCTTGTCTTTAGATATCAATGTATCTGTCATGCATCACCATTTAAGTATGGCAGGGCCAAGATTTAATCAATGTCAAATTGCTGCAAACCTCAGGATTCCACTTTCCACTGTTAGCCGAATGGTTATCAAAATCACTAGAGATAAAAAATAATCAATATCATCTTCTGATAATGTTCATTGGAGGCTCAGCCGTTGGAACAACAAGGACCGTCTGATCATCCTGGACGGATAATGGATGACACACACTTAATTGTGAAGCAAGGGTTGCTTAATCTCTAACTATTCCTCTCTTGAGTTGGCACTGTTTGATTCTAATGGCAAGGTGATGTTCAAGATGATGGGAAACAATGTTGAAATAAGCAGAAATCACATACACCACCTAGTATTCATTTTAATGTTAACCAGACTTAACGATGCTTAACTTTAGTGATCTATCACTGTGTGTCAGCATGATTTTTCCGTAATCTTCATTCATTCATAATAATAATAATAATAGAAATCATAATAAAAATAATAATAATCATAATAAAAATAATAATAATAATAAAAATCATAATAATAATAATAATAATAAAAATAATAATAATCATAATAAAAATAATAATAATAAAAATAATAATAATCATAATAAAAATAATAATAATAATAATAAAAATCATAATAATCATAATAAAAATTATAATAAATAATAATAATAGCGTCCATGTACTACCATCCTGTACATATGGTTATGCTCGGTGAAGGGGGATTGTTATCAAGAAAATCCTTGAAATTTTTGAACCAACAAACAAGAAGAAGGGAACTACAATTTTATTTTATTAAAACGGTTCTAATACATTGATTAAACTAAGTGACGTGTTTACTGTGCAGGTTGTTGTGGCCATGAAAGAAAGGAAGTACTAACATATCAATTTATTTTGAAGCCTAAATAACTAATTCAAAGAATAAAAAAATCAGCATTTTATAATTCCTGGAAGATCACGTTTAGAAGGTGCAAAACCACATTGAAATATCTGTACAAAGACACCATCCAATATGGATGCATTTATATGATAGCAGCAACATAAAGGCATTTTGTTGTACAAAAAGTAAATTAAATATTTCTGAGATAGCCGTTCTATGGTGAGTGATACATTACAGTCATGAAGGAATTTTTTTAGCACTTTTGCTAAATTAGGAATTTGCAACAACAAAAGAAAAAACAATCTTTCATGAACATAATGCATCACTCAGCGTAGAACAACCAAATATCATTTACAGTTTGCATCGGTAACAACCATGGCAAAAAGAATTTTTACTATATTATACATAGTTTTTGTAAAAAAACTTAATGGTTTTATGCCAAACAATTTGGAAATGGTGCGTAGTGAATTTTTTTTTTTTTTTATCTTCTTAATAAATGTAAGTGACACCAAAATTGTCAACAGAATTTTAGTCTAAAATAAAAAAAAAGGTAGAAAACATGAAAAAATTAATAAAATTTCTGTGTAAATTTTTTTAGTTGAATTTTTTTATTATAAGATTTGTTGAAATTGTTTCAGCATTTTTTTAGATGAGGATTGGTAACTTGGATTGTTCGGACTACTATTCTCATCCTGGCTGTTATATTTGCAATATTTTGACCAATATAAATTCCGACTTTCTTCAGGTGCATGGTTTTGAACTTTGACCCTTCTAATCAAAGGTGGGAATTTGTACAGAATTTTCTTCTAAGGATTGAACCTTCAATCTCGAGAAAACTATCACTTAGAACTGAATGTTAACAAATATTTATATAACAACCAAGATGAGAACAGAAGTTAAATAATTGAAAAGGAAATTGTAATTGTGTTTAATGTTCAAGTTTATTTATTAATTATATCTGTCAGACGTTGCTTGTGATATCATTTTAGTTTTTAATTTTTATTTTATTTGCACCTTTTCTAACTTATACAGAAAAAGAAATCAAATTTTAGTTGTAAACATTCTATTCTAAAATTGAAAGTATTATTCTCCATTGCTGATTTTTGTATTAAGGTGATTATTTAAAAATGTTTCATATTAGTAACTATCTGGCCTGAATTAAATAAGTTGTAATATATAAATCTATTATATTGACAATAACAAATAAAATTTGATTAATCAAGCAAAATTTAATTCGTCAGCTTTATTGCCATATGAGCCTGACTTTGAAAAATCCAACCAGATAACTTTATATGTTAGATAATCTGAATGAAAAACAAACTTAAAAAGCATTTATGCCATTCTCACGTCTTATTTTATTTATCCGGTTTTTCCCTAAAGTCTCAATCCATTAATCTATGGAAGAATGCACATGGTTAATTTAGAAATAATTTTGTCCCCCTTCATGACCACTAGGCTTTCGCAGCAAACATTTAATCTTGGATAGAAGTCATAAATACATGGAAGTCCAAAACTGTGTATTTGACAGGAAAATAAGTTGATTTGATTTTTAATCCAGGATTCCATCATTTTTACTGGGTACTTGATTTTACCTTCAAAAAGAAAAGAAAAAATATTATCCAAAAAATGTTAATGTTAGCAAAAAAATAATTTTTTTTTACTATAATGTGCATCCATAACTTTAGCAACTGGTGAAGCAAAACAAGTGCATTTTAATAAATCACCTTCATGTAATGAGTGGCAGTAGTAGCACATATTAATGAAAGGTTGAAAATTTTGCCAATTTTCTTTTAATATGAAAAAAACTGAAATATCAACTCTAATTAAATATCTAAATTGATTAATGTGATTGGAAAAGAAAGTATCTTTCTTTATACAAACTTGTGTGTAAACGTTGTCTCTCAAGAAATTCCATCAATAAAATAGGGAAAAAATCTGACTAAATATAATTTTAAAATTAGATTTAATTATGACATTGTAGAGGGATGTACTTATACTAAAAAATGACAACCACAATCTGTATAAAAATAAGTTTAATTTACAATAAGCCAGTAAAATTTAAATGATCCTAAACTTTAATGCTGAAGAGAAAAAAGGTCTTGCTCGCATCTGAAAGATAATTGTTAATGTGGTTTTCTCACTCTTCCAGTCAGCTGTCTTGTGTGGTTTAATAACAATTCAATAGGTTAGGATGGTTGCCATAGCAATCGGTTGTGTGTACTTACATAGACAAGAATTTTGCAGGATTGAATGTCTGAACTATCAAATTTAAGGGCTTTGTTTGATTTTTGAGTGTATACGGGAATTATTCCAACACCTTTTTCTTGAATATTATTGAGACGTATTTTACATTTTTTAAAAATTTTATATTCCAACTTGAACTGTTTATTTATTTATTTATTTTTTGCATAATATTCAACTTTCAATTTTTCTTTTTTAATTGAATAAGAATTATTATTTTTTTTTGTTTTGTATAATAAACTTTTGTTTATCAAATTATTAATTGAACCAAACTGTTATAAAATTAAAAATAATTGTTAAGATAATGTTTAATCTGCATTTATGAAATTGCTGGATTACTTTAAAAATTTTCAATTTTTAATATATGACGATTTTCTTAGAATAATAATAATAATAATAATAATAATAATTATAAAAATAAAAATAATAAAAACTGCTGTCCTAAGGAGTATCAAATCAAGTGGATCAGCCATTATAGGCTTGATATATCAATAATATTTTTATTCCGGTATGGGATCATGTGGGGTTGTTGTATTTTTATTCTGTTTACATCTAATTACATCTATGAGTCTATCAAAGGAACTGTATGTAAATCTTGGTCATATATATCTTTTATTAAATGTACGAATTGTATGAGGTTATTATGTTGAACGATTTTTAAAACGTTAAAAAATATCTTTGATAATTGTCCAAATCAAAAAGGATTTCTCCATATTTTTGCACAGAACAAATGTTGCTGAGTATCATATCAGAAAACAAACAACTCACACATTACCTCCATATCGCTGTTTTCTTTTTAAGGTTATTCAATAATTATATTTCTAGGTTTCTAACTAGTAAGATTGTTTGGTATATGATCATATTAGCAGTTGCCTGGCCAGAACTAAGTAAGTTGTAATATTGTAAGTTATTTGTTATATTGACAATAACAAATAAAACTTGATTAATCAAGCAAAGTTAGAATATTATGAAGTATATATTAACTTATGTTATTTGTGATTGGTAGGCATGTTTGGTATGAGTGTAAGTTATATTTAGGTTGGTAGGGAAGACATGGATATAATGTGTATATCTGGAGAGAAAGGGTGGGGGTATGATAACATGATCTTGATTTTTCCTTTCTATGTTCAATCACCACTTCCTGCTATTTCCTGATGCCGTTTTTGAAAATTATGACTCGGTTTCATTCAGTTTCAGAATTTCTTACATTAATCGTGACCTACTTGACCTACTTGACTTGACTCTTACAAAACAATTATATTTAGAGGAAGTTGGCATAACTTTTACTTAATCAATTTACTATCACTCTCACATCAAACACATCAGTATTTAATTTTCTTATTCCATCATATTATCTTTCACCCAAGATAACTTCCATACATAAATACTGACAGCTCTCTCCACCTTGTTATCTTATTTTTTATGCTGCTTTGATTGGATGACTATAATCCTATTAATGGAATACTAGAATATAATTACTGAACACTAAAAAACGTGACATTTCCTGTTACTCCATTAAGGATTTTATTGCAGTAAACATAAATTCTTAAACTGCAATGGTTCTGTTCTTACAAAAATTATAAAAAATACTCTCATTCTTCACATATAAACTATGTTCAATCCTCCATTTATAAAATGGATGCTCACTCAAATTTTTTATTTTAACAATTTGTTATCATGGAATGAAGGAATATTATTGATAAAATAATTCCTACTAGCATAACACTTATGAAACAAAAATGCAATCCAATTTAAATAATTTATGTCACTAAAATAGGATTTCGATTATTTATTCCTCAATCCTGCTACTAAACCTCATAAATTTTATTAAATATATAAATTGTATAAGGTTAATATGTTGAACGATTTTTTAAAAGGTTTGCCCAAATCAAAAAGGATTTCTGCATATTTTTGCACAGAACAAATGTTGGTGAGTATCACATCATAAAAACCAACAACTCACACATTACCTCCATGTTATTGAGTGGTGACTAAGTATTTGAAGGATTTAACATAAAAACAATACCTATTAGTATCACACTCCTGAAAAAAAGAAAATTATAAATCTTATCTAATTTAAATAATTTATGCTATTAGAATTGGATTTCGTTTATTGCATAACTCCATAACTAAGGCTAAAAATTTTATTAAATGTACAAATTATTTAAAGTAATTTATGATTTTTGAAAGGTTGAAAAAATATTTACAAAACTGCATCATTTTAAAACATGTCCTCCTTTCCCATCTCTTCCTACTAAACATTATTTTCACTGCCACATGTTTACTTGAAAATGTTCTTTGTATCTCATATGTAATATTAATTTAATTTTGATATTTTTGCAGTTTACGAACAATGTCATTTTCTTAAGACTTTTAAAGTTAGATCCAACTTTTATGGAATCTTTTATTTATTACATTGTCAGTTCAAAGTACAGAATAGTTAACATATTAAAAATATGTCCTTTTGCACGATGTGTAAACTGCAGAACTACCAGATATGATTACGCAGATACAATAGGGGGTGGCGTCTTTACTTCTGAAGTGTATGGATCATGGTATTTTCTGCATTTGATTTTCAAGTTAAATGCACTTTTTACAATATCTTTTGTTTATGACATTTGTACATGATAGCAAAGAATAGTTAACATGTTAAGAATGTAATTCTAAATTTCAGCACCAACCATAAACGACAAAGATATTCCATATTTTAGTACTTCTGCAGTTTATGAACTGTCCTAGTTTCTGGATAGAATTTTCAAGTTACATTCAATTTTTACGATATCATCCATTTATTAAATTGTTAGATGAAAGTACAGAATAGTTAACATGATAACAATGGGTTTCTAAGTAATAACATTGTAATTGCAGGATGGTCCATAAACTTGAATTTCTACCTGTTATTCTTCTAATAATTTTCATTTTAAAGTTGTAGATACAAGAATGTTTTTATTCAATGAGAAAAATATTGTAACATAGTTGTAACATGCCAACTCTTGGGACACACACCTCATATGCAGACAGCCACAAGCAAACAAAAACAATGAAAGAATTCAACTTACTCTCTTGTACACTTGAAACAACTGACATTTATTTATAGGTCCATCTAGAATAACACTTTGTCTCTTGTTCAAAAGTTTTATCGTATTCCTATATGCTTAACAAGAGTTTACCATGTCGAACATGTGGTACTCTGTCTCTGTCTGGCCATATTTAGAACATGTCTTTCCTTGTTGCTCTCGGCCACATGTGTAACACGTTTATTTCTCACCTTCTCAGTCACATTTTTCTTTTTTATAATCTTTTTCTTTCCTTCTTCCTTGCTGCGACATCACCTCACACATGACTGTGTCATTTGCATAGGTTGGCTGCTGCCATATGCATGTCCATGCTTTGTTACAATGTCACAAAGTAATCAATTTTATCCTGTTTAAGTTAACACTATAGATCAGTATACACAAACGGCACCACATGACACGATCACACTGAATCGTTGAGTGTTAGGCATGGAATTTCTTTAGTTAATCTACTTGCTCAGGCAACACCAGGACACAAAGCCACTAGTAACTTTTGTAATAAGGGAAGCATAATAAGAAAGATCTCAGAACAAATGGATAGGTCTTGCATTTTTCATATGATGCAGTGTTTTTTTAGACTTATAAACTAATAGGTGAGGACTTTTGGTGAGTTATGTGTCAGTCCATTTGGCTAGTCGAAATTTTTTTTTTTGTGAGGGCATAGTTTGAAGATTTCAGTTTTGATGTTCATACAGTATATGGAAAGATTATTAATCACCTGTAGGATCTTGAATTTGTCTGCAATGCATAGTGCATAGTTCCTGAAAGTAGGGATATAAAGTATTTATCGATGATTCTTCATTTAATTGTATAGGGAGTACTGGACTATTTGTAGCTTCCATATTGTGGTTGCTAGGTAGATAATGCCTCTTTTTCATAAATATTTTAAAGTGTACAAATAACACTTGAAGTAGGAGGCATAGAATCTTTGTTTGAAAGTTCCTTGAGTCATTCCAATGTAAATTTCTTCATTCTTGGAGTTTGCATCAGATATGCCTTTGGATTCATAGAACATCATCTTTCCCTTTTTAGCACAAGCAGTAAGAGAATTAATCAGTAGGAGAATAGATTGGAGTTGTGGATTATGAAGTTATCAATACACACGCACCCAGTAAATTAAAACAGTTGACCACATCAGAATTTAATTCACTCGTTGATCAATACATGATCCTATACACTGTCACCTCTAAATATGAATACGTCACTTAAAATGGACAAACATACAGCATTTGTAACTAACAAATTATTAAATAATACTAAGCCACAATTAGAGTCCATATAGTAATATAGGCCACCGCCATAAATTCATTATTCCCCCCAACAAACAAATTCAATGGATGATAAAACCAATTATCTTCAAATCTTATCTTTCTCTTATCAATTAAATATGGCTATGATTCATCATAAGGCTGGTATCAGTTAGAAGCAATCTGGCATTCGTGTTTAAAATCTCAATGTGAAACATTTGCCACATCTAGTCACAGTAATACTGCGGAAGAGCTAAGAATTATTATATGTTTGATATATATTAGCTGTACTTTGGGGTTCATCAATGTAATTTTAGTTTAAATATTTGGAGATTGTAATTTTAGTTTAAATATTTGGAGATTGTAATTTTAGTTTAAATATTTGGAGATTGCACATTTTTAAATTATAGAAGAAAATAAAAAAAATTTTCAGTTCTTATTATTTTATTATTTCAATAACTAATAAAATTTAGATAAAAATATAATATTGTGTATGTTAGGTACAGGTGAAAAGCACAAATATTGTAACAGAATGTTAATAGACAGAAAGATAATGATCCTTGAGATAATTCCACAAAATTATTTGTAGCAAATATTGAATCAAAAATAATCTCACCAGATTATTTTTAGCAAATATTGAATCAAAAATAATCTCACCAGATTATTTTTAGCAAATATTGAATCAAAAATAATCTCACCAGATTATTTTTAGCAAATATTGAATCAAAAATAATCTCACCAGATTATTTTTAGCAAATATTTAATCACAAATAATCTCACCAGATTATTTTTAGCAAATATTATTTAATCACAAATAATCTCACCAGATTATTTTTAGCAAATATTATTGTATCGCAAATAATCTTGTGAATAGTATTAATGATTCCATGGGTAGCATTTAAGGGATAGGTTACTTTGTACTTTGATTATCCATGTCAAGAGGCAATGAGTCTATAATAAAAGGTACATTTTTTTTTCAAAAAGTTGAATGACAGACATTTTAGGTATGGTTCAAAAAATGAATAACATTGAACTTACTGCGTCATCAGCAAATGAAGCATTAGCATACGACCATGTTGATTGACCATTAGTAAACTTGACATTGCGATTCTGTTGGGACTTTCTATGGATGAGACAAAAAAAAAAAATGTTAAAACAATAATGTCAAGATGGAAAGCAATTAACACTGTGATATTATGGACATCTCCCTTTTCCGTCCAGAGCCAGAGCAGAACAAAAGTATAGAAAGTGAGATCAATAAAAAAAAAATGATGCCGGTGGGGGGGGGGGGGTGCACGGACGACATTAGTATGAGTGGTCAACTAGAAGTGGCTGATTAAGCAAACACAGAAATAGTCAGTTTCTATTAATTAGGTGTGGCAGTGACAGAGACAAAAGACCGGATGTAGGATTTCTGATCCTGTTGTGAATATATTTACAAGTTTTGAGTTTGTTTACAGTCAGATTTTGATTGGAGACTGTTGAAAATGGTTGGCAGTTTAGCAGTCCCTTGGAGTGAACCTTTGTAGATGATGAGATGAACTAATCAACCAACTGACAAAGATGTCTCGACAGGTATCAACAGACCCACATTCCGAGCACAACTGGTAGAGAGTTGTATTTTCTTTTGTTGTTCTATTTTCATATTTGTAAACCAGTGCTTACCTTCTCAAGATGACACAGTTGAGAGCAAGAAGAAGAAAAGAGATGAGGATGGATAGAAAACCACAGCAAACATTGTGGTCAATAATTGTCAGGAGGAATGCACATGGCTATACGAAACAAACGGATCCTCTCTCAACTATTCTTTTCTGTGTTTTGTCAGTATTCACTTGTTTTCTAAATAATATAATTAGATAAAGGAAATTCGAATAAGGTATGCATGTGCAACTTAATGACCCACATAAACATTGACCAACCAAATACACCTGTGCTAAGAAACAGTAAACTCTATAACCTTTTATGCAGTTGTTAGAAAAAAACATATTCTTCAATCCAAGATGTCTACATTGACATTGAGACTCATGACTGGCATCTTCGTGCCAACTTATAACCTTTACTTCCAACTACTAAAGTAACCTGTTTTGTCAACTCTTTCCTGTCAACAACATCAATGACGATATGGCATACTTTACCATGCTAGGCAAAATCTGCCCCCTCCCATGGTCAATAACTACAAGGAAGCCCCAATGACATGGACTGTGTGATACCATCGAATCACCCCCCCCCTCCCAATGTTAGAAAGTAAAAATTATATAAAAAAAAGATAGTTTATGGACAGTTTTATGAATGGTAATGAATTTTGCAACAGTTTACAGACAGTCTTGAGTTTGCAACAGTTGTGGAGACAGTTGAACACAGAGTGTGGCTCCGAGTATATCAACATGAGCTGATGTGAACTGCCTTATATGGCTTCGGCAGATGACTAAGATATCGATGTTTCCTGCGACATTATCACACATGCACCCAGAACCTAACTGACACTCACAGAATGTTTTCTCTTGCATAGTTTATTTTTTGTATTTGTGAACAAGTGCTTGCTTCCTCGGCAGTCGTCAATGTGAGAAATAACGGCCTGGACAGAAGAGAAAATGAAAGAAAAGACCATGAACGCCGCGTTGGCAATTGTTATTGAGCAAGAGAAGCACATGGTGGCACAACAGAACTGGTATGACTTTTATTCTCGTGCATATAACAATCAACATAACTTCTACCGATGTGATAGAGGCCGTTGAGTGTATCTTGCTGTGTATGTGGGGGTATCCCTGAAGAAATCTTATCATCCTAGCATGGTTCCACCAACTCCACGGTACAAGAGTCACACTACTAGTTTGACCATTGTTTCTAATGAGCCATTATTGTTAAAGATCCTCAGAAGCCGTCCCATGTTACCGTCCAAATGGTTGATACTGGATCATTGTATGGATGACTTACTGATTAATTATCTAGGCTTGTAGACAAAACTACCGTCACTAAGAACTGAACATTTTTTAAAGAAAACGAACAAAGCATTTTATACAAATAACTTTGACTTTTTCATTTAGGCAAACATAACTTAAGCTGGCATCCATATTGGTGTGTGTGAAAAAATCTTACTAATGGCTCATTTCTCATTTGTGGTAAACAAAAACAATAAAAATATTTAACAGAAAGTAGAGAAACAAGAATGCACAACAATAGAGTTAGATTACACTCCCTTTCACAGACTGTTACGTTCCTGCCCTGACCCCAAGGTCATGTGATCTTCTTCACTTCCTGAACCATACTGCCTGAAGTTTATATGATGGATGCCTAGCCCACTCAGGTATGCTGATCACCTTGTGACAATGTTTGATATCACTTTAAAGTCTTAATCTGAATCGATCAGTTGCTATTCACAATGACAAGATTCTTCAAACGAGTTGATTGGGAATACATTCAGAGAGCATACCAAAGATACCCATGGAATGAAACTGCTATCCCTGCTGATCAATACAAAAAATGAGGCAATCAAATGGGTCAAAGCAGACATTGAAGCACTTGTCTCCATGCAAAAATTCTATAGCAAGCCCCACTCTTCTCAATGGTTCTCCGTGAACTGTGCAGCTGCTATTACTCGGAGGCAAAAAGCATTCCACCAATTTAATCGCCATAAGCCCACTACAAATAAACAAAAATTAGTAACATCAAGAAATTGTAGCCACAGTGAAGAGTAGGTAAACCGAGATGACCAAAAAACACTGAGTTGCAAAAATTTGCAATTTCTGGAAAATCTATAATCGTGTAGTGAATAGTGAAAAATCAACAATTCCTTCGCTATCCAACCACGATGATATCGTTCGCATGGTTTATTGATAAGACTGTACTACTTGCCCACTATGGAACTCCCCTCTCTCTCCATTTTCCATTATGAACTGAAGCCATACTTGACCTGATTATCATGTCGATCTGATCTTATCTCAGTTATCAAAAAATATTGATGAGCTGTCCTCTCCAAAGTTTATAACAAACTAGCAGGGGTGCCCGGCATTGCCCGGGTGTTTGGAGGTGTAAAAGAAAAAAAAAGTTTTGGGAGGCAGGTAGGCTCAAACCCAAAGCCTTGAGGCAAATAGCTTGATAACTTACCGCAACGCTACGAGGGCAGAGAAGTGAGAATGGTTGAAATTAAACGATTAAAAAGTTAAGTAACAGGTACACAAATTTAATGAGGTCAAACATCACGACATAGGGAAATGAAATCTCACACTTAACTTTGGCTGCAAGCCAGTTTCCCCAAGAACTTGGGGACAACCAGCTCACCATAAAAAAGGGAGTGTCCAAATGAATAGCAATTGCCTGATATGATGAGTTTTCCCCACATTGATCAAAGCTCATTGCTTTCTGGATGTCCCTGGCACGAGTGCCAGGGAGAGTTGTTTGCTCTGAATTCAGTTTCCCTTTTTATACGGAAAAGCCAAACAAACATGCAGAGACCAGGAAATACCGCAAAAATAGCATGCAAAATCGCTCAAATAAATCAGAGATATTATAATCTAGAAAGTATATAAAAAGTTCTAAGAAACAGTGACCCCCCACACAAGCGCCCCCCCCACCTCCGAAAGCTGTTGCCGGAGATACAAAAAATGTGAACACACATTTTTGTTTTCATATTATGGACTAGTGGGGGTGCCCAGTGTTGCTCGGGTGTAAAAGAAAAAAAATATTGGTAGGAAGGTAGGCCCAAACCTCAAGCCTTGAGGCGAACAGCCGACAACTTAGCACGATGTTAAGCGGGCAGAGAATTAAGGAAGGATGAAATTAAACGTTTAAATATTAAATTTAAATATTTAATTAAACGTTACTGTATTTAAGAATTCAGGTGATCGCTCATCCCCCTCTCAGTACAAGCCAATAAGTCTCCTGTGCATCATGAGTAAGTTGCTGGAATCTGTGTTAAATACAGAAGTAATCAAACATCTCAACAAAATTAACCTTCTTAGTGACACTCAATATGGTTTCCGTTCTGCTAGATCTACAGCAGATGTGCTTACAGTTATATCTCATAGGATTAGCAAATCTCTCGACGGAGGCAACCTTTCTAGGGCAATTGCTCTTGACATATCTAAGGCCTTTGATAGGGTATGGCATAAAGGCTTACTTCATAAGATCTCTAGCTATGGTATAGCTGGAAATGTCTTCTCAATTATTAAATCATTTCTTTCTGATAGGTTCATAAGAGTAGTAGTTGATGGGCAAAAATCAGAAGCCCACAGTATTAATGCCGGTGTCCCTCAGGGGTCCATCCTGGGCCCAACTCTTTTCCTGATCTACATTAATGATCTTCCAAATCACATCCTTACATCATTTGTAGACATTTATGCTGACGACACTACCATTTATGGTAGCACATCTAAGACAGTAAACGACCAAGTTCTCTCCAATTCTCTCTCCTCTGATCTTGAGCATGTAGTACAATGGGGAAATGAGTGGCTGGTTACTTTTAATGCATCTAAAACCAAGCTTCTCTCTTTACATCATCAACATTCTGATCCCCATCTGGCATCAATTGAAATGAATGGCTCTCGTCTTCAGGAGGCCTCAAGTTTTGACAAGCTTCTGGGCTTGACCATTACTCCTGATCTTAAATAGAACACGTACATCAAATCTGTTGCCAAGGCCGCTGGAAAAATGGTGGGATCTTTCTATCGATCCAGTAGATATCTCACTGCTGATACAATTCTCTATCTATATAAGAACCAGGTACGTCCAAGGATGGAATACTGTTGCCACATCTGGGCAGGAGCTGCTAGAAAGGACTTGTCCTGCCTTGATAGAGTTCAAAATAGACTTCGTAGCCTCGTAGGAGATGTCCTTTTCTTTTCCTTGCAACCTCTATCTCACAGAAGAGATGTTGCGAGTTTGTCTCTGATGTATCGTTATTTTCATGGAAAGTGTTCGACTGAGCTTCAATCTATGGTCCCCCCTCGCCAAACTTTCACGAGAAACACTCGTCTAGCTGTAAACACTATCAATAATTCCCCCCATTCTTTATCTGTGCCTAAACCTAAACGTAGATTCCATGAACAAAGCGTTTTTATTAGAACTGCACGCCTGTGGAATTGTCTTCCGTTTTCCTACTTTCCGGCTGACTACAATATGGTTGTCTTCAAGTCTAACGTAAATAAGTTCTTGATGAGCCGTTCCATATAAGTTATCAAATTTAACAAATTTTCATTACTAATGATTATTATTATATTGTCCAATTTCTACTGTACACTCTTTCCTTATCCTTGAGTGGCCTCTTGGCCTTGATAATGTGTTGATACCTATGAAAAAAAAAAAAAAGAAAAAGTCCAATGTGAACAAGTTCTAATTGAATCGTCCCCTAAATAATCCAAGTTACAAAATTCCCACTGTTTACTATGCTAAAATCACAATGATTAATGTATACCTATTAACCCTTATCCTCGAGTGGCCTCTGGGCCTTGATAAATGGTGACACCCATGTAAAAAAAAAAAGCAGGTGGTTAAACGAACATGAACATGTGGTTTTCTAGGTTAACCATCACGCCATAGAGAAAATGAAATCACAGCGCGAATTTTGTAAAATAAAAGTTGCTGAAATAAAAAATATTTACGACCTCGTTTTGTAATTCGGACATATTATAATCTAGCAAGTACATAAAAAGTTCTAAGAACCAGTCCCCCCCCCCATGAAAAAAGGCACACACACAAACGCACACACATTTTCGTTTTTATAGATGTCTTGCTGAATCTTACTTTCTTGATAACTGGAAAATTACTTATGTGATACAAAAATTTTAGTCAAAGAAAATCATTGCCTCCTTCCCTCAGTTTTCTCCCACTCTTCAGTAAAATCTTTGAATCTCTAATAAATCTAGAGATAGATCACCTCGTCGATGTTAATGCTAAACTTTCTGACTATCAGTATGGATTTAGACAAGCATGTTCTGCTACGAACAGTCTAACATATACCCCTTAATGCAAGTAAAACTTCAACAGTACCGCTTAATAAATTTAAAGCATTTAACAAGATCTAACACAAAAGTATTCACATCAAAATTAATTCGTACAGTATTAATGGACAAATATTGAAGATAATTAGATCTTTTCCAGTCAAAAGAAAGAATTTGTTCTCAGTGGTCTTACATCTAAAAAACATGACGCATATATGGGTGTATCCCAGGGGCGATTTTTGGGCCTTTATTGTTCCTAATTTTCATAAAAGACCCTTGTGTCTGAGATGAGTATGACACTACACTCTTTTTCTTTTATTTTTTCTTTCTTACATGGTGGTCACCACTTATCAAGTCCCGGAAGCCACTCGGGGATAAGGGTTATTGTGTGTACAGTAATCAATGGGATAATATCGTAGTAATCATTAGTAATGGAGATTTAATAAAGTGTCTTACTTAAGGGGGCAGTTTATCAGGAATTTGTTTATGTTGAACTTGAAGACATCCAAGTTGTAATCAGGTGGGAAACAGTCAAACGGAAGAGAGTTCCACAGGCGTGCACTAATAAGAAAGAAGCTTTGTTTATGGAATCTACATTTTGATTTAGGCACAGATAAAGAATGGGGAAAATTATTGACAGTGGTTTCAGCTAGAAGGGTGATAGAACGGAACATGAACATAGCTCAGGAGAAGTTGTGAGAAAAAGGTCTAGAAGGCTTGCATACTGATTGGTAGTAGGGGGGAAAATGAATGCACACATATCCAAGACAAGTACGTAATCATTAGAAAATGACCTCCAGTGTGTACTTTAAAGGGGACATGAATGGCTAGTAACATTTATTGCTACAAAGCTCTTTTCCTTTAACAACTATGGCTGATGTCATATCGCATATCCCTCCATATTTATATGAATAAACCAGAAACCAGCAGGAGCAGCGACGGTGATAATAATGGTGGTACTAAGACAAACTCCGTTCGTCAATATAATGTAAATGATCACACAACAACATCAAAGCCCATTTTTTTATGTACACACATCAACGGAATAACTCACCTCAACAAAGAAAACCACCAGAGGAAGCCGCACATCAAAAGAAAAATCGAAATGCTAAACACAAACATCACAGTAGATGCAACTCCGGCAGCGATAAACAGGAATAATTATCTCATAAAGCACTGCAACAGTACAACGCCCAACACCCAACACCCACTAGAACACATTCACAACTTTCTTACCTAAGAATTGATATAATACATGTATACAAACATCAAACAGATGACTCCCTACAATACATTAAAACACAAACAAGAACACTAATAAAAAGCGAAAACGACGACCAGCGATAAAAGCCAATTTTGTCTACAACTACGTCCGCAACACAAGTATAAAAATGACAGCCTTTTTGACAAGCGAACAAATCGGCCCAGTGTGTCAAGCTGTGCACTGCCTTCCATCACCAGTCAGCAGCCGTTAATCCCTCACCAGCGACAACAGCTATTAAAATTACTACACTCCTCTCACCACTGCCATCTCACTCGTGATACTTTTGCCGCCATCAGATCATCTTAGCTCATCAGACAACAAGGTTTGTCCCACCAATAGCAGCAGCCACCGCCACCAACCTTCCATCAGCCACAGCTGTTAGTAAGATTACTCCTTTTCCGCCATCGCCGCCAACTCCCTTTGCTACTGGGCAACAGCTTTTAAGACTACTCATCCTGTCATCCCGCCACCGCACAGTATTCCAGACACCAGAACGCATAAGCCACGTCCCTGCCATCGCCATCCCGCCTCAGCTTGACAATAACACCAGATCATCGCCGAGTTTATATCAACGCCTGACCAGCATTCCTACTGCCGCTGCCACCGCCGCCGCCAAAATATCCTGACACACCAAGCAGTTTGTTTCATGATCGTTTTAGCTTTCAATAAAAAGTTTGAACTCAACCTTTTCGTTTGTCGCTTTCTTGCTTCCATACGCTCAGTTTTGTAATATAACACTGATAACATTCTACACAAGAGTCCAACTCTTCGGTCTAACATTCACAGG